>NC_080544.1:18465659-18778517 GCF_028640845.1 Ahaetulla prasina | reverse complement strand
AAGCAAGGCTTTCAGTAGAATAGAATAGAATAGAATAGAATAGAATAGAATAGTATAGAATAGAATAGAATAGAATAGAATAGAATAGAATAGAATAGAATAGAATAGAATAGAAATTTTTTATTGGCCAAGTGTGATTGGACACACAAGGAATTTGTCTTTGGTGCATATGCTCTCAGCGTACATAAAAGAAAAGATATGTTCATCAACAATCATAAGGTACAACACTTAAGTGACAGTCATAGCAATCAGGAAACAATCAATATCAATATAATTCGTAAGGATACAAGCAACAAAGTTACAGTCATACAGTCATAAGTGGAAGGAGATGGGTGATGGGAATGATGAGAAGATTAATAGTAATGCAGACTTAGTGAATAGTTTGACAGTGTTGAGGGAATTATTTGTTTAGCAGAGTGATGGCGTTTGGGAAAAAACTCCTTGTGTCTAGTTGTTCTGGTGTGCAGTGCTCTATAGCGTCATTTTGAGGGTAGGAGTTGAAACAGTTGATGTCCAAGATGTGAGGGGTCTATAAATACTTTCACAGCCCTCTTTTTGACTCGTGCAGTATACAGGTCCTCGGTGGAAGGCAGGTTGGTAGCCATTGTTTTTTTCTGCAGTTCTAATGATCCTCTGAAGTCTGTGTCTGACTTGTTGGGTTGCAGAACCAAACCAGACAGTTATAGAGATGCAGATGACAGACTCAACAATTCCTCTGTAGAACTGGATCTACTGTATAGAACAGGGGTGTCAAACTCAAGGCCCCGGGAGCCGGATTCGACCTGCGGGGTGCTAAGATCTGGCCCGCAGGGCCGCCTTGGAAACAGCAAATGACTGGCCTGTGGTGCCTCTGCCAGTGAAAACAGAGCTCGGGAGGGCTGCGTGTGGCCCTCCCAAGCTCCATTTTCATTGGCAGAGGGTTGCAGGAGTCCGTCACAGGCAAAAACGGAGCTCAGGAGTCTATTTTCGCTGGTAGAGCACTCAGGCCACCAGAGGCGCCCTGACATGAGTGACATTGAGCTGGCCCTTCCCTCCCTGGCCACGCCCACCCCAGCCCCCAGAGGTCAAACACAACCCTGATGCAGCCCTCAATGAAATTAAGTTTGAAACCCCTGGTATAGAACAATTACTGAGAATGGCTTGTTTACAGTCCCACCAGTCAGGCGTTCTTGGTGCTCTCTGAGCTTAGTTGTTTGGTTCCAGATGTTTCATTATCTATCATTGTTGCACTGATATTACCTCGTTTGGTAATGAAATGTCTGCAAGAAAACAATCAAGCTCAGAGAGCATCAAGGGCCCTTATTTCAACCTGAGATACAAATATACTCTTTTATTGTCTCACCATTCAATCAAAAGTATTGTTTTCCATCTTGGTTATTTCCTGATGGAAGCAAAAGCAGCAGACAGCTGGAAAAAAACAAAAAGGAAGAATGTGCAGCAAATGTAAAGAAAGGACATTGGCTATATATATATATATATATATATATATATATATATATATATATATATATATATATATATATATATATATATATATATATATATATATATATATATATATATATATATATATATATATATATATATATATATATATATAGCCATTTGAAACCTGCCCTTATTGACAAACGAGTCCCTAACATGAGGAATGATACCAAACCCACACTCACGAGGTCCACACAGGATGTCACCACCGCACATCCACCCAGAAAGCAGACCCAAACCCACACTGATCATGAAGCATGACCAAGGACCAGAAGCCAGACCGCAGCTGCAACATTAGCCATTTCAAACCCCTCAATCCATACATGCAGCAGACTGACACCCACTATAAAGATGTAGTACGACCACAAAGCCAAACAACAGCTATGCAGCTCACCACCTCAAATCCCCTACGCAACAGACTAAACTGGGCACAACCAAGACCCCACCCAAACAGGACACACCCAGCCAATCAGAGCACAAAAACCCCATCCAATCAGAGCACAGCCAAACTCCCACCCAATCAGTTCAAACCCCACTAGCAGTTAAAAGGAAGAATGTGCAGCAAATGTAAAGAAAGGACATTGGCTATATATATATAAATTTCTGAATGCCAAAAGAGCAAAGATGATAAAACTTGACATTGCTAATGGAATGAATTGCAGCATCCATGGTCAGGTGATCATGGGAAGGACACTGACATTCAAAAACAAATCTTTAGAGAAGCAGTGAGATGGGGGAAAATATTGAATATTTCTTACTTTATCGTGCTTCAGAAGGTGTTTCTTTTCTTGCAGAATAATAATCTGATAATCTTTGCAACCCACCCAAAGGCCATTTCCTTGAAACTCTTTATAGTTGTTGTTGTTGTTGTTGTTGTTGTTGTTGTTGTTGTTGTTGTTGTTGTTGTTATTATTATTATTATTATTATTATTATTATTATTATTATTATTATTCTTATTATGCTTATTATGCTTATTATGCTTATTATGCTTATTATTATTATTATTATTATTATTATTATTATTATTATTATTATTATTATTATTATTATTATTATTATTATTATTATTATTATTATTATTATTTCTCCCGAAGGACTCAGGGCGATGTACAGCCAAGGTAAAACAAACAGTGCAATATACAATTTAAAATATGAATTAAAAAACTTATTACATAATTGGCCTAAAACTAAAATTGGAACATATAAAACTAAAACCCATTAAAAATTAATAATAAAAATTTAAAACCAATAAAATTTAAGCCAGCCCCACGCGAATAAATAAATGTGTTTTCAATTTGCGGCGGAAGGTCCGAAAGTCAGGTATTAGGCGTAAACCCGGGGGAAGTTCGTTCCAGAGGGTAGGAGCCCCCACAGAGAAGGATCTTCCCCTGGGGACTGCCAGCCGACATTGCTTGGCGGACGGCACCCTGAGAAGTCCCTCTCTGTGTGAGCGTACGGGTCGGTGGGAGGCATAAGGTAACAGCAGGTGGTCCCGTAAGTACCCAGGCCCTAAGCCATGGAGTGCTTTAAAGATAGTAACCAAAACCTTAAAGTTTATTATGATGGCACCACTCCAGTGGTGGGATTCAACCGGTTCGGACCAGTTTGGACGAACCAGTTGTTAAATATCTGGCTGGCTCCACCCTGCCCCACCCCACCCCTTCCAGGAGTCCCCAAGCACCCTGTTTTGGCTCCCAGGTAAGTCCAGGGTGTGGGAGGGTGCAGTATGCCCCGCCATGGGTCATATTTACTCTCAGGAGGCTGCAAGGAGGCCTACAAGGCCCAAAAGGGGGTGAGGGGGCAAGACCCCCTGCAGGCCTTGTTTCCTCCCAGGGAGGAAGGCCAAGTGCTGCCTGTCACACCCCCTGGCCACGCCTACCATGGCCACACACACCCAGCCAGTCATTAGGGCAGAGAACCGGTTGTTAAATTATTTGAATCCCACCACTGTGATCACTCATAAGCATTTGCCAATGACAAACAGAAGCAGAGGCCACTATCCAATTCCCTTTTTCCTATCCTAATTTTCCTAATATTTGCTTTTGTATTCTTTTTGTATGTCATGTTATAAATGAATAACTCCTACCTTCCAAACAATGCTATAGAGCACTGCACATCAGAACAACTAGACGCAAGAACAGTTTTTCCTGAATGCCATCACTCTGCTAAACAAATAATTCCTTCAACACTGTCAAACTATTTACTAAATCCGCACTATTAATCTTCTCATCGTTCCCATCACCCATCTCCTCCCACTTATGACTGTATGACTGTAACTTTGTTGCTGGTAATCCTTATGATTATATTGATATTGATTGCTCCCTGATTGCTTATTTGTACCCTATGATTATCATTAAGTGTTGTATCATTAAGTGTTAAATTTGTACCCTATGACCATCATTAAGTGTTGTAAGTGTTGTACCTTGATGAAGGTATCTTTTCTTTTATGTACACTGAGAGCATATGCACCGAGACAAATTCCTTGTGTGTCCAATCACACTTGGCCAATTAAAGAAAAAAAGATGGAAGGATGAGCTCCTTATCTCTTTTGTGAAAATGAGAGTCTATTGAACTCTGATGTAACTATGTAGAAGGCCATTCTTCTAAGGGAAGGAGAAAGGCATCCATTATTACTTCAGATTGGTGTTACTCCTGATATCTCCCATCAACATGTGTTATTCCAATTTATAATTCGCCACAAAGATATTTATTTATTTTTATTTATTTATTTATTTATTTTTGTCACAACATCATATAAAAAGGATTATATAGTATATAAACATATCAGCACGTTCAACATTAAGGAAAGGTTTATTGAGTGCATCGGTGGAGAACAGGTAGCTGAAATGCTCATTACCAGCTTGAGAAATCATAACATTTCCCTTGATGATTACAATGGTCAAGGTTTTGATAATGGCTGTAATAGTCCGGAAAAATAAACGGTATTCAGGCCTATTACATCTAACATGAACTTGCTGCATATAGTCTCCTTCTGCTCCCCATTCACGTAACCTTGTAGGTGTAAATGCTGCTAGAGCAGTTTGAATTGAAATATTAACGTTGTGGGGCTGTGTGCAGCAACCTTTTTGTTCTGTAGTGGTAGCCTTGTGAGGTGGAGGATTATAAAGGAGAAGAAACACGGCTCCCTTGATTCTCAGCTACATATTAGAGTGTTATTGTTCCTATTTATCTTCTTACTGGAAAAAAACCAAATAAAACCTGCCAGGTGTAGAAAGTTGGTTACCCACCCCTCTCCTAGAAGAATGAAATATTCTAGGAAATATTGAAAAGGCAGAATATTTCCCCTAAAAGAGAAATTAAAAAAATCTTAAAGGAAACAGAAACAAAAGCTCCCTGCCCCCAGCGGATATTTTGGTGCCAGCTTATCTACAAGACAAAAGACTGGGCCAGTCTATCTACAAAACAAAAGACTTCATCTCCAGGATGATGGGATTATCCTTCAGGGCAAAGCCATTCAGGCACAATACCCTGTTTCCCCAAAAATATAACATCCCCTGATAATAAGCCCAATTGGACTTTTGAGCTCATGCGCTAATATAAGCCTCCCCCCCAAAAAAATAAGCTGTCCCGGGGGCGTGGCCATGACCGTGGTGGGGTAAGGACCTTTCCTTCACTTCACAGGGCTTAATAATGAAGATTTATGAGGATTAATGCTGTTTGGAATGCACCGTTATGGATGAAAGTTAATAAATCATGAAGTGGAAGTGTTAATAGCCCAGCAGACTGAATTTAAAACTGGTAGGTCATCTGAAACTGCTTGAATTAAGGAGTTTTTACTGCGTGGGATGACCGAACTGGCAGAAATGATGAGTTTGGAATAAACTGCTGTCTTTTGCTTTCCTTATTATAATTATCGTGTTCTGTGTTAAATGCTGAGGCTAAGGAATATCAAAGACTGAATTTGCTAATGAGAAGAATTTTAATTGAAGAGATCGATCTTTTGTGCTGGACTGACTGGACCTTGGAGCTTGTTTGGAGGTTCTAGCAGGAGCTGAAGATTTTATTAGGTGGATAATTTTTTTTTATTATTATTTTCTTTAGAGAGGAAATTAATAGCTTGTTTATATTACAGAAAAAAAAAGGACTTTGTTTTGAAGTTCAAGCTGGTTTTTTTTTTTTTTTTCTCTGCCGACGTGGAGAAAAAATGGCGCTGATTAAGCTGTGAGGTAATTGTGTTTCTTTGTGGAGTGAATATGACTCATAAGTTACTGATAAGCTACTAACGAGTGCAAATAAGCCGTTTCGCTTCAATTAAAGATTGTCCCTTGATCTTCATCAAGACCCTCTGTAAAATTGCTTTGACTGCTGTCCTTTGATCTTCACTAAGACTCTTTGAAAATAGGAATCCCAGTTTGAGAAATTTTTGGTTTTTTTTTTCAAAATGACTCAACAACTTTCAGAAACGCAGCAAATTGCTGCAGCTTTAAATAAAATTGGGGAAAAATAGCAGGACTATCAGAGCGTATAGATAATTTGACATTTAAACTGACATCCAGTGCAAAATTTAAAGCAAGATATGAATGATAACTTTGCTAAACAAAAGAGGAAATGATAATGATTAAAGATGAAATGGAGCAGCTGCATGTGCATGAGGCAAAAGTAGATCGGCAAATTGGCAAAATATTTTATAAAATGAGCAGCAAGATAAGAGAATTTGTCTTTTGGAAGAAGAGATGAGGAAATATAATTTTGTTATTAGAGGAATCTCGGAAGAAAGGGAGGATAAATTGAAACAGCGGGTTTTGAAATGAATTAATGATTTGGATACGCAACTTACGTTCACATTAGCAGACCTGGCAAGTGTTTTAGAATTGGATATAGAAGGCAAAATGGTTCTAACAGGAATGTGCTTGTCAGGTTCGCAAATCTTGGTGATAAGTTGGAAGTTATGGCCAAGTTAAGAGAGTGGGGAGATGCTTTGAAGTTTGAAGGGAAGACTATTCAAGTCTACCCGGATATACCAAGAGAAGAAAGGGCATGGAGATTTTTTTTAAAACCAATTACAAAAGTTTTGAGAGATAATGGAATTAAATACAATTGGAGGCCACCACAACAATTGAAATTTTTTATGATGGCACCACTCCAGTGGTGGGATTCAACCGGTTCGGACCAGTTTGGACGAACCAGTTGTTAAATATCTGGCTGGCTCCACCCTGCCCCACCCCGCCCCTTCCAGGAGTCCCCAAGCACCCTGTTTTGGCTCCCAGGTAAGTCCAGGGTGTGGGAGGGTGCAGTATGCCCCGCCATGGGTCATATTTACTCTCAGGAGGCTGCAGGGAGGCCTACAAGGCCCAAAAGGGGGTGAAGGGGCAAGACCCCCTGCAGGCCTTGTTTCCTCCCAGGGAGGAAGGCTGAGTGCTGCCTGTCATACCCCCTGGCCACGCCCACCATGGCCACACACACCCAGCCAGTCATTAGGGCAGAGAACCGGTTGTTAAATTATTTGAATCCCACCACTGTGATCACTCATAAGCATTTGCCAATGTCAAACAGAAGCAGAGGCCACTATCCAATTCCCTTTTTCCTATCCTAATTTTCCTAATATTTGCTTTTGTATTCTTTTTGTATGTCATGTTATAAATGAATAACTCCTACCTTCCAAACAACGCTATAGAGCACTGCACATCAGAACAACTAGACGCAAGAACAGTTTTTCCTGAATGCCATCACTCTGCTAAACAAATAATTCCTTCAACACTGTCAAACTATTTACTAAATCTGCACTATTAATCTTCTCATCGTTCCCATCACCCATCTCCTCCCACTTATGACTGTATGACTGTAACTTTGTTGCTGGTAATCCTTATGATTATATTGATATTGATTGTTTCCTGATTGCTTATTTGTACCCTATGATTATCATTAAGTGTTCTATCATTAAGTGTTAAATTTGTACCCTATGACCATCATTAAGTGTTGTAAGTGTCGTACCTTGATGAAGGTATCTTTTCTTTTATGTACACTGAGAGCATATGCACCAAGACAAATTCCTTGTGTGTCCAATCACACTTGGCCAATTAAAGAAAAAAAGATGGAAGGATGAGCTCCTTATCTCTTTTGTGAAAATGAGAGTCTATTGAACTCTGATGTAACTGTGTAGAAGGCCATTCTTCTAAGGGAAGGAGAAAGGCATCCATTATTACTTCAGATTGGTGTTACTCCTGATATCTCCCATCAACATGTGTTATTCCAATTTATAATTCGCAGCAAAGATATCAGCACGTTCAACATTAAGGAAAGGTTTAAGAGTGCATCGGTGGAGAACAGGTAGCTGAAATGCTCATTACCAGATTGAGAAATCATAACATTTCCCTTGATGATTACAATGGTCAAGGTTTTGATAATGGCTGTAATAGTCCAGAAAAATAAACGGTATTCAGGCCTATTACATCTAACATGAACTTGCTGCATATACTCTCCTTCTGCTCCCCATTCACGTAACCTTGTAGGTGTAAATGCTGCTAGAGCAGTTTGAATTGAAATATTAACGTTGTGGGGCTGTGTGCAGCAACCTTTTTGTTCTGTAGTGGTAGCCTTGTGAGGTGGAGGATTATAAAGGAGAAGAAACACGGCTCCCTTGATTCTCAGCTACATATTAGAGTGTTATTGTTCCTATTTATCTTCTTACTGAAAAAAAACCAAATAAAACCTGCCAGGTGTAGAAAGTTGGTTACCCACCCATCTCCTAGAAGAATGAAATATTATAGGAAATATTGAAAAGGCAGAATATTTCCCCTAAAAGAGAAATTAAAAAAATCTTAAAGGAAACAGAAACAAAAGCTCCCTGCCCCCAGCGGATATTTTGGTGCCAGCTTATCTACAAGACAAAAGACTGGGCCAGTCTATCTACAAAACAAAAGACTTCATCTCCAGGATGATGGGATTATCCTTCAGGGCAAAGCCATTCAGGCACAATACCCTGTTTCCCCAAAAATATAACATCCCCTGATAATAAGCCCAATTGGACTTTTGAGCTCATGCGCTAATATAAGCCTCCCCCCCCAAAAAATAAGCTGTCCCTTAAAATATTTAAACGCAGAGCTGGAAATCAGGTAAGATGGCAAGAGGAGCCTCATCTTGCTCCACGTGCCCCAAAATAATAAGACCTCCCCAAAAATAAGGCTTAGCGCTTATTTCTGGGTTTTAAAAAATATAAGACAGGATCTTATTTTCAGGGAAACACGGTAGGAAATTGCCCTTCATTGTATCACCCAGCAAGATTCAACCAAGCCTGAGACACAGACAACCTCAGCTATGACTGCATAGCCCCATGGGACTCCAACTGCAACCAATAGGAAAAGCTCAAATTCAAAACACAAGAGAGGGCATAAAGCTCTCTCGCTCTCTCTCTTCCATGTGGTCAGCTACCCAGGACTTAAAACCCATGTGGTCCTGTCCACCATTAAACCATCCTTCCAAGCTGTCTCCATGTTTCCAGTGTCTTTTTCCCACTTGGAATTGAACCCAGATGGACATTTCTTCCAACACAGGTATTCTAGAACAAGGGTCCCCAATCTTTTGGACCTCAGGGACCACTAAATTCATAATTTTAAATCCCATGGACCACTAATATGATCTGCCTAATGATTGGCTGGGTGGGCGTGGCTAGGTGGTCATGTGACTGGGTGGGCGTTGCCAACTCAATGTCACTCACATCGAGGGGCGCCTTGCCAGTCTCTACTCACCCCTCCCCTCCCAGCCACTCCTCACCTCCCTGCCCAAGTTCCTTAGGGCCCCAAAAGGAAGCAGTTGTTGGAGCTAAGCAACCACCACGAGAAAGAGTTGGCAAAACAGCTGGTTCAGTTCAAATTGGATCTGACCGAGAAGGAGGCTCAGCAGAAGCACCTCACTGAGGACTATGAGCATAGGCTTTCCAAGCAGAGAGAAGACCTGCGGGAGTGCAAGGCCAGTTCCAGACCATGAGGCAGTCCCACTGGAACAAGGTCCTCTGGCTCTTTGCCACCAGCGGCACTTCCCTCCAGCCTTCGCCCAAAGCCCTGACCAGGAGGCTGAAGCAGACCCCAAGTCAGAATTTCTGCCCCCTTCCGACCCACACAAAAAGACCCTGAAGGGGGAGACTATCTGCAGCCACACAAACGTTCATTGCACGTATCTGTCCCAGGGACCATAGTTTGGGGACCCCTGATTTAGTGCAATATAAAAAATGCAAATAATTTTTCTGAGAACCACCAATATTTTCCCGTGGACCACCAGTGGTCTGCAGACCACCAGTTGGTGATCACTGTTCTAGAAGCATTGGAATATGTGGACATTTTTGCCTGGTTCTGGTAGCATGAGAACCACTAACTGCAGCCTAGTAATTAAGAGATTTTTTAACGCATAGGATACAGAGCTTGTTTTTTCCCGAATGAAAAATGCATTCCTGATTCCTTTAGTTTCAAATTCACTAGTACATGTTAGAATAGGAATGGCCCTTATTTCGTGTCCATAGGCACACAACATTGGACGGCACGGCTCAAAAAATGGGTGGGGCATTCAGAGTTTGAGTGAGGCATTTTGGGTCTTTTGTTAGAGTAGGACAAGAAGCAACGGGTGGAAACAAATCAAGAAGAGAACTAAGGAGAAATTTCCTGGCAGTGAGAACCATTAAGCAGTGGAACAAGGTCCTCTGGCTCTTTGCCACCAGCGGCACTTCCCTCCAGCCTCCAGCCTTCACCCAAAGCCCTGACCAGGAGGCTGAAGCAGACCCCAAGTCAGAATTTCTGCCCCCTTCTGACCCACACAAAAAGACCCCGAAGGGGGAGACTCTCTGCAGCCACACAAACGTTCATTGCACGTATCTGTCCCAGGGGCCATAGTTTGGGGACCCCTGATTTAGTGCAATATAAAAAATGCAAATAATTTTTCTGAGAACCACCAATATTTTCCCGTGGACCACCAGTGGTCTGCAGACCACCAGTTGGTGATCACTGTTCTAGAAGCATTGGAATATGTGGACATTTTTGCCTGGTTCTGGTAGCATGAGAACCACTAACTGCAGCCTAGTAATTAAGAGATTTTTTAACGCATAGGATACAGAGCTTGTTTTTCCCCGAATGAAAAATGCATTCCTGATTCCTTTAGTTTCAAATTCACTTTTACATGTTAGAATAGGAATGGCCCTTATTTCGTGTCCATAGGCACACAACATTGGACGGCACGGCTCAAAAAATGGGTGGGGCATTCAGAGTTTGAGTGAGGCATTTTGGGTCTTTTGTTAGGGTAGGACAAGAAGCAACAGGTAGAAACAAATCAAGGAGAGAAGCAACATAGAACTAAGGAGAAATTTCCTGGCAGTGAGAACCATTAAGGAGTGGAACAACTTGCCTGCAGAAGTTGTGAATGCTCCAACACTGGAAGTTTTTAAGAAGATGTCTGACCATTTTGTCTGAAGTGGTCTAGGATTTTCTGCCTAAGCAGGGGGTTGGACTAGAAGACCTCCAGGTTCCCTTCCAATTCTGTTAGTCTATTCTTTTTTTTTTTTGAAAGAATTTTTATTTATTTTTGAAAACAAACATAAAAGCATCTTCAAATCAATTACAGTGTGTTGGTGGGTTAGTTACAGATCTTTGGTGCAGTTTCAACATATACATATCCTTAATTTATATAATCTTGCTATGCATCCATCTGATATCTATCCAAATATCTTAATCATTTAATCCTTTAATTAACCAATGGCTATAACATTCCATTCTCTCATTTCATATAAGTTTCCCCCAAATTAGTATTTTGTCTAATTACATCATTCATTCCATCACCATATAGCGCTTCAATATGTTCTTTTCCTTTATAATAACCTTTCTCAAATCTTTTCTAGCATACTCTTCCTTTTAGCCATTGATAAAATAAATCCCATATCTTATAGTATTGTTTATCTTCCTGCTCTCTAATTTCAAATGTCAGTTTACTCATTTCTGCATTCCATTATTTTCCTATTATTCTATTCTATTCTATTCTATTCTATTCTATTCTATTCTGTTCTGTTCTGTTCTGTTCTGTTCTGTTCTGTTCTACTCTACTCTACTCTACTCTATTTAACAGGGATACTGTCTTTTACAACTTCCACTAGAATTGTAAACTATTTCCCACCACAAAAAGACAGAATGCTATGCTTTTTCCTTTCCAGGGATCTCTGACAGAAGGGATACAAGTCCTGGGGGCTACACGTGGTTCATTTCTGATCTACTAAAATGAAGAGGGAAACAATTAGGATTTGACAGTCCTAATTGATGATGATATGCTAGAAATTACACAGAATATACAAATTACACAGGTCTATCTGTTCAGGACTACCTCTTCTCTCCTAACATAATCTAGAGACTCAGTTCATTGTGGATTAGATACAAAGTTAGAAACCGTGAATTCCAGTCTCATTTTAGGCATGAAAGCCAGCTGCATGACTTTGAGCTATTTTTTTCTCCCTCAGTCAACTCACTTCGCAGGGTTGTTGTTGTGGAGAAAAATGGGAGAATTAGTGTGTTTGTCACCTTGCCCAAAAATGTGGGCTAAAAATCTAATAAAATCTTATTCTTTATTCTGTTGTTTTATTTATTTTTAATTAAACAACTACAATAATAAGAAATGGACTAAAACCAACCAACCCAAAAGCAGAAACAGAAAAATAAATAAAGCTTATGCTTTGGGGTGAAGAATTGTTAATACAAATACAACTGAAAAAAAAGTACACAAATTAATATCAACTTTTAATATACCTGAAATTATATTTGTGTCACTGAGAGACAACCTATCAGAAAAATAGATGTAGTAATAGATTTGATTAAATATATTTTTATTTCAGAATTTTTTAGATGAACTTAGGTGAGCTGAGATGGCGCAGTGGTTAGCATGCAGTACTACAGGCTAATTCTGCCGGCTGCCTGCAATTTGGCAGATTGAATCTCACCAGCCCAGTGGTGAAATCCAATTTTTTTAAGTACCAGTTCTGTGGGCATGGCTTGGGCATGGCAGGGGAAGGATATTGCAAAATCTCCATTCCCACCCCACTCTGGGGCCAGCCAGAGGTGGCATTTGCCGGTTCTCTGAACTACTCAAAATTTCCACTATCGGTTCTCCAGAACCTGTCAGAACCTGCTGGAATTCACCTCTGCACCAGGCTCAAGGTTGACTCAGCCTTCCATCCTTCCATGAATGGTAGAATTAGTATTAGAATTAAAACAGAAAAGAATACTTTATTTGGCCAAGAGTTTAGACATTAGACATAATCATGAAATTAATACAATGGTTTTCATTTTATGTTTTTTTCAAAAGGTCATTTGGAGGAAACTATTTTTCCCAAAGTTTTATTTACCTCGTCATACAATAATATGTGTATAATTTCAGTTTGTTTGGATATAAAAATCTCTTAACTGCACAATGTTCTTCATTTGTAAGTGTTGTGACCCAGGCCCAAGTAGGTAGCATTAGAAGCAAACAGTTCAAAAACAAACAAACTTTATAAGAACAGCTGAGAATTACTGTACCTCATTCTCAGCGTAGTCTAAACTAAATCAAAACAAATTCTTCAAAACACAATTCTTCAGTCTTATCACCAACCTTGGTCTAATTAGGCAAATTGCCAAAGGCTTTTCTTGGCAAAAGTTCAGAAGAAGACGACGCCAACAAGAAACAAATGCAGCAAGACAAGAAGCAAGTCTATCAATGTTGTTTTCCGACAAAGAGCCCAAGAGCCATTGCTGGTCTTTTAAGCCTTATGGGAGGGGCCAATCATCTCTTGGCCCTACTCCCGAGTCATCTTCTTTGCTTTAGCTGCTCTTGCCTTCTGGCAGCTCTTCTCATGTTTGCACCAGGAACAGGCTCCTCCTGTTCCTCTGCCTCTCTACTGTCAGCCTCTGGAGGCTCCGGAGTCCACACATCACTCCTAGATGGCCCTGGCCCCACCTCTGCCTCCGACGCAGAGCCCTCATCCAGGCTTTCCCTAGCCGCTAGGACTGGTCTATGTTCTTCTTCAGCCTCATCACTGTCCAACTCCGCTGCCAGCTCCGCAGGCTGCTGGTGGACCACAACAGTAAGTTCCAGTTACTTAGGCTTTCCAACAAAACCTATTAATGAAAATTTTAAATGTATGAACATGAACCACAGTGGTGCAATGGTTAGAGTGCAGTACTGCAGGCTACTTCTGCTGACTGCCAGCTGTCTGCAATTTGGCAGTTCAAATCTCACCAGGCTCAAGGTTGACTCATCCTTCCATTCTTCCGAGGTTGGTAAAATGAGGACCCAGATTGTTGGGGGCGATATGCTGACTCTTTAAACCACTTAGAGAGGGCTGTAAAGCACTGTGAGGGGGTATATAAGTCTAAGTGCTATTGCTATTTTTCAAACATTGCTGTTGCTCATTTAATTTGCCAATTTTTTTAAATCATGCTTTAAAATCCATTAATGCAGGGATAGATGTATTTTATTCCAGAGTTTTACAATGACAAAATCTGGCTTCTAACAATAGACATTAAATAATTTTTTGAAAAAGCCATACTTTTTATATGTTGCTGCAAATATAGAGATCAGTCCTGTATCATATTAATTTTGAAAGGCTCTGATATCATTTGCTTTTAAAAGTTTTAACAAAAGCTGGACTTCCATGCGAGGTATGGTAAACTGAAGTGGATCCAATAATCACAGCAAAGACTAAGGAACAGGAAGGTAGACTGGTTCCTTAAAACCTCTTTCGATAAGGAGCAGATGGGAAATCACCTACATATGATCTGGAGTCTTGGTCCACATGAGATGACCACAGAGTAGTGGTTTTCTGTTGATCTGGATGCCAGGAGATGGCAGGATTAGCCATCTTGGAACCAAAACAGTGGTGGGTTGCTATCGGTTCGCCCCAGATCAGGAGAACTCTGCCCACCCGCCCGGACGTCTCTGTGCATGCGCAAAAACTTCTGTGCATGCGCAGAAGCATCACACATCCACAGAAGCATCACGCACAAGGAAAACCGGTAGCGAATGAAATTGAAACCCACTACTGAACCACAGGGAAGACTTATAAAGGACAGTAAGTTTGCAGATTTCACTTTCTAACCATTTTCAGAAATTGCCCATTAACTGCTTAGAAACTTTTGGAATGGCAAGTTTGAAAATGCCAGGTGAGTCTGATTTCAATCCTGAATGAAAGAAGCTTTTAATCGTAATCTTAAAAATTTAAAGAGTCTGAAATAAACAACAAAATGCTAAACAGAAATTGGCTCTGATCTAAAATTGTATTGATCATATTTATTTATTATCCCAACTGGAAAGGTATTTTAAAAGTCTATTACTGAATATGCATCTGATCTTTACTCAGGAATAAATATTAAGCCCCTTTTATCTATAATATCCAGCAACTGAATATATACATTTCGAAATGGAGCTTCAGCAGCTGAGAGTTGTTAATGGCCTCCGAAGAATCATAATAAACATAGCAAGAAAAGCAAAGATGGATAAATAAAGAGAAAAAAACCATTAGAAACAGATTTCTAAAATGCCCAAAGTGGTCCCAGATGCTTTCAGTATCAATGAAATGTTTCTTAATATCCCCAAATCCTCCAAAGGAAATGAAGCAGTAAGGCTCATTTTTGCCTAGTTAAAAGTTGAGGAAAGGAAAACCTACGATCAGAGCGGGAAAAAAATAGAATAGAATAGAATAGAATAGAATAGAATAGAATAGAATTTTATTGGCCAAGTGTGATTGGACACACAAGGAATTTGTCTTGGTGCATAGGCTCTCAGTGTACATAAAAGAAAAGATACGTTCATCAAGGTACAACATTTACAACACAATTGATGGTCAATATATCAATATAAATCATAAGGATTGCCAGCAACAAGTTATAGTCATATAGTCATAAGTGGAAAGAGATTGGTGATGGGAACTATGAGACGATTAATAGTAGTGCAGATTCAGTAAATAGTTTGACAGTGTTGATGGAATTATTTGTTTAGCAGAGTGATGGCCTTCGGGGAAAAACTGTTCTTGTGTCTAGTTGTTCTGGTGTGCAGTGCTCTATAGCATCGTTTTGAGGGTAGGAGTTGAAACAGTTTATGTCCAGGATGCGAGGGGTCTGTAAATATTTTCACAGCCCTCTTCTTAATTCGTGCAGTATACAGGTCCTCAATGGAAGGCAGGTTGGTAGCCATTATTTTTTCTGCAGTTCTAATTATCCTCTGAAGTCTGGGTTTTTCTTGTTGGGTTGCAGAATCGAACCAGACAGTTATAGAGGTGCAAATGACAGCCCAACAATCCAAGCCCAACTGAATTTTGAAAAATAAATTGATAATCCTCTCCCCCTCCCCCTTCTGCAAACTACCATTGCTTCTTCCCTGTGGATCTGCAGTGGTAGTTCTTTAAAAAAATACCAGGCCCTGTAATATTGTGGGTCGGAAAGAATGACTGAGGCGATGGATCGGCTTAAAACAACTCTATTTATTAGTAACAGCAATGAATAGAACCAGCAAGCAACAACTCAGGTTGACAGCTCTTATATATGCAATCAACTGTGTACATAACTCCCGCTCAAAGCATATGGACAATAGGAACGCGGCGGCTGTGTTGTCGGGGCAGCTTGCCGAACATAACAGGCCCAATCAGGAAGAGATCAGGAGTGAGTGTCTGCAGTGTCTGGTCAAAAAAATCAAGATGGCAGCAGCAACAGTTGACTGAAGCTCCGCCTATTATTTAGGGTCACACATTTTTTAAAAAAGAGCTTCATCATCTTGTTGTGGCTGCCATCTTGACTTTTTTTAAAACACCTCCTATGGAACCTTTTAGTCACATGAAACCTGAGGTGGAAACCTTTCCCTCCCGGTTCGCAAATGTGAGTGCGTGCCTCCCACGCATGTACATGGCCTTCCACGCACATGCTTTGCTCATGCATGTAGCTTGCACGCATGCGCATGGCTTCAAAATGTGCGTAAATAGTGCCGGGGTGGGCATGATTTCTGCTACCGGTTTGGGCAAACCGGTCTGAACCAGCTGAATACCACCTTTGCATGAAACGATATCCCTGAAGCAACGAATGGCAAAAATGAGGATACGTTCCCCTTCTATATCATATGACACTTCTATATAATTTAATGGAGCCCCATAAAATACATTTTGATTAGTTTAAATCCAGTCGAGATGAGGACTTGGCATTCTACTATAATGTTATTTTTCTCCCCTCACGATTTACAGCAGAATGGACTCTTCAGTGTTGTGCCTATTGTTCTGGTTTACATTTAAATCCCATTTGATGTTAGCTTTTTTGTCACCATAAATATGTTTTCGATAGCAAAGGCTAAACCTATCCAGTTTTTATTTCAGTAAACTGTAAGTACACTACTGTTGAAATGCTGGGCATGATCTTGCTTTGTTAAAAAAAAAAAAAAAATCTGATCAGCCATCAAAAGGAAGGAAAAAACCCAGATCACTGAGTAGTCAATCAATGCATGATATGTCTTGTCCTAGATGTCATCTCACCAACTTGGCGAGTTCTTTTAATCAACAGTCCAGATCCTATTTTAAAGCGGGTCGATTCGCTTGATGGCTTTTCACCTTTATAGAAGTGCAGTGACATGCAAAATGCTTCAGCGGCTTCAACTCTTTCTATTGGCCACTGTTATTTGTTCATACATTTGCATAGAATTGTAGCTAGATATCCCTAAATATTTTTTTTTATTTTTTTTATTTTCTTTTTGTCACAACAGTATACACAAACAATTGTCATAGATAAAACAACATATTTTGAAGAAAATATACATATATGTATAAAAAATATGCATCAACTATATCAATTTGATATGATGAAGGGAACAATAGGACAGGAATGGTAGGCACTTTTGTGCGCTTATGCACGCCCCTTATAGCCCACTTAGGAATGGGGTGAGGTCAATAGTAGACAGTTTTTGGTTGAAGATTTTGGGATTTTGAGTAGAGACTATAGAGTCAGGTAATGAGTTCCAAGCATTAACAACTCTGTTACAGGAGTCATATTTTCTGCAATCAAATTTGAACCGGTTGACATTTAGCTTGAATCTATTTTTTGCTCTTGTAATATTGTGATTGAAGCTGACGTAGTCTTTTATAGGAAGGATATTGCAATAGATGATTTTGTGTGTTAAACACAGGTCATGTCGAAGTCGACGGAGTTGTAAGTTTTCTAATCCCAGGATTTCAAATCTGTTGGTATAAAGTATTTTGTTGTTTTCGGAGGAGTGAAGAACTCTTTCCTCATCTTTTTTTCGCCTTTAATTTGGAGATGAACCATCCTGGCTCTGATTGAACCACCCAATTTAGTAAACAAGAAAAATATGTGAACCATAAGAATGGAAAAGAAGATAGAAATTGTTCTTGAACTGGGTGCCTTAGGATTTGAGCTGGAAAACCTGACATGTTATGCCGTGAAGCTAAACCAGTTCACTGCTTTGGACATTCCATATTGCAATAAAGGAAAGATTGAACTCCCTTTTTTGACCAATCCTTGCAGACTTCCTGATCTGGAGCTATGACATGTTCATGTGTAAAAGCCCAGGGTCCACATAATTCATTCTCATTCTTAGAAAATACTAAATCTTGAGGTTTTTGGCAGTCCCACTTAAACTTTTGCTAAGTCTTATGTGAGAGTGCTGAAACTGCATGTTTTGGAAATGCAATTAGTTTAGATAGATAGATAGATAGATAGATAGATAGATAGATAGATAGATAGATAGATAGATGGATGGATGGATGGATGGATGATAGATAGAATTCTTTATTGGCCAAGTGTGATTGGACACACAAGGAATTTGTCTTTGGTGTGTATGCTCTCAGTGTACATAAAACGAAAAGATACATTCGTCAAGAATCATAAGGGCTCTCCTATCCTGGAGGCACTTCCTGGAAGGAGTACAAAACTTAATGATAGTCATAGAGTACAAATAGGCAATCGAATCATACACTACTAGGAAACAATCAATATAAATCATAAGGATACACCAACAAGTTACAGTCATACAGTCATAAGTGGAAGGAGATGGGTGATAGGAACGATGAGAAGATTAATAGTAATAGTAATGCAGATTTAGTGAATAGTTTGACAGTGTTGAGGGAATTATTTCTTAGCAGAATGATAACATTCAGGAAAAAACTGTTCCTGTGTCTAGTTGTTCTGTATGCAGTGCTCTATAGTGTCGTTTTCAGGGTAGGAGTTGAAACAATTTATTTTCCAGGATGCAAGGGGTCTGTAAATATTTTCAAAGCCCTCTTTTTGACTCATGCAGTATACAGGTCCTCAATGGAAGGCAAGTTGGTAGCCATTGTTTTTTCTGCAGTTCTAATGATCCTCTGAAGTCTGTGTCTGTCTTGTTGGGTTGCAGAACCAAACCTGACAGTTATAGAGGTGCAGATTGTAAAGGAAAAAAATAGTAGTAAAGGAAAACTTAGTAAAGGAAAATTTCAATTGGGATTGCTGGTATAGGCCCCTATGCAAATAATGTAATTTTCCATGATGCTGTATTGCATCCTTTGTCTGATATCATTTACATAATTTGCCTTTACCATATGTTTATGGCTGAATGCATTCTTTTGGAAATATGTCATTAGTAGCCTGATAGGTGCCATATTGTTATAATAAATAATTGCTTTGCAGTTATCTAAACCACCTAAAAGAAATGCCGATTAAGGAATAAATCAACCTGCATTTGAGGTTGGATTCCATGCTCCAATGAAAACTGATTTATGCTACAGTTGATTGATTTAATTTATTAAGGCTTACAAAGGGTTATATACTACTCATTGTAGAATTAGGGTAATATGTGTTAGAAGAAACTCATCTCTGAAAAAACATTCTTCAGAATATGTTTTTCAAGGCTGGAGAATTCTGAAAGTTGAAGTCCACATATATCAAGTTGACAAGTTTGAGTTGAAGTTCACATGTCTTCCAGCTGCCATGTTTGAGAAGGACTGCTTTAGAAGATAACAAAATCACAGAGTTGGAAGGGACCTTGGAGGTCTTCAAGTCCAATCCCCTACTCAAGCAGGAAACCCTCTCACATTTCAGGCATTGTCTAATCTCTTCTTAAAAACCTTCAGTGTTGGAGCACCCTCAGTGCTGTCCTGTCTTCTGCAGACTGTAGTCTGCCTAATTTGTGCGCTGTGAGATGCCTTTTTCTTACAGAAATAATTTTAAATGGTTTTTAAAACTTTTGAAAGATATTACTTTCCAGATTAAACAGAAAAAGGGATTAGAATTGATTTGGAATTATAATTTTAACTTTTTTTGAGGGGGGGGAGAACTTCTCGTGAGAAAGTGGCATTGTTTATTCTTTCTTTAATCATAACAAGATAATGGGACTTCAAATGTTAGATACTAGAGGGAGCTACAGGATAACAAAAGAATGGAAGGAAATACTTGGTTTGTTAGAAAATTGTGAAAATTCTGTGAAAGTTTATGACAAATGGTCTTTGAGCTCTCAAAAATGATTGATAAATGGACAGTTACGGATGCAATGGAAGAAGAATAAGATACGCAGAGTAAATTTGAAATTAATCTGAATGTGGATATCAGTCTAGCAAGAAATAAAAAAAGATGCCAGAAACGATCAAATGGACTTTCAGATGAAAGCAGATGATACTTCAATGCCAAAAGAAGATGTACAACTGTTAAACCGTAAAAGAGAGGTGGATTTTTTTTTTCTGGATATACAAAAGAGATCTGTCAAAGTTTTGAAGGACTTTCTTAGAAGTGAAAAAAAAAAGATGAATTTCTCTTACTGGATTTACAAAACAGACTTGCCAAAGCATCTTTGGGAAAAAATACAAAAAGGTGATAAGAAATTAAGATGTGGGATACTATTTGAAGGGGTGAAGAATTAAGATTGTTAAAAAGATGAGAGACGACTTCCGGTATCCAGCGGCAACGGACATCTGGAAGGCTTCTCCTGCCTCCAGCGCCCGAATCCGGCCGCCGCCGAGGCCCTCAGGGGCCAGGTGTTCCGAAAAGGACACCTGCCGCACGGACGGCTCGCCAGGGGTCTCCCAGCCGACATACAGGACTGTGGGGACCAATGCTGGCGCGTCCTAGGCTTGGCGGGGTTTGGAGGCCACAGGCCGCGGCCATTATTTTGGTCGTCGCCTGGGCCGCTGTGCCCAGTGACACCGGGGCATTGGATTTATAACTGCAGCAGCCTGGTGGTGAACAGGGCACGGAGAAGAATTGAGGAGGAGAAGGGAAGGGAATATCGGTAAATGTGAGTGGAGTGCTCCGGAGTGCGGGGGGGTTTTTTCTCCCCTGCGGTTGGAAGGAGCACGAGTTATTCGGGAGAGAGGAGAACTTAAAATAAGAAGATTACCGGTTTTGTGGAGCTCTGGAGAGAAGAGGTGATGGAGAAATTTAGGAGGGAAGGTTTGAGGCCCCCCCTCCTTCTGGGGAACAGTGGTGGCGTCCAGCTTCCGCCTTCACTATGAGAATTTTGATGACATCACTTCCCTTGACTTCCTGGTTGACTAACTGTACTCTGGACTCGTTGCTCCTGTGAGTGCCCCTGGTGGATCCGGAGGAAATTACAAGGATACTGTGCCTGCCTGAGGATTCCAACTGCTGGAGAGATGGAGAGAATTTTGGAAAAGTTATCTAATATGGACAAGAAATTGGATGAAATAAGAGCAGAAATTGTGACTATCCAAAAGGATTTAAAGGATACTCAACAAGTTTCAGCAGAAAACAAGCAGAAAGTGGAAGGTTTGGAGGGTGAGATGCGGGCAGTGCAGAAAGAGAGGAGGCGACAGGCAATGCTGTGCTTGGACTACAGATGGATAAAATGTCTTATTTCCTTAGGTTTCAAAATTTGGAAGAAGTGGACCAAGAAGACTTGAGAGATGTTGTGACTAAATTGTTGGGAGAATTTCTTGGGAGAGGTGTTGATTTCATGAATTGGGATGTGGATCGAGTTTATAGAGTTAATTACAATATGCACGCACGCATGCAGTTCCTAGAGAGGTTCATGTCAAATTTGTGAGAAGAGAGACGAGATGAAATTCTTAGAAAACATAGGAGTGGGGCACTGATTTACAGGGGCAGGAGATAGCCATTCTGAGGCAGATTCCCAGACAGGTACGTGAAAAAGAAAGAAATATTATTTTCGTCAAGCAAATTGTACCAGAAGGCAGTGGGCTTCAGATGGCTGATGCCAGAGGGATTGATGATTTTCCGGGAGGGCATTACGAAAAAAATCAGTACAATTGCGGAGGCTACGGCCTATGTGGAGGAACACAAAGCCCTCCTGGAATCAGATGACCCAGGAATTGAAGAAGGGGAGGTTATAGATCATGGGGAGGAAGCGGCTGCCGCTGTTGCGGCCCTGGAGTTGGGTCAGGCTGAACCCAGAGTTCTGAGATCCAAAACTAGGAAGTGATAAAGATATTTGGGATTGTGTTGGTTTTCCTTACTCTCTTTTGTACGATATTCTGTTTATTCTTGACTCTTCTTTATTACGTATTTAAAATTTGTAAACTTAGCTACTTCGTGTCACCTGCTTGCCATATGGCTGTTGTATGTGTTAAAAAATTTGAGTAAAATTCTTATTTTAGATAAGAAAAATGAAAATTTACCATACCTGAAATGTATTTGTATAAACCTTTTTTGACTAATAAAAACTTTTTGAATATAAAAAAAAAAGATTGTTAAAAAGATAGGGAAAGAATAAAAGGTTGATTTATTTGATCAAGGTTCAGATAGCTAATTCATTGTGTCTGACAACCCTTACTGAACATTTGCCGATAAGGAATGAATGTCGAGGATTTTAGTTTTTGTTTTTACTTGAGAGATGAGATACAGGATGAGAAGAGTATATGTTTTAATTTAAGAGGTGGTGATCAATTTACTTAAACAGTATATAGGGGTACAGGCAGTAGTGGGATTCACTTACCTTCCCCACCGGTTCGCAAATGTGAGTGTGCTTGCTTCACTTTCATGCGCCTCATCTGTGCATGCACATGGCCTTCTGCGCATGCGCAGTAGGTGCACATTATGTCAGGTCAGATGGGCAGAGCCTCCTGCTATCGCCGCTATTGGTTCGCACAACCTGGAGAGAATCGGCTGAATCCCACCACTATAGATAGAGGAGGAAAATTACCATTTTCTCTTATTTTTTTTCCATTATATGTTTTATATTTTTGTAGCTTGTATAGCTTTTATTTCTTTTATTGTGATCTCTAATAAAATTATTTGTAAAAAAAATGTATTGTATTGTTATGGTTGAACTATATAATAATATGTATCCTACTTTTTACTGCATATTCTAACTTTACTGGATTTCACATTCTTTATTGAAAGCTTCAGCCCAATTTAAGCAAGAGGATAGATATTATTCCTCCAGGGCTGTCCATGAGCATGTGTTTGGTAAACGAGATAAATAAATAAAATATGTTATTGGTTTTTCCAAATTAGTTTTAAGGGCAGTCAAGAAGTTAATAATCTGTTCTTTTCAGCCAAACAGTTGTCGAGTAAGTCATTACTTAAAAGGGATGCGGTGGCTCAGTGGCTAAGACACTGAGCTTGTCAATCGAAAGTTCAGCAGTTCAGCGGTTCAAATCCCTAGTGCCGTGTAATGGGGTGAACTCCCATTACTTATCCCAGCTTCTGCCAACCGAGCAGTTCGAAAGCACATAAAAAATGCAAGTAGAAAAAATAGGGACCATCTTTGGTGGGAAAGTAACAGCGTTCCATGCACCTTTGACATTTAGTCATGCCGGCCACATGACCATGGAGACGTCTTTGGATAGCACTGGCTCTTCAGCTTTGAAATGGAGATGAGCACCACCCCCTAGAATCGGGAATGACTAGCATGTATGAGCGAGGGGAACCTTTACCTTTGCTTAAGTCATTACTTAGGCGAGAGCTGTTTGAAAAGTAGTCTTCTTCCTTCTTCCACCATGTTCCTATTCACTATGTGGAATTCACCTTCCCAAATCCCTGGAAGAGTATCCATTTCTGGCAAGGAATTTTGGTATTGTAAACTAACAAAACTGAAGGGAATTTCGAAGGGAAGTTTAGATACAAAACAGCATCTGGATGTTGTATCCACGGGTGGGTTTCACTTACCTTTACCACCTGTTCGTCGTGCGCATGCTTGCGCATTTTGCACGTGCTATCTACACATGTGTTCAACTTTCAACGCATGTGCTTTGCTCACTCATGTGCCTTCTGCACATTGGCCCAGCCTTGAAAACATGCCTAAGTAGCACGACTTGGAGCCGGGATGAGTGGGCAGGTAGGCAGGCCCACCCACAATCTCTACTACTGGTTTTTCCTGAACCAGTGCAAACCTTCTGAATACCATCTCTGGTTGTATCCAATACTGGATATTTATTTATTTATTATTTTATTTATTTATTTTGTCAAATACAAAATAATATATATAAGTATAAGCATGAATGGAATACATAAAATGAATACAACTAAAGGGAACATTAGGACAGGGACGGTAGGCACGCTGGTGCTCTTATGCACGCCCCTTATAGATCTCTTAGGAATAGAATGAGATCAACAGTACACCGTTTAGGTTAAAGTTTTGGGGATTTGGGGATGAGACCACGGAGTCTGGTAGTGTATTCCAGGCATTGACCACTCTGTTACTGAAGTCATATTTTCTGCAATCAAGATTGGAGCGGTTCACTTTAAGTTTGTATCTATTGTGTGCTCGTGTATTATTGTGGTTAAAGCTGAAGTAGTCATTGACAGGAAGGACATTGTAGCAGATGATTTTATGAGCTATGCTCAGGTCATACCAAAGGCGGCGTAGTTCTAAATTTTCTAAACCCAGAATTTCAAGTCTAGTGGCGTAAGATATTTTTTTGCGAGCAGAGGAGTAGAGGACTCTTCTTGTGAAATACTTCTGGATGCACTCAATTGTATTAATGTCCGATATACAGTGTGGGTTCCAGACAGATGAGCCGTATTCGAGAACTGGTCTAGCAAATGTTTTGTATATCATATATAACATATGTTTTGTACGTTGTATCCAATAACCACAAGCCAAAAATTTTGAGTAACCTTAGCTCTCAGTTATATACCTCAAGCGTATATAACCAGGTATTCAAGAGGCGCAGTTCATCCATTCTGCTAATGTGCCTCCCTTATCAATATTGCTGGGTTGTTGTTTTTTTAAAATATATTTTATACCAGAGTGAAATATAGCCTTGCCCTCATAAAATATAGTGCTTAGAGTTCCACTACTTTCTCTCCATTTGCATACATTAAGGAAGGCCATTCACTTTTCAGAATCTACAAAAGACACAAAAATCAAGCTGCATAAAACTTGGTGCCTTCCTTCTTTAACAGATGATGCTACATCCGTGGCAGCCATGCCAAGTCTAGCCCATTGGGATCTGGCTGATAGTTCTCAAGCAGGCCTCGGTTACTGATCGATAAGTTTTTAATGAGCTTGTTGAGAGACGGAGGCTCTGTGAGGCGCACTCTTTGACCCAAGAAAAAGGCTTCCCTATCCCCTTGTTTTAACAACACTTGCAATACATCTAGAGCACAGCACACCCAATCCAGTCCTTCGGATGGAATTTTTGCACATTCAATTATTGCTTCTGCAGAGTAGGGCTGTTGCAAACGGATAGGCGAAGTTCAAATGGTCAACCCAAAAATAGACGAAGGAAGTTTAATTGAAAACCCAGAGCTCGGAGCCATGGAATAAAAAAGGGCATCTGTATAACCATATTAAAGATGCTGTAGGGATTTATCTTGTCCTTCTTTTTAAAAGAAGGGTAAAATGGAAACTTAAGCAGCATGGTGCTATCAATCCTTTTACCAGCAGCATGGGGCCAAGCAAACAGTTAATAGATAACCAATGATTCCACAGTCAGCAGCTTCAACAAGCCTTGGTTATGAACCAATATTTTACAATGTTTACATTTTACAATCTCCAGATGCATCTTCTTGCCCATCATTTCTTGAGACCTAGTGTAGATAACCTGTTATTGAGGCATTCCCTTTGCTTTTCTTTACTCACAGTGACCTCAGCCCTGATGCAAAGGACAAGAAAATGCCTCTCCAATTCTGTGTCAGAAGGTGATCTACACAGTAGGTGGACAGTATTTTAATATTGCTGATAGGACAATGTCGTTCATGCAGAAAGAGTATCAGTTTAGTTCCAAAGGTTTAGAACAAACATGTTGAGAGAAATAGAACTATTCCTGTAAAGAATAAGAGCCTTGGTGACTCCATATCTATGCCTCTCATGACCTAACTGCAGAACTGCAGAAAAAACAGTTGCTACCAATCTGCCTTCCATTGGGGACCTGTATACTGCACAAGTCAAAAAGAGGGCTGTGAAAATATTTATAGACCCCTCGCATCCTGGACATAAACTTTCAATTCCTACCCTCAAACCGACGCTACAGAGCACTGCACACCAGAACAACTAGACACAAGAACAGTTTCTTCCCAAACGCCATCACTCTGCTAAACAAATAATTCCCTCAAACTATTTACTAAATCTGCACTACTATTAATCTTCTCATCGTTCCCATCACCAATCTCTTTCCACTTATGACTGTGTGACTATAACTTTGTTGCTTGTATTCTTATGATTTATATTGATATTGTTTCCTGATTGCTTATTTGTACCCTATGACTATCATTAAGTGTTGTACCTTATGATTCTTGATGAAGGTATCCTTTCTTTTATGTACAGTGCGGTGGTGGGTTTCAAAATTTTTTACTATTGGTTTTGTGGGTATGGCTTGGTGAGCATGGCATGAGAAGGATACTGTAAAATCTCCTTTCCCACCCCACTCCAGGGGAAGGTTACTGCAAAATCCCCATTTCCTCCCGATCAGCTGGGAATTGGGAGGCAGAAAATAGATGGGGGTGGGACCAGTCAGAATTTTTACTACCGGTTCTCCGAACTACTCAACATTTCCACTACCGGTTCTCCAGAACTGGTCAGAACCTGCTGAAACCCACCTCTGGTACACTGAGAGCATATGCATCAAGACAAATTCCTTGTGTGTTCAATCACACTTGGCCAATAAAAAATTCTATTCTATTCTATTCTATTCTATTCTATTCTATTCTATTCTATTCTATTCTATTCTATTCTATTCTATTCTATTCTATTCTAAGCTAAGCTAAGCCAAGCCAAGCCTAAGCTAATTAGCTGTATAAGGCATTAAAATAAGGAAGTATATATGCTGCTTTTTCTGAGAAATCAAAGCCATAAACTTGGTTAGTACATTCTGAGTTGGGTCAGGCTGACCGAGGCTGACCAAAGTCCATTTAATAGTAGGAAAGATGCTGACATGTTCCAGTTAATTGTTTTTATTAAGGACAGGTGGAAAGGGGACATTGAATTGGGGAATATGTTGCTGAATAAGCCAAAAATTTTATGTAACGTCCGATAAACAGCTATAAGAGAAGGCGTTTGGGGCATTTTAATTGTTTTGCTGATCATTCTAAAATGTATTTAAACCACGTATTTGGATCTGTAAGATGTTCTCTCTCTTTCTTGAGAGAACTCTTTTGCAAAAGCTTATGAAGGAGATGTATATGTCTCTGTAATAAATCTGCTTTTTAATCGTTCATGGTCTCCGCACTACTTTCTATGAGATTGTTTTTGGTTTTTTTTTAAATCTCACACATGTAATAAAGGATTGTAAAAGATCTCTCTACTACCAGGGGCTCCTCACCCAACCAGAATAGTTTGAGATGATACAGGAATTATTGCCTTCAACTCCAGTGATGGGATTCAGCCAGTTCACAGCACTTCGGGAGAACCGGTTGTTAACTTTCTGAGCAGTTTGGCAAACTGGTTGTTGGAAGAAATCATTAGGGCAGAGAAGCAGTTGTTAAATTACTTGAATCCCATCACTGCTTCAACTGATATTGACCCCAAACTGATGATCCAGTTGACTCTGCCCTTGGGCTCAACCTGGATATTTTCTACAGAAGTAATCTAGGAATGAAGAAGTGATGCAATCAGGTTATGCAGAAATGGGCAATCTCTTAAGATGCTGGTTTGTTGGGATCTAAAATAACTTATGAAAGCTGCCTCCCAGTTTTATCCCATCTGGAAATCATTTGTCATTCTGAACAGACTGATTCATTTCAATTATCTTTTTTATTCATAAGCAGACCTTTGTCTTACCTTTCTGTGCCTGGGCTTTCAAATTGGATTGTACCTTAGCAACCTTCTCTGAATCCAATGAAACTTCAAAAGTTTTACAATGATATAAATCAAAACCGTGTCTTTAGAAAGTCCTGATCCCCTGGTCATTTTCAGATGCTCTCTGAAGGTTTTGAAGCCTGAAGACTCTGTTTAGGCTATAATGACAACAGGAGAAGGAAGAGACAGGAACATGATTTCCCTTGACTGTTGTTCAAAACTCAGAAGTGACACATTTTGAAATTACAGTAAAGTCCTGGAACTTGGGCCAGATTTCAGCAATTATTTAGATTCTTCTCCTATTTGATCAGGTTGCCATAAAAGTAGCTGCTTGTGAGTCTTTGTTTTCATTTGTCTTAGATTTGGTTTTGTCAGATCCACCAGCTTCAGCTTGGCACCTTGCTGGCATTCTGCCACCCATTGGGCAGTAGTAAATGTGGCAGGCCTGAAGATCCAATGCAAAAGACAGCATCCAGGCCTGATAGCCTTTTCACTTCAACCAAATGGAGTCAAGAGTTTTACTTCCTCAAAAGATCAGACTGGGGCAGGTCTGACAAGTTTTAAAACAATTGTTCTGTTCTATACATTCTCTTCCTTTTTGTATTTCCCTATGAAACCAATAGCCAGTTAGGGTGTGGAAGATCTCACAAGAACAGAAAAATTAATGAGAATCTTGCTGTCATAGGTACCATATTTTTCAGAGTATAAGATGCACCTTTTTCTCCCAAAAAAGAGAATCTGGATGGTTTTATACTCTGAATGTAGCCCCACCCAGCTTCTCAAACAGAGGTTTCAGAGGCTGAAAAAAGCATCAGAAACGAAGCTTCAGAAAAGAAGCCCCCAAACAGAGCTTCAGCGGCTTTTTTTCTGAAGCTGTTTCGGAGGCTTTCAGAGGCAGAAAAAAAAAGGTTTTTTTCTGAAATGGAGTTTCAGAAGTTTCAGAGGCAGAAAAAAAAGCAAAAAAAAAAGCAAGACACAGAGCTCACAACCAAGGAACCTGTTGCTAAAATTCACCTCTGGGAACAGCTGATTGGGGGTATTCCAGGAGGCCGATCCACCTGCCAATCAGCTTTTTTCTTATTTTCCTCCCCAAAAACTAAGGTGTGTCTTATACTCCAGTGCGTCTTATACTCAGAAAAATATGGTATGTCATTATTAACTGAAACGTGAAGTCTGTTCACCCACAGGAACAGTACATTAGAATTCCAAAGGAAATAATATCTGTTCCAACTGTATTTTGATTAGTTTTAGTATTATTATATATTAAAAGAATAGCATTTGGAACTTAAAGGCAAAGATTCCCCTCGCACATATGTGCTAGTCATTCCCGACTCTAGGGGGCAGTGCTCATCTCTGTTTCAAAGCTGAAGAGCCAGCGCTGTCCGAAGACGTCTCTGTGGCCATGTGGCTGGCATGACTAAACGCCGACAGCACACAGAACATGTTACCGTCCCACCAAAGGTGGTCCCTATTTTTCTACTTGCATTTTTTACATGCTTTCTAACTGCTAGGTTGGCAGAAGCTGGGACAAGTAATGGGAGCTCACCCCATTACACAGCACTAGGCCTTTGAACCGATGACCTGACGACCTTTCGATCAACAAGCTCAGCGTCTTAGCCACTGAGCCACTGCATCCCTCCCTTTGGAACTTACGTTAGTGTAAAAAATTGTGTTTTTATTGTAAGTTATTTGGAACAGTGATATACTGTATATTCCCCCTGCATTCAGAATCAAATTGTGTAAAGCGGTACTTATAGACACAGTTTTCAAATGTCTTACCAAACATGCTCAAGAGAGGTCAACTTTGTAAATTTTCATTAAAAATTGACTTTATTTGTTCTTTCTAGATTGATGGGCTGATCAGAATATAATAATAATAACAACAACAACAACAACAACAACAACAACAACAACAACAACAACAACAGAGTTGGAAGGGACCTTGGAGGTCTTCTAGTCCAACCCCCTGCCCAGGCAGGAAACCCTACACCATTTCAGACAAATGGTTATCCAACATTTTCTTAAAAATTTCCAGTGTTGGAGCATTTACAACTTCTGCAGGCAAGTTGTTCCACTGATTAATTGTTCTAACTGTCAGGAAATTTCTCCTTAGTTCTAAGTTGCTTCTCTCCTTGATTAGTTTCCACCCATTGCTTCTTGTTCTACCCTCAGGTGCTTTGGAGAATAGTTTGACTCCCTCTTCTTTGTGGCAACCCCTGAGATATTGGAACACTGCTATCATGTCTCCCCTAGTCCTTCTTTTCATTAAACTAGGCATACTGAGTTCCTGCAACCGTTCTTCATATGTTTTAGCCTCCAGTCCCCTAATCATCTTTGTTGCTCTTCTCTGCACTCTTTCTAGAGTCTCAACATCTTTTTTACATCGTGGCGACCAAAACTGAATGCAATATTCCAAGTGTGGCCTTACCAAGGCATTATAAAGTGGTATTAACACTTCACATGATCTTGATTCTATCCCTCTGTTTATGCAGCCCAGAACTGTGTTGGCTTTTTTGGCAGCTGCTGCACACTGCTGGCTCATATCTAAATGGTTGTCCACTAGGACTCCAAGATCCCTCTCACAGTTACTACTATTGAGCAAGGTACCACATATAAATTATCTACCACTTCCAAAATGTTGTAATATACTTTAGGTTGTTTTTTTTTTTCCCATGTAAAGAGATAGCAATAAAATACAAACTTAGACAGGTAGACATAATAGAATATGGAATATGGAAATGGGATAGAAGTTGATGTTTGAAGAAATAAAATATGAATGGAAATATACTCATTCTCTCAGTCTGCAAAAGCCATTCAAATCATGTTTTCATATAAAAATTAAAATAAGCAAGAAAATGGAAAGAGAACACCTGTCTGATCTTGATGAATATAAATCACTTGGCCCGATGGATTACATTCCAGAGTTCTGAAGGAATTGGCAGATGTTATCTCAAAACCATTGTACCATATCTTTCAAAAATTCTGAAACAACAGGGAATTACGAGAGGATTGGAAAAGAGATGATGTGGTTCCCATCTTCAAAAAAAGGTGGGGGGAAACAAACCAGGAAAGTACAGACTAATCAGCCTAACCCTGTGAAGATACTGGAAAAGATCATTTAAAAAAAAACCCAGATCTGCCAACATCTAGAAACCAATAAAGTTATAATTAAAAGCCAGAATCGGTTTGTTAAAAACAGATCATGCCAAACTAATCTTATTTCATTCTTTGACAAAGTGACTAAATTAGTAGACCAGCAAAAATGCTTTGGATATAGTGTATTTAGATTTCAGCAAGGCATTCGACAAAATAGACCATAACCTATTTCTTGGTAAACTAGAAAAATGTGGGATAGACAGCATCACCACCAAATGAATTTGGATTAACTGACCAACCATATTCAATGAGTAGTTGTTAATGGTACTACATCTACATGGAGGGAAGTAAGCAGTGGGGTATTATCACATGGTTCCGACTTAGGCCTAGTACTCTTCAATATTTCCCTTCCAACTCTGTTGTTGTTGTTGTTGTTGTTGTTGTTGTTGTTGTTGTTATTATTATTATTATTATTATTATTATTATTATTATTATTATTATTATTATTATTATTAAAAATAACTTAGATGAAAGAATAGAAGGGGAACTCATCAAATTTGCAGATGACACTAAGTTGGCAGGAATAGCCAACACCCTAGAAGACAAGCTCAGGATCCAAAAGGATCTTGATAGACTTAAACAATGGGCCCTATCCAACAACATGAAATTTAATGTGGAGAAAAGCAAGGTTTTACACCTGGGCAGGAAAAACCAAAGGTACAAGTACAGATTAGGTGAAACCTGGCTCAAAAACAGGAACTTGGAATCTTAGTGGACTTAAACATGAGTCAGCAGTATGCAGCAGCAGCCAAAAAAACCCTAATACAATCACTGATTGTATAAACAGAGGCATAGAATAAGAATCACAGGAAGTATTAGTACCACTTTATAAAGCCACACCTGGAATACTGCATCCAATTTTGGTCACCCCATTACAAAAAAAGATGTTGAGATTTTGGAAAAAGTGCAAAGAAGAGCATCTAAGATGGAGACTAAAACATATGAAGAACAATTGCAGGATTTGGGTTTGGCTAGTCTAGAGAAAAGAAGGACTAGGAGGAACATGATAGCAGTATTCCAATATTTGAGAGGCTGCCACAAACAGGAAGGGGTCAATTTATTTTCCAAAGCAAAAGAGGGCAGGACAAAAACAATGGATGGAAACTAATCAAGGAGAGAAGCAACTTGGAATTAAGGAGAAACTTCCTAATAGTGAGAACCACCAGCGGAACAACTTGCCTTCAGACGTTGTGGGTGTTTGTGTTGTGGTCTGCTACCAGTCTGCAGAGCTGGCAGCGGAGTCAGACAGTGATGAGGCTGGGGAGGACAATGGGTCAGTCCTGGAGTCAGGGAAGGCCCAGATGATGGCTCTGCATTGGAGGCAGAGATGGGGCCAGGGCCATCTGTGAACGATGCCTGGACTCCAGAGCCTCCAGAGGCAGACAGCAGAGAGGCAGAGGAATAGGAGGAGCCTGTTCCTAGTGCACACATGCAAAGAGCTGCCAGAAGGCAAGAGCAGCTAAGGCAAAAAGGACAATTTGGGAGTAAGGCCAGAAGATGATTGGCCCCTCCCAGAAGGCTTAAAAGAGCAGCAACGGCTCTTGGGTTCTTTGTAGGAAAGCAATGTTGCTACAATTGTTTCTTGTCGGCATCTCCTGTTTCTGAACTTTGTGGGGTTCTTGCCAAGAAAAGCCTTTGGCAGGATGCCAAAGAAGACAAAGGTTGGTGATAAGGCCGAAGGACTTTTTCTGAAGGACTTTGTTTTGGACTTAATTTGGACTAAGCTGAGAATGAAGTAATTCTCAGCTGTTCTAATAAAATATGTTTGCTTAGGACTGATTGTGTCTGGTAATAACTACTCGGGCCTAGGTCACAACAGTTTCATCACTGGAGGTTTTTAAGAAGAGACTGGACAGTCACTTGTCTGAAATGGTATAGGGGAGAGGTGTCAAACTCATGTCATTATGGCAGCTTCATGTGATGTATTGGAACTTTCTAGTGGTGGGATTCAAGTAATTTAACAACCTGTTCTCTGCCCTAATGATTTCTTCCAAAAATCAGTTTACCAAACTGTTCAGAAAGTTAACAACCGAAGTGGTGCGAACTGGCTGAATCCCAACCCTGGAACTTTCCCCCCCCTTTGCTAAACCGGGTGTAGGCATAGCCAGCGTGTGAAGCATCTGGCCCACAGGCTGGGAGTTTGACAGCTCTGGGATAGGGTCTCCTGCTTGAGCAGGGGGTGGACTAGAAGACCTCTAAGGTCCCTTCCAGCTCTATTCTGATTGGAATTAGTATTTTATCGAGAAAGATATAGCTTGTATATATTATACATTTATTACACACATTTATATCTCCTACAGTTAGATATCTAGGATGATTTGTTTTTCCTCGATGTTTTGAAAACTATTGAGCTCAATAGGGATGCGATATCCACACATTCTATGCATTTTATCATCTCTGATTAGAATTCTTGGTCATTTTAGTTGTAGGTAGAGTGAGCTGGTGACATAATTTCCAACAGGTAGAATGATAACTATCTTTTCATAAGGTTCATTTTATTAATCCCTGCAGTTCAGATATTTTTTTTTTCATGCATCTTTGACAGATCCTGCAATTGGAAGATTTACAACAGATTTTCAGGCAATCCAGCTAGAGCTAACCTAGCATAGGCATACAAGTGGTCTTTGTAGCATAGAGTAATAATGTTGTGATCAAGAAGAACTAAATAGTCTCAGTTAATCATTTATCCTTGACTGCTTAGAACTGTGTTTCTCAACAATGGATGGCTGGGGAATTCTGATAGTTGAAGTCTACACATCTTAAAGTTGCAAAGGTTAAGAAACACTGGCTGACAATGTAGAATTGCAGATTTATTTATTTTTTTGGGTGGGGGGGAATAAGCATTCCAACACCTGCTAACTTTGTCTGTGGGGAAGCACCCTGTGGAGCTCCTTCAAAACCCCAATGAGCAAAGTTCGTCAGACAAAACCAACACTGACTGTTCAAACAAACTTTTCAAAGAGAAGAACCAACAAAAATAACATCAAATAGCATAGAAGATAAAGGGGAAAAGGGGAAAAGCCTCAGAAGGGAATAGTCTTTCAACTTAAAACTCACAGTTGCTGTATTTTGTTGTAGGTTTCACTTGATTTATAGGTTTGGTTCCTTTTGCCCTTTTAATGGCAAGAAGCAATTTAAAGCTGTCATTCTATTTCCATCTATAGGGCAGCTGCGGGGGCGGGGAGGGGAGTGTCCTTCAAAAACAGTCAAGATGGTGGATGTCATCTCACAAAGGAAGCCCTGCCCCTTTTGTTATAGTGACCAGACATCCTGCTTTTCGCAGGACAGTCCCGCTTTTTAATAATTTGTCCCACGTCCCGCGGCAATTCCAAAAAGTCCCGATTTTTTTTTTTGTTTCACTCCCATTCTGAAAATGGGAGGCGGCAACGCAAGAGGAGGAGGCGGAGAAGGGGGAGTGGCAGAGAAGGGGGCGCGAGAGGGAGGAGAGACGCCGCTTGACTTCACCCGAGAGGAAGAGAAGAGCCGAGAGGAGAGCCGAGGAGAGCCGAGCCTGCCTGGAAGAGCCGAGCAGCAGCCGCTCCTCCTCCTTCAGGCAGGTGGCAAGACTCAGCGCGCATGCGCAGCCCCCCCTCCCCCCAGCATCAATGTTGTCCCGCTTTGCCATTGCTGAAATCTGGTCACTTAACCTTTTGTGGCACATGTAGCACATGAACATGGCACAGTCATGGCTGCCATTTTGATTTTTTTTTTTAATCCTTCCCTTCCATGCCTCAGAATATTTCTAAGGCTTATTTTAAAAGGATGAACAATATTTTGTCCCTTGTGCTAGGCCCTGATCAGCAAACATTTCCTCCAATAGTGATATATTTTAATACATTTAGTGCAGGGGTGGTACTCACTTACTTTCCCTACAGGTTTGCAAATGGGCACCCACACGCCCTGTCCACGCATGTGCCCGGCCTTCCGCACATGTGCTTTGATGGCGCACGCCTCTTCTGCACCTGTGCCCGGTCTCAAAAACATACCAAAATGGGATGGCATAGAGCCGGGGCAGAGGGATGGTGGTGGGGGGGAAGGCCCACCCATGATTTCTGCTACCAGTTCGGGTGAAACAGTCTGAACCGGCTGAAGGCGATTTCTAATTTAGTGCCAATTCAACTTATTAACTACACTGCCTGTCATTTGGAAGACATCACTCCCTTGTGCTGTTTCCAGGCATTCAAGTCATTTTCTAAAGTTGCAGTGAAGAATAATTCTCATCGAAGAAATTACTGCAATGTGAGCAGTATATTAAGGGAGCTCTAGGCAAATATGGATTTTAAAATCAGCCGCATATTGCATTAAAAAAAATAAAATCAAACCTAGGCCCTTATTTGTGTTTGCAGTAACATTTTAGAAAAAAAAAAAACCTCAGCAAGCTGTCTAGCCAAATGATGGTAATTTTAAACTGTCTGTTCAAATGCTTTTTAAATATGCACATTTGTAGTCTTTAAAAATGTATGGGGAGAACAGAGGCTCCTTTTGCGATCATGCTGCTCTTTGACTAAATATAAAACTTTCCCCGTGGATTCCATTTATAGAATAAATTGTGTGATATTTCTATGGATGTCCGGAACCGCTCTGAGAAATCAACCCATTTATCCTAAGGATTCTCAGGTGTTTTTTTTTCCCCTCCACAATCAGCAATAACTCCACCGTCCCATTTGGCAGGAAGACTTTGGGCAGATCACCAGGAATCCACTGAGCAGAAGAGGCCATCATATGCACTGCCAACCAAACAATAAACTACTCTGACTGCCAAATCCTCAACTTTGCATAGAGGCTAAGCTACAAAAACAAACAAACCAAGGTCAACACAAGCCTGGGTTTAGCATGTTGTGTAGATTTTTTTTTTATTATTTGCATTTATATCCCGCCCTTCTCCGAAGACTCAGGGCGGCTTACACTATGTTAAGCAATAGTCTTCATCCATTTGTATATTATATACAAAGTCAACTTATTGCCCCCAACAATCTGGGTCCTCATTTTACCTACTTTATAAAGGATGGAAGGCTGAGTCAACCTTGGGCCTGGTGGGACTTGAACCTGCAATAATTGCAAGCAGCTGTGTTAATAACAGACTGTCTTAGCAGTCTGAGCCACCAGAGGCCCTTAAAAGATGCCTTTAATCCACCTGGTTCTAACAAAGTCCCCATCAAAGGGGACTGGCTTCACAGTCAAGTAACAAGAATGTACAAAAGGTCAGGAGCAGGGGTAAAATTCAGCAGGTTCTGACAGATTCTGGAGAACCGGTAGCAGAAATTTTGAGTAGTTCGGAGAACCGGCAAATACCACCTCTGGGCTGGCCCCAGAGTGGGGTGGGAATGGCGATTTTGCAATATCCTTCCCCCAGGAATGGGGAGGGAATGGCGATTTAGCAGTATCCTTCCCCTGCCATGCCCAGAAGCCAAACCCACCAAGCCACGCCCACAGAACCAATAGTAAAAAAAAATGGCCAGGAGGTGATTGCCCAGTTTTCTTTGATGGTTGAAAATTCACAACAATCACTCTGGGCACCTTACCCGGCTAAGCATATTGCACGTTTGCAGCCTTTACATTTCTTTAAAAAAGTTGCATTATTTCTGAAAACCTCCATGAGGGTGTTACTAAGACAATAAGAAGACATGTCTTCTGTGAATTGTTTATGCTCGTATTTTCACATTTCCACACATCTTAAAGTTGCCAAGGTTGAAAAACACTGCAGTACATAAAACTGTTCCACATCACATATATATATAATCAGGACATGGCCAGGTTTGGTAGGTTATTGGAAAATATGAAAAACTCCTTTTTTCTCTTTAAAAGAAATCAAATCAGATTAATTTAAAAATTCACAATAGACAAGGATTCACAGCTTATTAAGTGCAAAATTAAAATTTATAAACGAATCTAAAAACCCATTGTCTATTAATCAAATTAAGTGCTAACGCTCACTTCATAACAGGCCATTAATAATGATGTGATACTATTTTCCAGATAAGAGAAAAAGCTTTTTTCCTGGTAATTAACCACCTCAGGCAAAAATATATGTTGGTCATCTGCTCCATCCAGGCTATTGACAACAGAATCCGAAATAAGCCACTCACACCTATTTTTAATGATGCAAAATTCTGTTTCTAAATATATTCAACATTTAATATTAGTGTAGCATTGGAAGCAAAAATTTTTTGCTACTGCTAATCTCTGAACTTAAGCTAATTTATCCTTCCATCTCTGTAACACCTATATATGTGTATAAGGTTTCTGGTGAGAAAAGGCTCTGAGAATTTTTTCTAGAGGAGGGGCTGAACATTCCCTACAGAAACTCAAAATGGAGCAAAACATCCTTTATTCTACCCCTTTTTAAGTTACATACAGATGGTCTGTGTGTCAGATATACACATGGACATAGGGATGCTCATGAGAAACAGGTTTTTGCATAGTGAATAGAATAGAATAGAATAGAATAGAATAGAATAGAATCTTTATTGAGAATGGAATGGAGCAGATAGAGTAGGGTAGAGTAGAGTAGAGTAGAGTAGAGTAGAATAGAATAGAATAGAATAGAATAGAAACTTTATTGAAAATGGAATGGAATGGAATGGAAACTTTACTGAGAATAGAATAGAATAGAATAGAATAGAATAGAATAGAATAGAATAGAATAGAATAGAATATTGAGAATGGAACAGAACAGAACAGAACAGAATAGAATAGAAACTTTATTGAGAATGGAATGGAATGGAATGGAATGGAGTAGAGTAGAGTAGAGTAGAGTAGATAGAGTTGAATTGAATAGAATAGAATAGAATAGAATAGAATAGAATAGAATAGAATAGAATCTTTATTGAGAATAGAATGGAATGGAATAGAAACTTTACTGAGAATAGAATAGAATAGAATAGAATAGAATAGAATAGAATAGAATAGAATAGAATAGAATATTGAGAATGGAACAGAACAGAACAGAATAGAATAGAAAATTCATTGAGAATGGAATGGAATGGAATGGAGTGGAGTGGAGTGGAGTGGAGTGGAGTGGAGTAGAGTAGAGTAGAGTAGAGTAGAGTAGAGTAGAATAGAATAGAATAGAATAGAATAGAATAGAATAGAATAGAATAGAATAGAATAGAATAGAAACTTTAATAAGAATGGAATGGAATGGAGTCGAGTCGAGTCGAGTCGAGTCGAATCGAATCGAATCGAATCGAATCGAATCGAATCGAATCGAATAGAATAGAATAGAATAGAATAGAATAGAATAGAAAGCAGAGGAGAGATCTTTTCTTCCTTTCCCGTCCACACTATTCTGGAGAGAAAAAATAATTCTGGGAGAAAAAAAAATAACTTTCCAAAAATCTTTGGCTGATTTGTAGCCTAATTTTTCCAGAAATGTTTACAAATCACTGTCCACTTAATCCTGTGCAGAATATTAAATTCTCACCCACAAAACCTTGTGCAATAATTTGGTTTCCATTGGAACATCCGTTGTTTGGGTACAAACTTCTAACACAGCTGCTCCTTTGGATGCTCTTCTCTGGGAAGAATTCCCTGGCTCACTAGAACAGATCTAGAAGAGCTTGGAGAAGTCCTGTGAGAAACTGTTCCTTAAACAGAGGTCTACGTAGGATATTTATTTATTTTATTTTGTTTGTTTGTCAAGCATGTACAAGGGAACAAGTATAAGTATGAACATAAACATGAACAAAGGAAATAAATACAAATAAATGGGGGACAGTAAGACAGGGACGGTAGGCATGCTGGTGCACTTATGCACGCCCCCTTTATGGACTTCTTAAGAAGGGAGTGAGATCCATGGTAAACAGTTTGAAGTTGAAACTGTGAGGGTTTGAGGCTGTAACAAGGGAGTCAGGTAGAGCATTCCAGGCATTGACCACTCTGTTGCTGAAGTCGTATTTTTTGCAATCAGGTTTGGAGCGGTTGTGCTAGATATGCTGGATCCTGTCCCTTTTAATCTCTTTTCCTTCTTCCTTGAATGATCCTTGTCAGACAGAGCGGATGGAATCACAGAGCAGAAGTCATTATGCTGTATAGATAATTTAATTTGCTTTGATAAAACAGTTAAATTTGTTTACATTTGGATAGGAATTGATACACAACACATATTATTATTTTATTATTATTTTTATTTATTATTATTTTATTTATTAAATTTTTATACCGCCCTGCTCCCGAAGGACTCAGGGCGGTGTACAGCCAAGATAAAACACGAAATATATACAAATTAAAACATTTAAAACCTAGCAAATTACAAAAAGGCTGATAATTAAAATTTAGTTTTAAAATTTTAGAAATATTAATAAAACCCCGAATTAAAATTTAACACTATTATGCCAGTCCCGCTTGAATAAATAGGTGTGTTTTTAGCTCACGACGGAAGGTCCAAAGATCAGGCACTTGACATAAGCCAGGGGGAAGTTTGTTCCAGAGCGTCGGTGCCCCCACAGAGAAGGCCCTACTCCTGGGGGCCGCCAGCCGACACTGTTTGGCGGACGGCACCCTGAGGAGACCCTCTCTGTGAGAGCGTACGGGTCGGTGGGAGGCATAAGGTAACAGCAGGCGGTCTCGTAATATGGGTGCACACAGCCGTTTGTATCCAAACACACACACACACACACACACACACACAAACACACACACACATACACACACAGCCAGTGCTTAAACAAATTCTATAGTCTGGACACTATACCCTCCTAGTAAAGTAGTATTATTTTTTTTTTGTTTACATTTATACCCCGCCCTTCTCCGAAGACTCAGGGCGGCTTACAATGTATAGGGCAATAGTCTCATTCTATTTGTATATATTTACAAAGTCAACTTATTGCCCCCCCAACAATCTGGGTCCTCATTTTACCTACCTTATAAAGGATGGAAGGCTGAGTCAACCTTTGGGCCGGGCTCGAACCTGCAGTAATTGCAGGCTTTGTGTTCTTAATAACAGGCCTTACCAGGCAGAGCTAAACCGGCCCTTGATTAAATAATATGTGATTAAATAATATGTACAGGTGAAGATACTAGTTACAAAGCCAGTAGGCGTTTCTCTGCACAGAATAGTAGAACAAATATTTTATTACTATAAAAGATTACTATTGTTACCACTTTATATAGTAAATATAAATAATATTATTTATATTATATAAATAATATTTACTATAATCATTGTTTTGACCTGCTTAATTTTCTTTTCTCTCAAGTCTTTTTACCTCACTTTCTGCCTATCCTTTCTTACGCCTTCTTCTACCCCTCCTTATCTCAGTTACTGATCCTGGATACGTGTGAGTTTTCTCCCGGCTGTTATGTTGCTGCCAAACAAAACCTGCAACTCACTGACCAACATCTGTCTCTCCATATGCAGTACAGTCTCCCCTCCTGGTCTTTCCAAGCTTTCACAAGGACCTCAACGGGTTCTCCTTCTGGTGTTCCTACTGGGGCTGGGGCTGGAATTTTTGGGCTTGGCCAACTGAGTTGTTTCCCCACTTAATACCAACCAGAAGGTATCCTCTCCAGCACCAGGTCCTGCACATCTGAAATTCTATATCATCTATATCAGGGGTCTCCAACCTTAGCAACTTTAAGACTTGTGAACTTCAACTCCCAGAGTTCCTCAGCAAAGCTTGCTGAGGAACTCTGGGGGTTGAAGTCCACAAGTCTTAAAGTTGCCAAGGTTGGAGACCCCTGATCTATATCATCTGTATCTATACTTATATCTATATCACCTATATCTATATCATCTGTACCTATACTTATATCTATATCATCTATATCTATATATCTATTTACAGTAGTGGCCAAAATTGTGGAAACCTTTTCGGAAAAGTATTTTTGAGATTTGATGACTAATAACACCACTTTGTTTTGGGGAGTTTCAAGATAATCATATTCCACTGCTGGAATGGCCTGGGAATAGCCCAGACCTTCACCCAATTGAAAATCTATGGAGCCGACAAAAGAAACTTGTAAATCTGAAGCGACTCAGCAATAAAACCCAGTTAATAGAAGCAATTGTTCAATCTTGGTTTCACATTATAACAGCTGCAGTACTAAAAGACTTGGTTCACTCCATGGGACGAGGTTGTAAGGCTGTGATTCATACTAAAGGTTACCCAATTAAGGATTAACTGACATGGTGATAATTTTTGTTTTTTCTATGGCTATAATTTTTGTAGAGCTCGTTTTTTCTACTTGTTTCACTTTTCTTCTTTATATTGTAACTACTCTAATAGCAAATCTTTCATAAAAGTTATTGCATTACAGTCTTGATTAAATTATCTTTCCATTGATAGATAATATATATATATATATATATATATATATATATATATATATATATATATATATATATCTTATATATAAGATATATAGAGATATATATATATAAAGTGGTGTTATTAGCTAGTTTTAGAAAATACACTTTTCCCAAAAAGTTTCCACAATTTTGGCCACTACTGTATATATCTATATCATCTATAGTTATATCTACATCATCCAAAGCTATATCATCTATAGCTATAACTATATCATCTAAAGGTAAAGGTTCCCCTCGCACATACGTGCTAGTCGTTGCCGAATCTAGGGGGCGGTGCTCATCTCCGTTTCAAAGCCAAAGAGCCAGCACTGTCCAAAGATGTCTCCGTGGTCATGTGGCCGGCATGACTCAATGCCAAAGGCGCACGGAATGCTGTTACCTTCCCACCAAAGGTGGTCCCTATTTTTTCTACTTGCATTTTTACGTGCTTTCGAAACTGCTAGGTTGGCAGCAGCTGGGACATTTAACGGGAGCTCACCCCGTTACATGGCAGCACTAGGGATTCAAACCGCCGAGCTGCTGACCTTTCGATCGACAAGCTCAACGTCCTAGCCCCTGAGCCACCGCGTCCCATACTATATCATCTATATCTAACTATATCTATTTATTTATTTTATTTATTTATTTATTTTATTTATTTATTTAAATTTTTATACTGCCCTTCTCCCGAAGGACTCAGGGCGGTGTACAGCCAAAGTTAAAACAATTAAATATACAAAATTAAAATATCAATTAAAATACATATTCAATAATGGCCAAATTAAAACCGTCAATTGACCCAACCTAAAATATCCCATATAAAATTACAAAAAATTAAAATTTGAAAATTTAAAAATCAAGCCAGTCCCGCTTGGATAAATAAATAAGTTTTTAATTCCCGGCGAAAGGTCCGAAGGTCAGATAGTTGGCGCAAACCGGGGGGAAGTTCGTTCCAGAGGGTAGGTGCTCCAACAGAGAAGGCCCTTCCCCTGGGGGCCGCCAGCCGGCATTGCTTGGCGGACGGCACCCTGAGAAGATTTATCATCTATAGCTCTAGCTATATCATCTATTCTATACCATCTATAGCTATAGCTCAGGGGTGGATTCTACTTACCCTTACTACCGGTTTGCATTGTGCCCGTGTGCGCATGCTCCACTCATGCACACGCGCACTCTTCTGCGCATGCACAGATCACTTTTGCTGACATTCGGGTCAGTGGGCGGAGCCTCCCGCCGGTTTTACTACTGATTCTATAGAACCGGTCTGAACCGGGGGCAACCCACCACTGCTGTAGCTATATATCATCTATAGCTAGAGCTATAGATATCATCTATTATTTTCCAGCACTGATTTTTGCAAATATGTCAACTGAAGAAGTCACTTTGGGGAAAGGCTGTTCTTGTGACTTGTGGCAGGGTAAAGTGCCTGGTGGAAGATAGATAGCTATAGATATCATCAACATCATTTTTGAATTGTGGTGGCCAGAACTGGATGCAGTATTCCAAGTGCGGGCTCCCCTGTGCTTTATAAAGCAGTATTATCACTTCATGTGATCTTGAGATGATCTCTCTGTTGATGCACCCTAGGACTGCAATAGCTTCTTTGGCTGGTGCTCCATTATTAAACTTTCAACTCTGCTGTACTAATAATATGCTAGAAGCACATTTTCATTTTATGTTGCTAGGAAGAGTGTACGCCCCATAGCTTTTAGTCTTTGTGAGTTTTCCACTTCTGAGCACTTTAACATTTTTGTGAAGATTGCTTGATCTGATCAACAGAGAAAGGGATTATATGTAGTTAGGGTTCAGCCATTTGTAGATAGTTGCCACAAGTATTATTAAGAATGATATTTAAGAAAGTAAAGGGCTGGATAAAAATTCTTTGTTACTCAAAAAACATTTTTTTACTTAACTCTGGAGACAAAAAAAATAACACTTCTGTGATACTTGAATATCAGGAAATTGAAATTTCAGAATATCATTCAAAGTAGCTTATTCACTACCCAGAAACTCATTTTTGTATTATGCTGCATTGCGTAAAAAGTTGAATTATGAGATAATTAATTAAAAGAAAAAAAATATATGGTGCCGCAAAAAAAATCAATGCAACTTATGGTGTATTAACCAGTGCAAGTAATGAATACTACCTATCACTGTCATAATTATTAAATGATTCATTTTTGTTAATCAAAAAATGTTTGGTGTATTTTATTTATAGCCTAAAACGGAATCTAAAATATTTACGAGTGATCAACCCCACCATGGTAAAATGCCATTTCATGAATGACTAAATATACTATGATGAACAGGTTTTTGCTTATAAATAAATTGCTTTTATAACTTTGTAATTAAAAAAAAAAAGCAACTTAGTAAGAATTTGTTCTACAAAATGACTGGAAGGGGAAAAGGGAAAAAAAGAATAAAACTAATCATATAAAAATCAGTTGTCCCGTACTTTCATTTAAAAAAAAGAAAGAAAGAATTTTCTGCATGTTCACTGTAGCAGTAAATTGCATAATGCTTTATAAATTATAGTTAAAGAGGACAGATTTCTTTTCATAAGCAATACAAAAACCGAAATGATAAGGACTGTAATCAAGATCTAGCTGTGTTTTCTGAGCAGAATAAGAGCTTTAGAAAAAGAAAAGTGGGTATGAGAATGAAGTGCCAATCTCTCTGGAGCCAGAGCACCATGGAAAGACTTCTTAAAATTTAATACCACGTTGAGTTTTTTATCTGCATCACATTTTAATGCTCTTATGAATTACTCTAGAGTCAATATCCATAGATAGACATCCACAGTGGCTTCCCAAGAGCTTGTACATTGTAGTTTGTTTTTAGTGTTCCATGATGCACGAGCATGGCTATTGCAATAAGAAAAGTGTGGTTTATACTAAGAATTATAAGAGAGCTCAGCCATTCTGCTCATTCAAGAAATGAATGAGCATCTTGATATGGTGTGTGAATTCAGTCATCATTTTTTCAGAGGTGGATACTTGCAGCTGAAACAGAAGTGAATACCTTTAGCTCAATGCCTGAGTAATGAGTTGCTTAGAAATAAGATATGGATTTGGGGGGAGGGATTGTTATTGTGTCATCAAATGTGGAGAGGCAGTTTGGTCTAGAGATTAAGGCACCGAGCTTGAAATCAGGAGACAGTGAGTTTTAGTCCCACCTTAATCACAAAAGCCATCTAGTGTGACCTCACACACTCTCTCAGAAAACAGATCGTGCCAGACAAATCTTACTGTCTTCTTTGACAAAGTGACAAAATTAGTGGACCAGAGAAATGCTGTGGATATAATTTACTTGGACTTAGGCATTTGTTAGCAAGGCATTTGATAAAGCAGACCACAACCTACTACTTGATAGGATAGAAACATGTGGGTTAGACAGCATCACCACCAGATGGATTTGTAACTGGCTAACCAACCGCACTCAACATGTGGTCCTCAATGGGACCTCATCTACATGGTGGGAAGCTGGCAGAAGTGGCCAACACTCCAGAAGACAAGCTTAAGACACAGAAGGATCAACATTGGAATGAAATTCAGTGATGAAAAGAATAAGGTTCTAGTATAGTATAGTATAGTATAGTATGGTATGGTATGGTATGGTATGGTATGGTATGGTATGGTATGGTATGGTATGGTATAGTATAGTATAGAATAGTAGTAGTAGTAGTAGTAGTAGTAGTAGTAGTAGTATAAGTCCATGATGGTGAACCTACATCACGTGTGCCATAGGTGGCATGTGGAGCTGTATCTGTGTGCATGCAAGCGTTGCCCAAGCTCAGCTCCAGTGTGCATGCGCATGCTGGCCAGCTGATTTTTGGGCCTTCCGGGCCCACTGGAAGTTGGGAAATGGGCCATTTCCAGCCTCCGGAAGGCCTCTGGGAAGGTAGAGAAGGCCGTTTTTGCCAGCTCCGCAGGCTGCTGGCGGACCACAACACAGGGAACTAGGTATGTCTAGCCTAATGAAGAAAAAGATTAGGTGTGACATGATCGCTGTCTTCTGGTACTTGAGGGGCTGTCACATGGAGAAGAGGATTTTCCTATTCTCCAAAGTACTGGAGGGCAGGATGAGACGCAGTGGAGGGAAGCCCATTAAAGAGAGATCCAACCTGGAACTAAGGAGAAACTTCTTGACAGTATGAACAACTGATCAGTGGAACAGCCTGAGAATGGAGCTCCCAGAAATCTGGGTGCTCCATTGCTGGAGATCTTCAAGAAAAAATTGGACAGTCATTTGTCTAGAATGCAATAAGGTCTCCTGGGAAGGAGACTAGAAGGCGTCCAAGATCCCTTGCAGCCCTTATGATTCTACTCAGAAGTGTATCTTTTGCTGATGCCAGAGAAGAATAGGAAGTAGGCAACAGCCATAGCCCATTTATATCTGATATAAAACATTATTATCCTCTGGCCTCATTCCATTTGCCTTTTACTTATTGGCATGGGATAGCTTATCTTATCTGCTGCTTCTCTTTCTATGGTGTAGGGAAGCTGTAGCCCTCCAGCTACTGCCAGCTTTCTCAGTGGTAAAGCTTGTTATAATAAAATCATACAGAAAAGGATTAATATTTAGAATATACTGTGTGAAATACTTACGAGTAAAGGCAGCATGAGAAAACTGATAGATCAAGTTTCTTCTCTCTATCTCCATGCCATACTTACCATAGTTATAAAGTATAGATTCACCTGGAACTTAGTAGATAGAAATTACCAGTATCCTCATGCACCATGATTCACAAACAGAGAAGAGAATAGTTGCTGGCCACTGAGAAATGCTGGAATTCATGACTATAAACAGGCCTCTACTCCTATAATATCCAAGTATATTATGTCCACAGCATTTTGCTGGTCCACTAAAGTGACTAAATTATTGGACCAGCAAAGTGCTGTGGATATAGTATTTCAATAAGGCAAAGCTGGCTGAGGAACTCTGGGAGTTGAAGTCCACAAGTCTTAAAGGGACCAAGGTTGGAGACCCCTGCAATAAGGCATTTGACAAAGTAGACCACAACCTTGGTGAGCTAGAAAAATGTGACAGCATTATCACCAGGTGGATTTGTAACTGGCTGACTCAATGTGTAATCCTTAATGGAACTGTGTGTATATGGAGGGAAGTATGCAGTGAGGTACTCCAAGTTTCTGTTTTAGGCCAAGTACGCTTCAATATCTTCATAAATGATTTAGGTGAGGGGATAGAAGGGGAACTCATCAAATTTGTAGATAACACCAAGCTGGCAGGAATAGCCAACATCCTAGAAGATAGACTGAAGAGCCAGATGAACCTTGACAGATCCTGAACACTGGGAACTATCTAACAAAATGAAATTCAATGTAGAGAAAACTAAGGTTTTTCGCTTAGGCAGGAAAAACCAAATATACAGTTGCAAATTAGGTGAAGCTTGGCTCAATAGCAGCAACTGCAAGAGGGATTTTGGAATTCTAGTAGACAATTACATAAATATAAATCAGCAGTGTTCTGCAGCTGCCAAAAAAAACCCCAATGCAATCCTAGACTGCATTAACAGAGGGATAGAATCAAGATCGGGTGAACTGTGCTGCTTTATAAGGCCTTGATATGACAATGTTCGGAATACTGCATCCAGTTTTGGTCACCACAATATAAAAAAGATGTTGAGACTCTTGAAAGAGTCTAGAGAAGAGAAACAAAGATGATTAGGGGACTGCAGGATAAAACATATGGTTGCAGGAATTAGGTGTGTCTGTGAAAAGTATGGCTAGAAGCGACTTGATGGCAGTGTTCCAATATCTGAGGGGCTGCCACAGGGAAGAGACAGTCAACCTAGTTTCCAAAGCACCTGAGGGCAGGACAAGAAGTAATGTATGAAAATCAACCAATCAACCAAGGAGAGAAACAACTTAGAACTAAGGAAAAACGTCCTGACAATGAGAAAAATTAATCAGTGGGATAGCTTGCCTTCAGAAATTGTAGGTCACTGGAGGCTTTTAAAATGAGACTGGACAACCATTTGTCTGAAATGGTGTAGGGTCTCCTGCTTGAGCAGGGGGTTGGACTAGATGACCTACAAGGTCCCTTCCAACTCTGTTATTCTCTTATTCTGCTAACAATCCTGGAAGCTCAGAGGTTGTTCAGTCACTTGCTGAGGTCAGCTGGTGCTAGTCTTATAGGAGAAATTTCTGCTTTTTTTTCTAGGAGCTCTCCCAGTGGTGGGATTCATTTTTTTTTACTACTGGTTCTGTGGGCGTGACGTGGTGGGCATGGCATGGCTTGGTGGGCATGACAGAGGAAGGATACTGTAAAATCTCCATTCCCTCCCCACTCTAGCTGAAGGTTACTGCACAATCCCCATTTCCTCCAGATCAGCTGGGATTTGGGAGGCAGAGAATAGATGGGGGTGGGGCCAGTCAGAGGTGGTATTTACAGGGTCTCCAAACTACTCAAAATTTCCGCTACTGATTCACTAGAACTGGTCAAAACCTGCTGAATACCACCTCTGAGCTCTCCAATGTATTGAAATATTGGTACTGCCTGCAAGCATGTTCTATAGCAGAGGTGTCAAACTTGATTTCATTGAGGGCTGCACCAGGGTTGGGTTTGACCTTGGAAGGCCGGTGTGTGTGAATGTGTGTGTGTGGCCAGGGATGAGCATGGCCATGGTGGATGTGTCCAGCTTGATGTCATTTGTGTCGGGGGCACCTGTGGTGGCCAATTGCTAAGGCAGGACTTCCCTGAGACTCTCTCTCACTCTCATTTTAATCTTCCTTCCTTCCTTCCTTCCTTCCTTCCTTCCTTCCTTCCTTCCTTCCTTCCTTCCTTCCTTCCTTCCTTCCTTCCTTCCTTCCTTCCTTCCTTCCTCTTTTTCCTTCCCTCTTTATTCTTTTTCTTCCTTCCCCTCTTTCCTTATTTTTCCTTCCTTGCTCTCTTCCCATCTTTCCTTCTTTTTCTTTGTCTTTCCTCTTTCCTCATGTGGCCCCCAATGCCCCATTTTCCGCCATGACGGCCTCCTGCAGCCCTCTGACAGCGAAAACAGAGCTCAATTTTTGCTGGCAGAATCACTGCAGGCTGGTCCTTGGCTGTTTCCAGATAGGCCCCGTGGACCAGATCTAAGCTCCCCGTGGGCTGGATCCAGTGGTGAAATCTGAACTGGTTTACTACCAGTCTGCTGGCTGTGCATGTGCGCTGCGCACCAAACATGCACTGCGTACACGCATGCGCAGTGCACACCATGCACCAAATGCGAGGTGCGTGCACATGTGCAGTGCACACCAAAAAAAGGCATGGGGTAAGTAGAACAGCACATGGGGTTGGGGGGGGGGATGTGTGATCATCTGTGGCACGCGATCTTTTTTTTTTCTAGGAGCTCTCCAGTGGTGGGATTCAATTTTTTTTACTACCGGTTCTGTGGGCGTGACTTGGTGGGCATGGCATGGCTTGGTGGGCATGACAGAGGAAGGATACTGTAAAATCTCCATTCCCTCCCCACTCTAGCGGAAGGTTACTGCACAATCCCCATTTCCTCCAGATCAGCTGGGATTTGGGAGGCAGAGAATAGATGGGGGTGGGGCCAGTCAGAGGTGGTATTTACAGGGTCTCCAAACTACTCAAAATTTCCGCTACTGATTCACTAGAACTGGTCAAAACCTGCTGAATACCACCTCTGAGCTCTCCAATGTACTGAAATATTGGTACTGCCTGCAAGCATGTTCTATAGCAGAGGTGTCAAACTTGATTTCATTGAGGGCTGCACCAGGGTTAGGTTTGACCTTGGAAGGCCGGTGTGTGTGAGTGTGTGGCCAGGATGAGCATGGCCATGGTGGATGTGTCCAGCTTGATGTCATTTGTGTCGGGGGCACCTGTGGTGGCCAATTGCTAAGGCAGGACTTCCCTGAGACTCTCTCTCACTCTCATTTTAATCTTCCTTCCTTCCTTCCTTCCTTCCTTCCTTCCTTCCTTCCTTCCTTCCTTCCTTCCTTCCTTCCTTCCTTCCTTCCTTCCTTCCTTCCTTCCTTCCTCTTTTTCCTTCCCTCTTTATTCTTTTTCTTCCTTCCCCTCTTTCCTTATTTTTCCTTCCTTGCTCTCTTCCCATCTTTCCTTCTTTTTCTTTGTCTTTCCTCTTTCCTCATGTGGCCCCCAATGCCCCATTTTCCGCCATGACGGCCTCCTGCAGCCCTCTGACAGCGAAAACAGAGCTCAATTTTTGCTGGCAGAATCACTGCAGGCTGGTCCTTGGCTGTTTCCAGATAGGCCCCGTGGACCAAATCTAAGCTCCCCGTGGGCTGGATCCAGTGGTGAAATCTGAACTGGTTTACTACCAGTCTGCTGGCTGTGCATGTGCGCTGCGCACCAAACATGCACTGCGTACACGCATGCGCAGTGCACACCATGCACCAAATGCGAGGTGCGTGCACATGTGCAGTGCACACCAAAAAAAGGCATGGGGTAAATAGAACAGCACATGGGGTTGGGGGGGGATGTGTGATCAGCTGTGGCACGCGATCTTTTTTTTTTTACTTTTAAAAGCATTTTTTACAACCTATTTGGCCAAATAGATTGTAAAAAATGCTTTCAAAAGTTAAAAAAAAGAGGCTCTGACGATCTCACAGCTCAGCTGTGATCGTCAGAGCCTTTTTTTTTTACCTTTTAAAAGCATTTTTTTTTACAACCTATTCCTACCATTTGGGCAGGAAAAGCAAGTGAGCCGGAAAGAAGCAACAAGCGGGCAAGCGGGCAAGCGGGCAAGTGGGCAAGTGGGCAAGCGGGCAATTGGGTGGGCATGGGCAGGAGGGAGGGATTTTTGCTTCCGGTTCTCCGAACCACCTGCCACCATCACTACCGGATTGGTCGATCCGGTCTGAACCAGAAGCATTTCACCCCTGGCTGAATCTGGCCCAAGGGCCTTGAATTTAATACCCCTTTTCTATAGGCTAAACCAGGGTTTTTCAGACTCGGCAAGTTTAAAATCTGTGGATTTCAGTTCCCAGAATTTTCAAGCCAGAATTCTGGGGTTGAGATCTGCACAATTTAAAGTTTACTAAGTTTGAAAGGCATTGACTTATACCCTCTAATCCTTAAAACCTGCCTCATGCTGCTTCCAATTTGCTTCCACTTGACCATGTTTGTTCTCTTTCAGTTTTCACCCTCTCTGCCAGTTGCTCCTCTTATCTGCAATAGGAGTAAGTCATTGATAGGAGATCAGATTAATTTTCAGAGTTCTTGAAGCGCATGCTTGCCACCAGACCCTGTTTTTCCACGGGATTTGCTGTTGCTATCTGTATTCTTGAGATGTAATCAGCTCAAAGTGGAAGACTTTGTAGTAGTAAAAGAGGAAGTAATCCAGCCTTTGATTTTTTAACTGTCCTTTCTCCTTTCCTCACTGTATTTTCTTCTAAGCTTAAAAATGTAGTGTATTGGCCTTTTAGATAAGGTTGTTGTCACAGATACTAAATGGATTACTTTCATTTCGCTTTTCATGCATTGCAACCTCTAACATCCTGCCATGGAAAAATCTCCTGTTTTATATAGAGATATATCATTTTTACTGACTCCTCATGGAGTTTTTTCTTTTTAATGTACAGGCTCAGGTACTCAAAGAGTGTCGTAAACACACCCTGGATTGCAACAGCTTTAGCAGGAGAAACATTTATTTTTTTTCAATGGGAAGCAGAGGGTGATATTTTATCAACCATGCTAAAGAAGAAGAGAGGAAACGTTCCAACCCTTGTTAATCTTTACTTGATGCTTAGAACCGGTTGATAGGCACCTTTGAACTTGCTTCCACTACTTAAAAAAGGTAAAGGTTCCCCTCGCACATACATGCTAGTCGTTCCTGACTCTAGGGGGCGGTGTTCATCTCTGTTTCAAAGCCGAACAGACAGCGCTGTCCGAAGACGTCTCTGTGGTCATGTGGCTGGCATGATTCAATGCCAAAGGCACATGGAACGCTGTTACCTTCCCACCAAAGATGGTCCCTATTTTTCTACTTGCATTTTTTATGTGCTTTCGAACTGCTAGGTTGGCAGAAGCTGGGACAAGTAACGGAAGCTCACTTGGTTCTGTGGTGCTAGGGATTTGAACTGCTGAACTGCCGACCTTTCGATCGACAAGCTCAGCATCTTTCCCACTAAGCCACCATGTCCCTATTCCGCTACTTAGACTTATCTAATTAACTATCAAAACTCTGAAAGACAATGTGTGCCATTAATCCAGAAAAACAAAACATGCTCTGTTGTTTTAGAATACTTCAACATAGATGCAGTGATAGGATTCAGCCAGTTCTGTCCAGTTCGGGTGAACCAGTAGTGGCAACTGTGTGAGGTTCTGCCAACCTGCCCGGATGTAATGCGCAAGCAAAGAGCATGCGCAGAAAGCCATGCGCATGCACAGAGGAAGCGCATGTGAGTGAAGTGAGCCTCCGCCAGCACGTGCTCTGCTAGCACATGCTGACATTTGCGAACCGGTAGGGAAGATAAGTGAATTCCGCCTCTGCTTAGATGGGTTCCATATTTATTTCAATAGTTCTTCAATAGTTCAGTGTTTTGAAGTTGGCAAATAATGTCCTCTTTTCTCAGGAAAATAAATTCATTTTCACTTGGCTCTTCATTCAAACATATGATTCTTTTAAAATGGGCAGCCCTCACTCGGAAATTTTGTTTCAGTAAATACCATTATTTATTCAGCCAACAAACAGTGAAGACTTTTCTGGGCTCTGCCCAATCAGCGTGCATTTGTTTGAGGATGTGTTGTGTGATCAAATATTTCATTTTTATAACAAAATAAATTTGAAGCCAGACTGTGGAATACTAGTTTTCTATGTACAGATAATCCATTTGTCAAGTGCCAGGAAAATCAATTATTTAAGACAGTTCAAATGGGTATAATCAGGGGTGAAATGCTACCAGATTGGACTGGATCACGCAATCCGGTAGCAATCATGGCAGGTAGTTCAGAGATCTGGTAGCAATAGCAAAGAGAAGCTCCACCCACCTGCCCAGGTTTTAACCAGGAAGTAATGTGTTTTTTTACCTTCTGCGTATGTGTAGAAGGTTTTGCGCATGCGCAGAAAGTCTGTGCATGCGCTGCATGCACTTCTGAGCCAGTAAGGAAGGTAAGTAGTTTTCACCCCTGGTGTTGTGCCTCGTTCACCCCCCTCTCCACAGCCGGGCCCTTCTCATCTCCTGCCAGACACTGATAGTACAGAAGAATGTCCTGGCATGCCTCCAGCCCCCAGTCTTGGCACCATGCCCGGACAAACGGAGCAACTAAACCCCTCCCCCACAGCATGTGAGCCTGAGGAATATGAAGCCAGTCACCAGCTGGAATTACCAACAGCTGGAGGCTGGAGAGATCCACGCTTCTGGAGAATGAAGAGGCGACGTCAGCAAAAGGAAGGGAGGGGCAGGCCTGGATAAGTGCTGAGTCATGGAGCCACATCCCATGGCCTATATAAAGGATCTGCTTTCTGGCATTCTCCGAGTCAGGCAAAGTCTAATCTGGACTGCTGAAGTCACACCTTGAATTCCTGCCTGCCCTGAGGACTCTGATAGGACTTTGGCAGAGCTGCAGAGGCACGCTTGATACGGACTTCCCCGACCCGGCCGTCAGAGGAGGAGTGGGACACGACACCTGGGTATAATGATTTACTGGAAGTTTAAGCTCTCTCCAAGAATCTGAACTACTAACAGCCAAGTGAAATTAGTAGGAAATAAGAAGGAATTTAAGGTGGGCTGGCTTTAGATCTCTTGCGGGCATGAAGGCCCTTCCTTGGGCTCATCCTGGTCATCTCCTACACCATTTTCTACATGAAATGCCTCAGTTAAACTTTATCAATCAATTCTCCTTGTTGTAGTCATGGTCCAAGTAGCAAATCTACAACATATCTCTTCCAATTTTCCAGAATTCCATGCCTTTCAACAGTGTGGATTTCATTCAAGCTTTGATGTAGTAGTCCAATAGCTCTCACTCATCAACCATCTCAGATTGCAAGAAGGTTTAGTGACTAGAGAAACAGCTCATCCAACAAAGTAGCCACAAAAACCTACTGATCAGTATTTCTCAGCCTTACCAAATATACTGTAGAATGTAATATAGACTTCAGTTCTTGCTGGAGAATTTTGCAAGTTGAAGTCCACCCAAGGCTGAGAAATATTGCTACAGAACAGGGGTGTCAAACTTGATTTCATTAAGGGTCATATCAGGATTGTATTTGAGCTTGGGGGGCTGGGGTGGGCGTGGCAAGGGTAGGCATGGCCAGATCGATATCAGTCATGTCAGAGACACCTGCGGTGGCCTGAGCACTCTGCTAGTGAAAACGCACTCCTGGGCTCCATTTTTGGCTGTGATGGCTTCCTATAACCCCCTACCAATGAAAATGGAGCTTGGGAGGGCTGTGGGCAACCCTCCCGAGCTCCATTTTCACTGGCAGAAGCACTGTGGGCAGATCCGTTGCTGTTTCCAGGGCAGCCCTGCGGGCCAGATCTAAGCACCCAGTGGGCCGGATCCGGCCCCCGGGCCTTAAGTTTGACACCCCTGCTATAGAATGTAGACCTTCTGATTGCTTTCACAGTTCTTCAGAGCACAAGTTGCCTGAATTAAAGAAGTATTTCCTCCCCATTTTTATTGGATAACATATAATACTGTATATAGAGAAGGCTGGCTCAGAAATTCTGAGAGGGCTTCCGGGTGGCGCCATCTTTCTCGCTGGGTGCCAATTTATGGCACTCCGCATTGAATACCGTAAAAGCCGGATTTAACAACTGATCCCGGCTTCATTTCTCTCTCTGGTTGAAAGAGAGAGACAGAGCAAGGGGGAGGAATTGGGTAGATTCCCCTAGGGGCTTTGTTTTTGTAATACAAAGTCCTGAACGGTGAATCCCCTTATTTACCCCTCCCCCACCTCCAGTATTCTCTGCGCTCCTGAAAAAGCAGGAAAAGAGGAAGATGTCCACTTCTGCTAGCAATTGATTTTTTTTGTGGATACGAAAAGCAGGCGGAACAAATGTGAGGAGCAATTATTGGTTTGCAAGTATTCTTGATTTTCTGACTTCCTCCCCCTTCAGTTTCGTTTTAGAAACTGAAAGCAGAGCGATACATCAAAGGGAGCTTTGCTGTTGAATCGAAACTGAATGGAGATTTTATCTTATTGTGTTTGACTGTGGACTGTTGGATTATATTACGCTGTTTAAGTACGTTACAAGGGGATTCTCAGCAGGAATTTTGTTATGGAGGTTCTTTCAGAAGAATGGGTTCGGGACGTTATACAGGACTACACAGAAAGAATGTATTTAATTATTCAAAAATACAAATTGATAAAAAATGGGGACGTTTTGGATGAGAGTTTGGAGCAAATTAACCAGTGCAATTATTCGGAAAATGGAATGGAGGATATACAAATAAAAGTGGATAAATATGAAGATTTGATCGTGAAGAAACAAGGTGATCTAAAGAAGTTTTCTTTAAATAGTTTGGATGAGCTGCCTGAATTTGTGCTACAGGAGATTGTCCCTCAAATGGAAAAGACTCACAAGCTTAATGTTTCCCAAGAGTTCTCTTTTTGGACTGATGGAATATACGGCAGTAATTTTTGGATTTCTGGACATAAGGAATTACTAGGAAATATTGTGATTGACTTTTTAAAAGGAGCAACGAAGGAAAGACAGAGATTAATGCACCAAAAAAAATGGCAAGAGACAATAGTATTATTTTTGAAACAAGGTTTTGTTAAAATATTAATAGACAAAAATATTTGTGTCCCGAAAGAATTATATGGTTATATGGTTATAGAAGCTATAAGGAGCTATTCTCTGAATTGGATTGGATTTTTACGTTTTAGCTGGTTTTAAATATTTTAGGATTAATTTGTTCTACTGATTTATATATTTTATTATTGTTTACTGTTAATTTTTTGAAGGATTTGGTTATGTAAGGAGGAAGTCAGAGCTAGAGAGGAGAATTGGTATAATAGTTTTGGGGAAAAAAATTTTTTTTTAGCATATGTTTGTTTTATTTTTAACTATACCTTGTGTTTGTTCCGGGAAGCCAGGGGGGGAGGGGGAGGGGGTTTGTGAAGGGAAAGGGGTTGGGGGGAAAGGGGGGAAAAATTTTTGTAAAACTTTTTGAATTAAAAAAAAAAAAAAATTCTGAGAATTGAAGTCCACAGGTCATAAAGGGGCCATAGTTGCCCGTCCCAGCTTAGACTATTCCTACAGCTCTATCTTCCATAAATACCACTTCTCCCCTTCCCAGAACAGATGGCTACTTTTCTCTTAAGAAACTAAAACCAATCACATCTCATCCCCTGCAGATTTCCTGCCTCTCTCGTGCCAGGTTTGTAAAGCAATGTATTCATCAACAGCAACAAAAAGATGCAGTGAGAATTTTATCATCAGGACTTAAATGTCTTAAGACTTGCTTCTTGGGGAGTGGAAAGAGGGAGTGTCACCAAATTATCCTTTCAGGTTGCAAATGTCTTCATTGGTGTGTACTTTGGGTGTGCTGCTTTGGATTTCATTGAGCCTCTATAGCAGGGGTGGAATTGAGCCGGTTCGGACCGGTTCAGATTAACCGGATGCTAATTTTACCTCTGATTCACCGAACCAGTAGTTGCAAGGACTGACTGGCCCTGCCCCCCTGTCCTGCCTCCCCAAGGAGTCTCCAAGTGGCCCACTTTGGATGCCAGGTAAATGTAGCGCCCATGCAGAAGCTCTGGGTGGGTGAAAAATGGGCCTCCCAGAAGTTCCAGACATCTGGAAACAGGCCTGTTTTCAGCCTCTGGAAGCCATGGGAGGCTGTTTTCACACTCCTGAAGGTTCAAGAAAAGCCTCTGGAGCTTGAGGAGGGTGAACCTCCACCACCGTGGTGCAGGAGGTTGGATAGGCCACGCCCACCACGACCATGCCCACCCAGCAACCAGGCCAAGAACTGGTTGCTAAAAATTTTGAATCCCACCGCTGCTCTATAGCACAGAAAAGTTCAAGTAACAAGGTTGGAAAATGGCATGTCTTCAGTCTTTCCTCATACATTAATGTTGCCAAGCATAATTGACAACAGCAGTAATATATTTGTCATATCACCTACTTACATCAATTCGAATGTGCAAGGACTAGTCATATTAGAGTCCATCTTCTGTCTTAGCACCATAACCCTAAGCCATTTACCCTGGATCACTGAGCATTTTCAATGATTATCCAAGGACATACGAAGATGACAGCTAAGAGAAGGGTCCACACACCATACCAGTGGTTATAAAATCGATTTCATTGAGGGATGCATCAGGATTGTGTTTGACCTTAGGAGGGCTATGGTGTGTGTGGCCGTGGTGGGCATGGCCAGATGGACGTCACTCCTTTCGGGTGCGCCTGTGGTGGCCCGAGTGCTCTGCCAGTGAAAACTGGCTCCCAAGCTCTGTTTTCAGCCACAACAGCCTCCTGCTGCCCTCTGCCAGCTTGGAGGGAACTCTGTTTCTGTTGGCAGAGACACCATGGGCTAGTCCTTCATTGTCTCCAGAGCAGCCCCGCGGGCCAGACCTAAGCACCCTGGGGGCCAAATCCATGCCCAGGTCTTGAGTTTGACACCCCTGCACTATACCAAAAATGTTTTTAAAAAAATATGTGTTGTCTGTGCCACACCCATAAAAAAAAGAGATGGAGTTTTAATCACATTGGGCTGACTGTCTTGATTTATTTTCTGTTAAGGGTAATCTGGGCTCACAACCATGGCTGTGGACTATTGAGCAGAGTACCCTTTGAGATTACGCATGAAAAGCGACTGAGACTGGTTGTGGACAGTAACCATTACTACACAGACAAACTGGGGTTTTATATTGGCTACAGAGCTCAGCCAATCAGGATGCATGATGATGCAGCACAGCCTTAAAGCAACATAGTACCTTTCTTACTGCACACATACATAGTTGGTTTATATATTGCTTGGCCAACTAGTTAGACAAATAACAATTTCCTAACATATTCCATGCCCTACAGATATCTTTGAGATAAACGTGTTTCTCAGCTTATCTTCTCAGAGATGGAACAAAATTAATACAAATTTTAAAAAATAATAATAAAAAACAATAGGTTGTGCCTGGGTTATATATTTAAAGGTATAGAAGGTATAGGTAAAGAATAACTGGAAGAAGTCTTGAATTAGACATCTACTTAGATTGAAGTCAATGGTAATATGAATTATATCATCTTAGTGGTTCATTCCTGGGAAGAAGGTGGTAGAAGTAAAATATCATTCAATTTTTTTTACATTTTCCTGCAGAGCCTGGGATTCATGGCGGTCTTCTGTGCAGGCCCAACCTTGCTCCACTTTGTCCTTTTCTTCTTCCAAAAATCCTCTTTAGAGGGCCGGGAGATCTTCTGAACAAAGCAGATAAATATGGAGACGATTAATAAGGGAGAAAGCCTCTCTAGCATCAGGGATCTCCAACCTTGGTAACTTTAAGACTTGTGGACTTCAACTTCAACAGGGCCTCTGGTGGCTCAACAGACTAATGCAGTCTGTTATTAACACAGCTTGCAATTACTGCAAGTTCAAGTCCCACCAGGCCCAAGGTTGACTCAGCCTTCCATCCTTTATAAGGTAGGTAAAATGAGGACCCAGATTGTTGGGGGCAATAAGTTGACTTTGTATATAATATACAAATGGATGAAGACTATTGCTTGACATAGTGTAAGCCGTCCTGAGTCTTTGGAGAAGGGCAGGATATAAATGCAAAAAAAACCAAAACAAAACCTCCCAGAGTTCCTGAGCCAGGAACTCTGGGAATTGAAGTCCACAAGTCTTAAAAGTTGCCAAGGTTGGAGACCCCTGATCTAGATTATTATAAATCATAAGAGAATTGAACAGGGGAAGGTCATCATAGAACTGGAGAGCAAGCAACAAATCCCAAACATTAACTATGTCCATGTAAAATTTAAGAAGAAGCACTAGTTCTAATCCTAGAGATCTGTTGTGTCTGTGCCCCCGAGCTGGGCCTGCTGCCAGAAAGTGACTTGGACAGTGAGGGGGAAGGGCCGTCAGGACTTATCTCGGAAGTACCGGCTTCCCTGGCTCAGCTCCAGGAGCCAGAAGCAGGCCAGGTGAAAGAGATAACAAGGCCTCCATCCCCTGACTCTTCCCCCCCCCAGGCCACGCCTGCAGACCCAGCTGATAGCAATCAGGCATGGTTGAATCCTAGGTTTCATAGACAGGAGAGGAGGGAACAACAGAAGCAAGGGTGGGGCAGGCCTAGGAAGTGCTGAGTCATGGAGCCACACCCCACAGGATATAAAAGGCAGCAAGATCTGGTGTGTCTCTTTGTATCAGGCAAATCCACTGATTGTTTCTCTTTGTATCAGCAAATCCACTGATTGAAGTTTGTGACTCACCAGCGTCGTGGAAAATAACGAGGGCTCTTGGCAGACGCTGGCTCTTTTGTCGCCAGAGCTGATAGTGCCGGCTAATTAAGCCATCATTCGGATGGAGGCAGAGGAGGACAGAACAAGATCTTTTGCCAGTGTATCAACAGTATCAGCTTTGTTTGACACATTTTCCAAGAAAATTTAAGCTTACTCTGGCTGTATTGCATGTGAGTAGTAGCCTTACTGTTATTTCTCAATCATGAAGGCTGATATTTCATTTTAGCTGCTCAATTTCTATATGGAGGATTTAACTATGGATTTGACTCCTATTCTCTCAGTTTGGATCAGGACAGAATGTTTTGTTACACTTGTTTTGTTTTGTTTAGCTATCAATTGAATGTGCTGCATCTTGCGTCATGGAAGCCTTAAAGTTCTGAGTCTGTATAATGGCCTGTTTCAATGTCAGATAGGTAGCCCAACTCCACATGGACTGGACTCACTGTAGTATGAATGATAGTAATGGACTTTTCCATCACCTGCCATTTTCTGGACAAAAACTGGCCTACGAAACATGTATCTGTCAGAATATGTTCATAGCCTGGAGTAGACACGGCAACAGCCAATGGGGACTGTTTGGAAACTGAAATATAGATTTGTTTGTATCGGGCTATAAGATACAGTTTGAAGTCTGGGCATGGCTTAGACTTGCTGAACTGTATATTATATATATATTAGTCCAGAATGAGGCTGCGCGAGTAGTAACGGGAGCCGCTCGTGGCTCCCATGTAACACCACTGCTCCGTAGTCTACACTGGCTTCCTGTGGTTTTTCGGGTGCGCTTCAAGATTTTGGTTACCACCTTTAAAGCGCTCCATGGCTTAGGACCCGGGTACTTACGAAACCTCCTGCTGTTACCCTTTGCCTCCCACCGACCCATACGCTCTCACAGAGAGGGTCTCCTCAGGATGCCGTCCGCCAAACAGTGTCGGCTGGCGGCCCCCAGGAGTAGGGCCTTCTCTGTGGGGGCGGCGACGCTCTGGAACGAACTTCCCCCTGGCCTACGTCAAGTGCCTGATCTTCGGACCTTCCTCGTGAGCTTAAAACACATTTATTCCTTCAAGCGGGACTGGCATAATAGTGTGGAATTTTAATTTCGGGGTTTTGTTAATATTTTAAAATTTAAAATTTTAATTTTAATTATCAGCCTTTATAATTCTGCTTTGTTTTAACTGTGGTTTTAATTGTATATATTTTGTGTTTTTACTTTTAGCTGTACACCACCCTGAGTCCTTCGGGAGAAGGGCGGTATAAAAATTTAATAAATAAATAAATAAATAAATATATAAGAGTTGGTTTGGCCTCTGCAAATGTAGCCTCTATACAATATATTAGCCTCTGTATCTCTCTACTCTGTAATGACTTGCTTCTATGAATATTGTTTCTGTGTTCCTGATATTGTATGCTGACTTCTGATGGATGGTATTGTATATAAAGAAGTTTCTTATGTAATTGAATCCTGCAGAATTATTTAATTGTGTGTCTGATTGTGTGTGCTGCAACAAACTCTGACAGTATCTGAAACAATTTTGGGTGGGGGCTGAGGATATATTACTTTTACAAGGGTATAATCAAGGGTAGTTTTATTTTTTTAAAAACCCATTCATATAAGAAATATGAATGTCCTTTAGCATATACATTAATTGGTGCCTATCAGTGGTGAAATCCAATTCTTTTACTACTGGTTCTGTGGGCGGGGCTTGGTGGGCATGGTGTGGCTTGGTGGGTGTGGCAGGGGAAGGATACTGCAAAATCCCCATTCCCACCCCACTCAGGCAAGCCAGAGGTGGTGTTTGCCAGTTCTCCGAACCACTCATAATTTCCGCTACCAGTTCTCCAGAACCTGTCAGAACCTGCTGGATTTCACCCCTGGTGTATATAATACTAATTAAATACTTCATATTTTGATCATGTGGAAATGTACACTAAAAAGACTATTTTGTGCAATTGCTTTATGTGTCAGAGGAAAATCACAAACAATGGACTGATATTAAAAGAAATGCATAGGGAAAAAATTGAATAAAACTTACCCCTAGTCTAGACATTAATCCAAAATTGATTTGTACTGATCCATCCATCCCTACCCAATCACTCTTTGTAGACACAAGACTAATTCCTTTTTTAAATTTATGGCTTTTTTTGTATTTCTTGAGTTTCTTGTCACCACTGCATCCGACAAATAAGAATAACACCATCCCAAAGCACACAGACTGCAGAATAAGATTAGAAACCAGCAAGAGATTAAAACTTTTCAGTTTGGCTAGCTTTCCCAAAAGTTTTAATGTCATTTCTGATATTTTTGAAACACCCTGCTGTTCTTTACCTCCAGTAGAGTTTTTCTTTTTTTTTTTTTTGGGGTACACCACTTGTGATGTTTTTAAGTTGAGGAGAAGAGATTTATTTAGTACTCGGAGAAAGTTAAAAGTGACCAATGCTCTTCTCTACGTATCAGGATAGCTGTTGCATGAATCTGTTTTTCTTTTTCCTTACCTTTGTAAGGGATTTGTTTCTACAAGGCTCCTTAGCAAGGCAGAACCAAAAGGGAAATACACAGTGCAGCACCGAGCCCACCAAATGAATTGCTCTACTTCAGCCACGGAGCTGCAGAGTGAGATAATGAGAAGAATAAATGGCAGAACATCTCGTCCTGTAGCAAAAGATATGAAGGAATGCAGGACTCTTTGAAATGAGGGACAGCCAGGCTTATGAAGTTAAGAAAAAAAGCGTACACCACGCACAAAACCTTCTTGATAAGATGCATGTAGAGGTCCTACAGACGGGGAAAAAAAATATTAGCAACAAAGAAGATCAGGGCATTATTATGTATTTCTATATAGCAGAAGCTCATATTGTACCTTGGACAAACTTTCAATTTCGTCCATCTTTTCCTGAAATGCAAATCCATCATCCTGGGAGCAAACAATAATATTGTGTGACCATCAGAGGGTAATACATAAAAAGCTGCAATCTGATTGTCGTTCAGAAAGAAATGACAACTGACCTCTCTTCCTCCAGGTTGCAGCCTAGCCAAGAGGTCAAAGTGCCAGTCATGGTAACCCCTCCAAGCTCAAAATCCTGCTGCTTTAATGCCTTTAACAATTATGGGTTAAAATATCTTATTTTCCAAATGTTAACATGGGAAAACCTGGCACGTGACATGACAGGGAAGACTTAATCTCTCCCACAGAGCAGGGTCGGAGGGTGAAAGGGATTAAACATATTTTATCTCACTCATCAGATGCTCCAGTCATCATTTGGCCAATTTTGAGCGCATGCTGCTGCCTTTGAATAGACAGAATTGTATTAGGGCTGTTAATATAGATACGGATAGAGATTAAAAGAGTTGTTAATCCAACCCCCCTACTCAAGCAGACCCTACACCATTATCAAAAGATAATTGGAACTACAGAAAAAAACAATTGCTACCAACCTGCCTTCCATTGAGGACCTGTATACTGCACCAGTCAAAAAGAGGGCTGTGAAAATATTTACAGACCCCTCACATCCTGGACATAAACTGTTTCAACTCCTACCTTCAAAACGACGCTATAGAGCACTGCACACCAGAACAACTAGACACAAGAATGGTTTTTTCCCAAATGCCATCACTCTGCTAAACAAATAATCCCCTCAACACTGTCAAACTATTCACTAAATCTGCACTACTATTAATCTTCTCATCGTTCCCATCATCCATCTCCTTCCACTTATGAATGTATGACTGTAACCTTGGTGCTTGTATCCTTACAATTTATATTGATATTGGTTGGTTTCTGATTGCTTATTTCTACCTTAGGACTATCATTAATGTTGTACCTTAGAATTCTTGATGATCTGAGACTTCCGGTGGCTCCGCTTCGTTAATGGCGGTCTATTCAGACCGCCAGTTCTGTGTGATTCTGTAGAGCCGTTCAGACAGCGTTAATCTGCTGTCAAGTGGCTTGAAAATCTCTTCCCTCGGGCAAAGAGGGAGAGGTGAGCATTCGGGCTGAAGTAGAGCCCCCAGGAAAGCCCCAGGAAGAGTCTGGTGGCTTGGTGGGAACACTCCTTCTATAGCCTGGAAAAAGCTCCGGAATCCGGAACACTTCTGCCAAATGGCAGAACAAAATGCAGCGTCCATCTCCGCGACTGAAATGGATTACTGAAGGACTGCTAACGCAGACAGAGTTGAAACAGGAGCGTTGGCATTTGATTGTAAGAAGATTTTAACTCCCTGACAGAGAATGTATTCGTAGTCAAGACTGGAGATGATGAAAGGAAATGGCGTTTTGTGTATTGAACGTAAATGGCGTTTTGTGTATTGAAAGTGAAAGCTAAGGAAATGCTTATTACAATTGCTGGCGTGGAACCTTTAAGAAGAATATAACAAGATATTTTTTAAAAAATGGATTTTTTTTTTCTTGCTTCTTTTTTTTATCTTTTTATTACAGTGTTTAAGAAGAAAAGTTTACTGAATTTTTCTTTTTTCTTTTTCTTTCTTTTTTCTTCTTCTTGGTATTACTTAGTTTAAAAATGGCTTTTAAGCAAAGAGATTTAACTACTTCTAAAATATTGGAAATTTCTTCAATTCAGATATGGAAATTAAAAGAAGATATCAAAGAAGGTCTAAGGAATTTTTTACAGGAGCTTATGGAGGCTCATCTTTCAGAAATAGATCAAAAATTTAATGAAATGGAGAAAGAAATACTGGATTTTAAAGATACGGTGGAAGAGCAGAGGAGGGAGATGAAAAAATTAAAGGAATCAATTACCCCATTACTGCTATCTAGTATTCAGATCGAAGAAAGGCTGGAAGAATTTAACCAAATTAATTTAGATTTGCAAAGGAAGATAGACGAGGTTCAAATTAATTTTAATTTAGAAAATAAAATAGATGATATTCAGGTTAAGGTAGATAGGGCAGATGAAGAAAGGGTTATATTACAATATAAATTAATGGAATATGCTATAAGGGTGAGGGGATTAAAAGAATGTAAGGAAGAAAATTTGAAAGAGATTTTTACTCAGGCCTTTACTCAGATAGATGGAGTGGAATCAGAAGATTTTGAAGTTAGTATTGAAAAAATTTATCGTGTTAATTCTTGGTTGGCAAGGCAGAAGTGTTTACCGAGAGATGTGGTTATTTATTTTACAAATAAGAAGTTTAGGTATGGAATTTTGCAAGCATTTTATAAAAATAAATTCCAAATATTAGGACAAGATATAATAATGATGAAGGAAATTCCTCCTAAAATGTTAAGAAAGAGAAAAGAATTTGCCTTTTTAGTGGATGAGCTTAAGAAACACCAGATATATTTTAGATGGGAGGTTCCAGCTGGCTTAACAGTGAATTATAAAGGAAGAAAATATTTTCTTAATACAGTTTTTAAAGCACGAGACTTCTACACTAATGTATTAAAGATTGGGAATCCTTAATCGATAGATGCTAAGTTGAATGGTGAATAGATGGTGGAAAACGTGTAAGACAGAAGATAAGGGGAGGGAGAATGTTTAATTTTATTATATATGATTATGGTTAATTTTTGTAAATGATTTATTTTGGATATAAATGTGTAATTTTAGGGGTACTATTTGATATATTTGAGGTATAAAGGAATAGGAGGATGGAATATTGTTTAATTTAGAATTTAATTGTTATAACTGATATATTTTGGATAAGTTATAGGTGTAATTTTAATAATGTTATTTGATATAAGTAAGGTAAAGTGAAGATTTTAATTATTACAACTGATATATTGTGGAGATAATATAGGATTAATAATAATATTTGTAATATTATTTGATGTATGTAAATGATACGAAAGCTATGAAAAGATGGATTATTTTTTACCTTTGGAGGTTGGACAGTAAAATTTAAGAAATTAAGTTGGAAATATGAACTATTCTTGAGAGACTGCCTAATGAAGAAAGAAATTACAGAAGAATCCTTGGTGAATATTGGAAGATGGAACGTTCTTTTGGTATTGATTGATGAAGGTTGGATATCAAAAACTATGTACTTCATTGAAGAACAAACACCAACTCAATCGGAAATTTCTGAGAACTCTAGGAATGGAATGGTTTGATATATAATGGATTGGAAGAAATGTATTTTCTTTGTTTCTGGAAGGGGAGTTGAGATTTTAAGGAGTGACTATGGATTATGATTTGTGTTATATTTTAATTTTGTAAATGATTTATTTTGGATATAAATGTGTAATTTTAGGGGTACTATTTGATATATTTGAGGTATAAAGGAATAGGAGGATGGAATATTGTTTAATTTAGAATTTAATTGTTATAACTGATATATTTTGGATAAGTTATAGGTGTAATTTTAATAATGTTATTTGATATAAGTAAGGTAAAGTGAAGATTTTAATTATTACAACTGATATATTGTGGAGATAATATAGGATTAATAATAATATTTGTAATATTATTTGATGTATGTAAATGATACCAAAGATATGAAAAGATGGATTATTTTTTACCTTTGGAGGTTGGACAGTAAAATTTAAGAAATTAAGTTGGAAATATGAACTATTTTTGAGAGACTGCCTAATGAAGAAAGACATTACAGAAGAATCCTTGGTGAATATTGGAAGATGGAACGTTCTTTTGGTATTGATTGATGAAGGTTGGATATCAAAAACTATGTACTTTATTGAAGAACAAACACCAACTCAATCGGAAATTTCTGAGAACTCTAGGAATGGAATGGTTTGATATATAATGGATTGGAAGAAATGTATTTTCTTTGTTTCTGGAAGGGGAGTTGAGATTTTAAGGAGTGACTATGGATTATGATTTGTGTTATATTTTAATTTTTGACTGTTAGTTTTATACCCTGTATTCGGTTCTGGGAGGTCCCGGGGGGGTGGGGGAGGAGGAGGAGCCGGGTATGAGGGTAGAAAATGGATTGATGGTTAATGTACAGAGATGATTGAAGATGTATAATTAATGTAAGATCGGAGCTGCCTGGCTACCATTTCAGAATGATGGGAAGGAGGGAAGGAGAAGAGAGAAGGCAGTAAGAAAGAGAAGAGGAGGAAGAGGAAAGGAAGGAAGAGGGATAGAAGAGGGAGAAGAAAGGAGTAGGGAGGAAGGAGGAGAGGATGTAGATAAGAGAAGGGGAGGATGGTCGTGGAAAGTAGAAGAAGGTAGAGAAGGGAAGAGAGTTAAAGGAAGGGGGTGGTGACCGGGCAGGTCCGATTAATTGTATATGATGGTACACTAAATATGTTATTGGATATGAATGTTAAAATAAAACTTTTTTGGGGGGAAAAAAGAATTCTTGATGATCTTTTCTTTTATGTACAATGAGAGCATATGCTCCAAGACAAATTCCTTGTGTGTCCAATCACACTTGGCCAATTAAAAAAATTCTATTCTATTCTATTCTATTCTATTCTATTCTATTCTATTCTATTCTATTCTATTCTATTCTATTCTATTCTATTCTATTCAAATTCTTTTTCTGACAGATGGCAGTACAGTCTCTTCTTGAAATCTTCCAGTGATGAAGCTCCCACAACTTCTGAAGGCAGCTTCTGTTCCATGGGTTGTTTATTCTCATTGTCCTTATTTCCAGATTGAATCTCTGCTTGATCAGTTTCCATCCATTATTCCTTGTCTGGCCTTTGGGTTCTTTGGAAAATAGCTTGACCCTTGCTCTCTGTGGCAGCCCCTCAAATATTGGAACACAGCTATCATGTCTCCCCTGGTCCTTCTCTTCACTAGACTAGCCATGCCCAGTTCCTGTAACCGTTCTTTATATGTTTTAGCCTCCAGTCCCCTAATCATCTTGGTTGCTATCCCACTGTCTAGCAGCCCTTTTCCTGAGCAAGCTGGGCATATCTTACTGATATCTAGGTATTGTATTTATCTAGGTTTCTTGTTCTGGAGGATTTCAATATCCTAAATCATACAGGCAACTTAGGTACACCATAACAACCATGAACCTCTGCTAGCTGGCCTTAATACATGCAGAAAGAGACAGGTTGGATCTGAGTTTCTATTTGGGTGACATTGATAATTTGGCGATACTAGATATTTTTACCACTCTTTTGCTACAGACAGACCATTCCCAGGTCAGCATTCCTCTGACTGCCACAGATGTTTCTGAAGGGATGGAAGACCAGTTAAAATGAGCCAGCCTAAGTATCTGATGGATCTGGATGGCTTACTGAATACACTTAGGATTTCCTAGCATTATTTCTTGGTGATGCTAACAATGCCCTGGTTCAGAGGTCCCCAACTTTTTGGACCTCAGGGACCACTAAATTCATAATTTTAAATCTTGCGGACCACTAATATGATCTGCCTAATGACTGGCTGGGTGGGCATGGCTAGGTGGTCATGTGACTGGGTGGGTGTGGTCAACTTGATGACACTCATCTTCAGGGGCGCCTCGCCGGCCTCTACTCACCCCTCCCCTCCCAGCCACTCCTTGCTCCCCACCCGGGCTACTTAGGGCCCCAACAAGAAGCAGTTGCTGGAGCTAAGCAGCCATCACGAGAAAGAGTTGGCAAAAACAGCGGCTCAGTTCAAATTGGCTCTGGCTGAGAAGGAGGCTCAGCAGAAGCACCTCACTGAGGACTACGAGCATAGGCTTTCCAAGCAGAGGGAAAACCTGTGGGAGTGCAAGGCCAGGTACCAGTGCTTGGAGGCTCAGTGGACTGAGATGGTCAGCCAGTTCCAGGCCATGATGCAGTCCCACTGGAACAAGGCCCTCTGGGTCTTCGCCACCAGCAGCACTTCCCTCCAGCCTTCGCCCAAAGCCCCACACCAGGAGGCTGAAGCAGACCCCAAGTTGGAATTTCTGCCCCCTTCCAACCCACACAAGAAGACCCCAAAGGGGGAGAGTCTCTTCAGCAACACAAATGTTCAGTGCATTTATCCAGCCCAGGGCCTGTAGCTTGAGGTCCCTTGATTTAGTGCAATATAAAAAATGCAAATTTTTCTGTGGGCCACCAAAATTTTCTCATGGACCACCAGTGGTCCACGGACCACCAGTTGGTGACCACTGCCCTGGTTTATCTGTAGAGCCCAGGCAGTGAACACAATTTTCATAACCCATTTCTCTGTTGTAGAGCCACATTAGGCTTTTTTTCCCCCAGGACCTAAACAAATGAGCAGTCATGACATTCAGCCTTTTAGTCATTTTTATAAGTCTATCTACCTGTAGCAATAGTACTTAGACTTATATACTGCTTCATAGTGCCTTTACAGCCCTCTCTAAGCAGTTTACAGAGTCAGCATATTGCCCCCAATAGCTGGGTCCTCATTTTACCAACCTTGGAAGGATGGAAGGCTGAGTCAACCTTGAGCCTGGTGAGATTTGAACTGCTGAACTGTAGCTAGCAGTCAGTTGAAGTAGCCTGCAGTGCTGCACTCTAACCACTGCGCCACTTTGGCACTGTAGGGGCATCAATGATTATTGTGCTACTGCATCCCCCCTCCACACGGAGCTGATGAGCGTTAGTATATTGTAGATAAAAGAGATGCCCTACACAGATATTTAATCGTTCTGCAAGGAGATTGTCTGCAACAACCCAACCAGTGTTGGGTTTCTACCGGTTCGCCCCAGTTCAGGTGAACCGGTAGTGTTGGCGGCAGGAGACTCCGCCCACCCGCCTGTATGTCATCACGGACACTCTGCACACATGCAGAAGTTCTGGCATGCGCGTGCTCCCGGTTCCAAACTGGTAGCAAAGGTAAGAGGAACTCACTACTGAACCCAACCACTCATAATCACCCACAACGCAAGTGATAAAAATGGGTTTGGAGTTGCCTTTGAAATAACTAACATTTGCTTTTCTTCACAGTTCCCAACGTATTAAAAGGAAGTCCATTTTAAATCGTGGCTTTTTATCAGTACAGTAATCTAACCATAGGGCGATATCTTGCAAGGAACTCAATTCAGGCTCAGTTCTGGATGGCCTTTACCTCAAAGCCCATCCTCTAAGATAGTCAATGTGGGGTTTGTATTCCCCGTATTGATAATTACAAATTAAACCTGCACTAGCTTTTTTTTTCTTTTCCTCCTCCCCAAGGGATAAATTGTAATTACTAAATGCTGTTCTTTTTGTTGAGCCCATCTGCTTCCCACTGGCTATTGTTCACAGTTGTAGGCCAGAACAAAATGTTTCAAAGGATTTATCTGTTCAGCAAATATATATATATATATATATATATATATATATAAAACTAAACTACACAGACCTTTGATTTCCTCATCATCGCTGTCATCTCTGCTGTTTATGTATTCCTCAAAGTTTGATGGTTGACTAGACCTTTCTTCAAACCATTGCAAAAAGCCCAGGATTATCTTTGGCTGTTAAAAAAAAGCTACAGATACCACATTTTAATGAAGAAGTTATTAATTTCCAGATGCTGGTAAGACAGCTATTTCCAAATAAAATTAAATGTTCTTGTATCATTATCATGCTGCTTGTAAAGTATTCTTAGTTAGCCATCTGTGAAGCAGCCTGTCCCAATCTGACATCCACCAGATGTGTAGAATTTCAATTCCCATCATGCACACTTAGGTCAGTAATTGTATATTGAAATGACTACAGTTGGTAAACCGATGGGAATAATAGAAGCACATATTTTATATGTAGTTACCTCTCAGTTCCTCTGAACTTATGGACATCACTTTTCTGGAATCATCCTCTTGAGGATTGGCAAAAGGTATCATCAGATTATCTGCCCAGACTCTTATTAATGGAATATTTTCATGGATTATTAGGTGGGGATCTATTTTTCTGCTAACAGATAGAGGTATTAATTCCAGATATCCTCATCTATAGTGCCTTCATTGTCTTAATCAGAGCAGGTTTTGAAGCAGGATCATTCATTTTGAGGTTAGCCTGAATCAGGGATCAAAACCACATGAGCAGTTGATCTCCCTAGAAACCAGTTCCATCGCCATGGATGCAGCTGGACTTCATCATGGTGATGTCACAATCGCCACTTATTTCACATCAGTAATCATAAGAGCAAGTGATGCTCTTAGAGGTGATCAGTAATCATAGGAGTAGGTGATGTGCCTGACGTTCTTCAGATACGTTGGCTCTTCAAGTTTCATCATACCCAGTAAACAAAACCAATGAAAGAGAGGCGATGGGAACTGCAATAAATAGAGGGTATAGATATTAGATTTCCTGCCCCAGGTTTGATGCTTAATTTACCTACCAAAAATTCTTGCTTGCGTATCTTTTTTTCTACATATTAATTCCTTTTTTCTACAGCTTCTAAAACTTTGATAGTTAATCCAGTTGTGTCCCTTGACCAAAATGTGACAGTCTTGTTTTATATCTAGGACTTGTATTGCTAAGGGAAAAAATGTCCCAGAAATGTATGACATTTAGGTCATGTGAAAAAGGTCATATCAGAGCAGTCTCCCTGGAGAACCTAGCAAGATCCAGACTTCTCTGCTGTCACAATATGTGGTAGGTTGTTACAATGATAGGTAAGTACAGATGAATAAAACTGGCTGCTGAAACCAATGCCCTTGAATGAGACAGAAAAATAGAGATCTTTAAGAAAACCTTTACTAATATCTACTAGATATAGTAATTGTTGCCTCAATGATGGCTATCACAAGGAGGAGGGGGGTCAACCTATTCTCCAAAGCTCCTGAGTGTAAGGCAAGGAGCAATGGATGGAAACTCATTAAAGGGAGATCCAATCTGGAAATGAAGAATTTCCTGACAGTAAGAACAATTGCTCCTGGGGAAGAAAGCTATGGCAAATCTAGACAGCATACTAAAAAGCAGAGACATCCCCCTGCCAATAAAAGTGCGTATAGTCAAGGCTATGGTTTTCCCAGTTGCAATGTATGGCTGTGAAAGTTGGACCATAAGAAAGGCTGAGCGCCAAAGAATTGAGCCTTTTGAACTATGGTGCTGGAGAAGACTCCTGCGAGCCCCTTGGACTGCAGGGTGATCAAAACGGTCAGTCCTAGAAGAGATCAACCCTGACTGCTCTTTAGAAGGCCAGATCCTGAAGATGAAACTCAAATATTTTGGCCACTGTTATGTCCTCGGGGTTACGACCCGAGGAACCTTTGCCTGTTGCTGGCTGCCTCTGATTGGCCCAGGCGCGGCTAGCCCAGAGCGGGAAACCCGGTTGCCTTTTGATTGGTTCTTCAGACTTGACAGCTAGCTATTTAAGCTGCTGTCAAGGCAAGGAATGTTGTTGTTCTGAGGAGCACGTTAGCTCCAATTGTTATTCTTGAATGTGGATTAGATAATAAAGCCGGTTACTGCTTAAGCCTCGGACTTCATTATTGTTCGTGAATACAGAACACTGGCGACGAGGACGGGGGCCGGAAACCCATCACCGCAGAAATGACAACCACGCTTCCCACATTCCCTCCGTTCAAGCCGGCTAACGAGGCTTGGGACATTTATATCGAGCGCTTTGAATGCTTCCTTCAAGCTAATGATTTGTTAGATCTGTCAAGTGCCAGGAAGCTTCTTCTTGAGCTCCTGCGGCGGTGAGATTTTTGCCACGGCTAGGGCTCTAACCGCCCCTCAACAGGTCTCCTCTGTTCCGTGGGAGACGCTGCTAGAAAAATTACGAGCTCATTTCTCTCTGGCTCCTTCCCGCATAGCAAGGCGACACGCTTTCAGGCAGCATTTTCAGAAGGCAGGGGAATCCATTAACGAATACATGGCTTCCCTACGTGTCGCCGCTCTAGAGTGCGAATTTCGAGATTTGGATGAGATGTTGTTAGACCAACTGGTCACCGGGGTTCGAGACCTGCGGCTGCAGTGCCGCCTCCTAGCCCGCAAAGACGCAACCCTGCAAATTGCCTTGGATGAGGTGCGAGCCTCTGAGATGTCTGAACGGTCGGCGGCCGAAATCCAGAGGTCCCATGCTGGGACTGCTTCCGAAGGCAAGCCTCAAACTGTCCACCATGAGACCATTGTTGATGACATACCGTCCGACGAAGACGACGAAGTAAGCCGCCTCAAGGCGACGCGGAAATATGTGTGGGACAGTGACTGGAAATACCCTCAGGGAGGTTGCCTCAGATGTGGAGGAAATCACCACCGTTCTGAATGCCGTTTTAAAACAGCAATTTGCCGCCGCTGCGGCCGGAAGGGCCACCTTTCGCGGGTCTGCCGGGCATCCCTCCCCGCCTACCAGGGTGCCTCTCCCCAAGTGAAGCCCAAGCAAGGTGCCAGGAAGATGCCGAGCCGCCGTGATGAGTGCCATGCAGTTGACCGCAAGGTGATCAGCGCTGATACCGCTGTCAGCCACGCCTCCGCCGCCGTTCCCACCAACAAGATTTACCTCAGGATACATCTGGAAGGTGTCCCTCTCAAGATGGAGGTTGACACCGGCTCTTCGAGGTCCCTCATAGCTTGGCATACCCTGCGGCGCCTATTGCCTAAGTTTACAAAATGGTGCCTCCAGCCCTGTCCAATTAATTTAAGGGACTATCAGGGGAATCCAATTCCTATTGCGGGTTGCACCTCTCTTAATGTCTCCTTTGGGATCTTTGCGGGTCGTTTACCCCTCATAGTAGTTAGAGACAACCTCCCAAGTCTCCTGGGCTTGGACTGGTTTGCTGCTCTGCATCTTGACGTATCAGGGATCCACACCACCGACCTAGACACCCCGGCCCAACTCTTCTCCGAATTTGCCGATGTATTTGAGGGCCAGTTAGGCAAATACACAGGACAACCTATTTCTTTTAATTTGGATCCTCAGGTTGCCCCAGTCCGCTTAAAGCCACGAAGGGTACTGCTAGCACTCCGTCCCAAAGTAGATAAGGAGCTGGATAAACTTATTGCCCAAGGAGTCCTAGAACCTATTGAGTATTCACATTGGGAGACCCCTATTGTGATCCCCCTAAAACCGGACGGATCTATTAGGATCTGTGCCGATTACAAATGTACTATTAATAAGGCCCTGCAAGCTAATCAGTACCCCCTTCCGGTGGTGCAGCAATTGCTTCACTCATTAGGGCCTGGGTGGGTGTTTGCTAAATTGGACCTCGCCCAGGCGTATCAGCAGCTCCCGGTGGATGACGTCACCGCCATGGCCCAGGCGATTGTCACCCATCGGGGCACTTTCAGGTGCAACCGCCTGCAGTTTGGGGTCAGCATAGCTCCCGGGTTGTTCCAGGGATTGATGGAACGGTTGCTCCAGGGGCTCCCGGGGGTTGTGCCCTACTTCGACGACGTTCTGATCTCGGCCATCGACCGATCAGAACTCGTCGAACGACTACGGGCCGTCCTCAGCCGTTTCCGGGCTGCAGGGTTGAAACTAAAAAGAGATAAGTGCCACATAGGGGTGCCACGGGTAGAGTTTCTAGGATTCTTGGTGGACTCCAACGGAATCCACCCCGCACCTTCTAAGGTCGAGGCAATTAAGAACGCCCCAACTCCAACTAATAAGGCGGAACTGCAAGCATTCCTGGGGCTCCTTAATTTCTATTCCGTATTCTTGCCCCATAAGGCTACGTTAGCTGAGCCCCTCCACAGACTTTTAACCTCCAAGGCCCATTGGCACTGGAACCAGGCAGCTGCTAACGCATTTCAGGCTGTCAAAGACATCCTCGCGTCGGCGGCTGTGCTCGTTCAATATGACCCCTGTTTGCCGCTGTCCTTGACATGCGATGCCTCCCCCTATGGTTTGGGGGCCGTTTTGAGCCATCAACTTCCTGATGGCTCAGAGGCCCCTATTGCATTCTACTTGCACACCTTATCGGCTGCTGAGCGGAATTATAGCCAGCTAGATCGGGAAGCCCTAGCTGCGGTAGCTGGAATCAAAAGATTCCACGACTACCTCTATGGTCGGTTCTTCTCTCTTATTACCGACCACAAACCATTATTGGGGTTATTGTCAGGGAACAGACAAACACCCCAAATCCTATCCCCGCGTATGTCCCGGTGGGTGGAATTCCTAGCTGCCTACTCCTATCAGCTAATATATAAGCCAGGGAAGTTTATTGGGCATGCTGACGCGCTCAGTCGTTGCCCCCTCCCCATGACAGATGCAGACCCTGCCCCGACGTCCCCTATCCTTCTTGTTGAGGACTGGGACATACCCATCTCCGCCACCTCAATACGTGACCTTTCTGCAAGGGATCCTATTCTCTCTACAGTTTTGGACTGGGTGCGCAGGGGGTGGCCCCGGGGACAGGTAGCCCCCAGTTTCCAGCCTTTTGCCCACCGGCAGCATGAGCTGTCCGTCCTTAAGGGATGCCTATTGTGGGGAAATCGGGTAGTAGTTCCCCCCGACCTTAGATGGCGCATTTTGGCTTGTCTGCACGATGCCCACCCTGGCATCGTGCGAATGAAAGCCCTGGGTCGTAGCTATGTCTGGTGGCCAGGCATGGATCAGGAGATCGAGGCCTGGGTAACTAGATGCCCCCAATGCCAGACCTCCAGACCTGCTCCGGCTGCTGCACCAGTTAGGAACTGGGAGCTTCCTAAGACCCCTTGGGCGCGGGTCCATGTGGACTTCGCGGGACCCTTCCTAGGCCAGACTTTTCTGATTTTAGTAGATGCCTACTCGAAGTGGGTAGAAATCGTCCTCACACCGTCCCCCACGGCGGGGGCAGTCATCCGAGCCCTAGACGGCCTATTCGTTACCCATGGGCTACCCGACGTTATCGTTACCGATAACGGAGCCCAGTTCACCTCGGCGCCTTTCCGGCAGTTTTTGACAAGGCTGGGCATCCGCCACGCCACCATGGCCCCGTTCCATCCGGCCGGGAATGGCCGGGCAGAGAGGGCCGTACGGTCAGCCAAGGAGGCTTTGGGACGCCTGAGTTCCGCAAATTGGCATCAAAAGATATGCCAATATCTCCTAGCGCAACATACCACCCCTTGCCCAGAAATTAACCGAAGCCCGGCTGAAATGCTAATGGGTCGGCGTTTACGGACCATCTTAGATCGCCTACACTCAAGTTATGCCCCTGACACGCCAGCAATTCCAAGTTCCCCTTACAGGACATTCCAGGCAGGGGACTTAGTATACGCGGAAAATTATGGGACTGGCAACCGATGGCTCTCAGGCCAAATCACCCAACTAACAGGGCCCTATTCTTATAGGGTCCAACTGGAGGATGGTCGTCAGTGGCGCCGTCATGTGAACCAGTTACGGCGCAGGGTCCCTGGAGTGAGTGAGCTATCCCCTGACCAAATCAACCCATCGTCAACAACCGGCGCCATCCCTAATCAAACCACCTCTCCCTCAACGAATGGCACCACGCCTGAGTTCTCAGGTATCCAGCCAGAACCCGCAGAAATGTCTGTTCCCGTTGCGGTCTCGGCGGACGCCTTACCTGGGGTCTATGATCCTCCCGCGACGCTCCAGCCAGTTCCTAGTCCACAGGCACAGTCTCCAGCCACGCGTAGAGATGACAGCCCAGCTCCTCCTAATCCTACAACGCAAGCCCCTATACTACGAAGATCGGGGCGGAGCCGACGTCGTCCAGCGTACCTCGCTGACTACGCTTGCGCTGTCTGGGGGGTGAGGGGTGTTATGTCCTCGGAGTTACGACCCGAGGAACCTTTGCCTGTTGCTGGCCGCCTCTGATTGGCCCAGGCGCGGCTAGCCCAGAGCGGGAAACCCGGTTGCCTTTTGATTGGTTCTTCAGACTTGACAGCTAGCTATTTAAGCTGCTGTCAAGGCAAGGAATGTTGTTGTTCTGAGGAGCACGTTAGCTCCAATTGTTATTCTTGAATGTGGATTAGATAATAAAGCCGGTTACTGCTTAAGCCTCGGACTTCATTATTGTTCGTGAATACAGAACAGCCACCTAATGAGAAGGACTCACTGGAGAAGAGCCTAATGCTGGGAAAGATTGAGGGCAAAAGAAGAATGGGACAGCAGAGAATGAGGTGGCTAGATGGAGTCACTGAAGCAGTAGGCATGAGCTTAAATGGACTCCGGAGGATGGTAGAGGATAGGAAGGCCTGGAGGAACATTGTCTATGGGGTTGCAATGGGTTGGACACAACTTCACAACTAACAACAAAGAACAATTAACCAGTGAAACATCTTGCCTCCCAAATTTGTGGGTACTCCATTGCTGGAGGTTGAATAGCCATTTGTCTGGGATGAAATAAGGTCTCCTCCCTTGGGCAGGGGGTTGGACTAGAAGACTTCCAAGGTCCCTTGCAGCCCTAAGATACTATGATTTCAATCTCCATTTTAAATCATTCTGGAGGCAAATATTGATTTAATGAAAGTATCGTATTTTTTGGAGTATAAGAGGCTCTGGAGTATAAGACACACCTTAGTTTTTGGGGAGAAAAATAAGGGGAAAAAATTCTGCTTCTGTGTACCAGCATCCATCAGGTTAGTGTTCTGTCACTGTGTGAGAGAGTTGAGGGCTGTTTGGAAACTGAAATGGTATTTGCTGTGTGAGCAACCAGGAGACAATTTTGGAGACCGGGTGTGGCTTAGCTCTGCAACTCTGCTGAGCTCTAAACTAGTCTGCTGCTCAAAACTGAAACTGAAACTCCTCTCCTCTGCTTGTGTTTTGCTTGTAATTGCTACCACATTGGAAAACCTGCTTTTGGAATTGTATATTTACTTCATGTGTTATATTATATATAAAGAGAAGTTATTGAATTCTGCTGACTCAGTTACTTGTCTGTGCTTTCTGGATGTGATTGCTGCTGCAAAATCTGATATGCAAACAGCAAGGTCAGCTTCAGCACATTACTGCAGCCTGTTTCAGCATGAACAGCTGATTGGTGGGTGGATCAGCCTCCCGGAATACCCCAATCAGCTGTTCCAGGCTACAGGGATTGCCACAGACCATCGCCACCTCCATGCCTTGCGCTTTTGGCTACATTCAGTGTACAAGACCCAAATTTTCACCCTTTTTTAGGAGGCGAAAAAGTGCAACTTATACTCTGAAAAATACAGTATAGAAAGTTTGGAAAGCAAGATGGGTATAGTTTATATACAAGAATCATGTATTAGCTTATTCCTTCAACAACCTTATTTTGCAGCAACTCTGTTTTCTGTAAGCATCGCGTATTTATTTATTTATATATTTATCCATTATTTGTTTGTTTGATCATTTATTTTAAACCTATATGCTGCCCCTCTCCCCTGGAGATGTCTCCCTCACCATATTTCGACCATCTCTGTTTCCTTTCTTCCGACATTTCTGTATCATTCCTACATTTTTCATCCTGCAAAGCCCATTTTCTCTCTTGTGATGTATAATTGTGTCTATATTGTAAAATATGAAGATAATGTATGCCAGAGATTTAATAATGTAAAATATTTGTACCTGGAGGCTTTTATGCAGTTATTCATGGTCTGATAACCTCACACATGGACTGTTGTAATGTACTTTATATGAACTGCCCCTGAAGCAGTGGTGAAATCCAAATTTTTTTACTACGGGTTCTGTGGGTGTGGCTTGGTGGGCATGGCTTGGTAGGCATGGCAGGGGAAGGATACTGCAAAATCTACATTCTCTCCGCACTCCAGGGGAAGGATACTGCAAAATCTGCATTCCCACCCCACTCCAGGGGAAGGATACTGCAAAATCCCCATTCCCTCCCCACTCCTAGAGGAAGGATATTGCAAAATCTCCATTCCCAGCCCACTCTGGGGCCAGCCAGAGGTGGTATTTGCCGGTTCTCCAAACTGCTCAAAATTTCCGCTACCGGTTCTCCAGAACCTGTCAGAACCTGTTGGATTTCACCCCTGCCCTGAAGACTTCTCACAAGCTACACCTGGTCCAAAATAAAGCAGCATGGACATTTATGATCATGCCTCAGTATGATTGTGTAATACCGTTGCCTTGGGAACTGCACCGGTTACCAGTGGGGTGCAAATCAAAGGGCTGGTGTCAGTGTTCCAAGTAACGTGCTCATAGAAAACAAACTCCGAGATACCCTACTTCCTCAAAGAACAGTTTATTGGATACATCATATTGGCACGAACTGGTGAAAGCCAACTCTGAGATTTCCCACAGCTTTCACCTAATTAAAAGCAAAAGTTTTCCCTTTCCCCCTCAAGTCACTGGTTACGCTGTCCAATCCAGATGCTGGCCAGTCACCTGTGAGAATGTTCTTGGTTCCCACAGGAAAACTTTGTTGTTTTGGCTATAAAACCCCATCTAACTATTTCCCCCCTCCCACTGCTCTGCGGCAACCCTGAAGACTCCAAGATGGCTTCAGCCAGGTTTGCTTTAGGATTGGCAGCTGGTTTTCAGCTACAGCCTTTCAAGGCATAGTTCCTGATTAGTTGAAGAAGTGCCTGTCTTCCATATTTGCTGACCATTCCATAGAGTCTAGCCCAGGGGTGAAATGCTCCCAGTTCTGACCGGATCTCGCAATCTGGTAGCGATTGTGGCCGGCGGTTCAGTGATCTGGTAGCGACCGCTGAACCATCGGTGACATCTGCTGCCCAGGTGTCATTACTTCCTGGTTTTAACCAGGAAGTAATGTGTTTTTTACCTTCTGTGCATGCGGAGAAGGTTTTGTGCATGTGCAGAAGGTCTTTGCGTGCATGTGACATGGTGTGCGGTGTATGAACTTCCAAGCCCGTAAGGTAGGTAAGTAGATTTCACCACGGTCTAGCCCAGTTGGCACAGTTGTTGCTGTTGTTGTTGTTGTTAATTTGTTAACAAGTTCAAAGAAACAAGTAACAGTATAACAGTTCTGGGTGCCGTTAATAAAACAACACCATCTGATGTAAAGTGGATGGATCTTTATTGTACCACCTGCCTAGCAGGTAACTAAGGCATAAATCACCACGGATAAACCTCTCAATCCAGAGGTTGATTACAAGTGGTGCACAAGGACACTCTTGGCACACAAGACGGGGCTGTGCAAAGGGCTTCCTAACCATAGCTGCCGCTGTGAGTCCATGAAGACCCCCAGATTCTACACCAGCTCCTTTATGCACAACAGGTTCTGTGGCATGAAGTTTCAGAATATTTTAATTCAACAAGAAGGGAAAAAATCATTTCTGAGAAATTAAAGGGAAAAAAATGTTATTTTTATACACCATACTTAGTGTTTAAGGATTTATTGCACTTCAAGAAAATGTCTCCTCGATTTCACAATTCCATGAAATGGAAATGGTGCATACTTACGTCTTTGTAAAACTGAAACACTAACCCAATGCTATGTGCAGCTCAGGTTAATCTCCCCAGAAAGCAAAATATAAATAAAATAAAATAAAGAATAAAATAAATAAAGAATAAAAGCAAAGTTGAAAGGTTCTTATTGTCACACCCCAGGGCATCCTCAATATGGCACTCACTATAACACTGGGATGCCCAGAAATGAACACATGATATGGAGCAGTGACGGCTAATCTTTTCCAGACTGAGTGCCCAAAGCCTGTGCATACGCACAAATGTGTGCATGCGTGCCCAAACCCCCAAAATGCAATGTGTGAACTCCTATGTATGTACCCTGCCCACTTGCATGTGCGAGCAGCCCCCTACATGCTTGTGCAACCCTCTGCATGCGCTCGTAGCCTCCCCACATATGCCCTGCGCATGTGTCTGTGGCCCCCTGCAGCCCACCCACGTGCATGCACTGGGGGGAGGCATGAGCGCATGTGCAGCGAAGCTGAACTGGGGTGACGGCTCGTGTGCCTTCAGAGAGGGCGCTGCATGCCATCTCTGGCACATGTGCCATAGGTTTGCCATCACAGGTATAGAGACTAGCTGTGGCATACTTTATTTATTTATTTATTTTTCGCATTTTTATACCGCCCTATCTCCCTAGGGACTCAGGGCGGTTTACAGCCAGAATAAAACATACATATAAATACAGAATAAAACAACAATTAAAAAACTTATTAAATAAGGCCGAATATTTAAAATAGAAATACAAATAATAAAACCCCATTAAAACCAAATTCAAAATTTAAAAATTCTAGTCCAGTCCTGCACAAATAAATAGATGTGTCTTAAGCTCGCGGTGGAAGGTTCGAAAGTCCGGAAGTTGGCGAAGTCCTGGGGGAAGTTCATTCCAGAGAGTGGGAGCCCCCACAGAAAAGGCCCTTCCCCTGGGTGTCGCCAGTCGGCACTGCCTGGCTGACGGCACCCTGAGGAGTCCCTCCCTGTGAGAGCTCATGGGTCGGTGAGAGGCAATCGGTGGCAGCAGACGGTCCCGTAAGTAACCCGGTCCTATGCCATGGAGCGCTTTGAAGATAATTACCAAAACCTTGAAGCGCACCCGGAAGGCCACAGGTAGCCAGTGCAGTCTGCGCAGGAGAGGTGTCACATGGGAGCCACGAGGGGCTCCCTCTATCACCCGCGCAGCCGCATTGGTTAAAGTACTTTACTGGTTAAAGTACAAATGTTTTCCTACAGGGATACCACTGCTAGCTTAGCTGACAATTCTTTCTCACTCGGGATTAAAACGGCAGAGTGTCTGTGGTTTCCTTATTAACTCTGGAGTTCATTCAAGCCGAAAGCTGGTATTACAAAGACTGGATGACATCAAATGTCAGTTTGAAGCCAGCTCACTCTCTCAGAGCCCCAGGCGAATGCTAGACACAGGCTTTTGGGGACTTGAAAGATATTTGTAGGCCCTTTTATTTCCACCCCTCTAGCTGGAGGAAATGATATTCCAGGGCCAGACATCACATCCATGTTATTATCAGGAAGGTATGCCAAGATTTCCCTTGCTCAGCGCACTTCTTCTTACGACTCCTTTTTTATTGCAACTTTTATAAGGCTCTTTGAAGGACAACATAAACCCCCCCACCTTTTTTTTTTGTTTAACTACGTTCACCTGGGAAAACAGAACATTTTAATACCCACTTTTTACTGTTTGACTCAAAGCATGAAACCACCTACGCAATAGGCCAAGTTACTGTCGTAGCAGTTAAAACAAGGCAGCAACCAGAAACAAACACAACCAAGGCCATCTTTTCTTTTTCCATTTAACTGTCTTATTTTATCAGGTTTTATCTATTGCTGATCTCTGATAATGAAGAATTCGATTTCAAATCGTATTTGGGGCGCGGCAGAGGTGAGACAGCCTTGCTTTCGGCCGATTCAGCAGCCTTCTTAGGGGGAGTCCGATAACCTTTTTTTGGTGGGTAAGCAGGGGGTGAAATCAACAGCTCCCTATTTTCATGTCCCTTTCCTTCCTGCATGATTGGTTCACCTCCTCTAAGCTCCCTTCTGTCTCCCTGCAAGGCGCCCAGCGCTGGCCTCCTGGCCTCGCACAGCCTCCCTAGTGTGAACTCAACACAGAGCAAAAGTAAAATGAGGATCGCGGGCCCTCCACCTGTCGTGTCCCACTCCTCCTCTGACGGCCAGGTCGGGGAAGTCCGTATCAAGCGTGCCTCTGCAGCTCTGCCGAAGTCCTATCAGAGTCCTCAGGGCAGGCAGGAATTCAAGGTGTGACTTCAGCAATCCAGATTAGACTTTGCCTGACTCAGAGAATGCCAGAAAGCAGATCCTTTATATAGGCCATGGGGTGTGGCTCCATGACTCAGCACTTATCCAGGCCTGCCCCTCCCTTCCTTTTGGTGACGTCGCCTCTCCATTCACCGGAAGCGTGGATCTATCCATTGCATCGTTTCGTCTCCAGCTGTTGGTAATCCCAGCTCATGGCTGACTTCAGGCGCACATGCTATCGGAGGGAGATTTGTTTATTCGCTTTGTCCGGGCATGGTGCCAAGGCTGGGGGCTGGAGGCATGCCAGGACATTCTTCAGCACTATCAGCGTCTGGCAGGAGATAAGAGGGGCCCGGCTACGGCGGGGGGGAGCGAGCGTGGCACAACACCACCTTTGCTTCCATCAAGAAAGTATTTTTTTTTTTGTTGTTAGTTACAAAGTCATGTCCGACCCATCGTGACACCATGGACAACGTTCCTCCAGGCCTTCCTATTCTCTACCATCCTCTGGAGTCCATTTAAGCTCACGTCGACTGCTTCAGTGACTCCATCCAGCCACCTCATTCTCTGTTGTCCCAGTCTTCTTTTGCCCTCAAAGTATTTGTAGCCTAGGCTTAAATTGACCCCACTTTTCCCCCTCAAGTGGACAATCACCTAGGAAAGATTCAGAAATGTAGTCTGAAAAGGACAGTCAGTTCTGACTGGCCCTCCATCATTTTGGACCTCAGGGACCACTAAATTCATAATGTTAAATCCCATGGACCACTAATATGAATTTTTAAAAAAGATAAATAGTATTTAGTGCAATATTAAAAATGCAAATAATTTCTCTGCGGACCACTGGTGGTTGGTAACCACTGAATTAGAGCATATTTCTCAACCTTGTCAACTATAAGACGTGTGAACTTCAACTCCCAGTATTCTGACTGTTTGTCTGGGGAATACTGAGAGTTGGTCCATACCAGAAGTGGGTTTCAGCAGGTTCTGATCAGTTCTGGAGAACCAGTCGCGGAAATTTTGAGTAGTTTGGAGAACCGGTAGTAAAAATTCTGACTGGCCCCTCCCCCATCTATTCAACTGATCTGGAGGAAATAGGGATTTTGCAGCATCTTTCCCCTGGAGTGGGGAGGGAATGGAGATTTTACAGTATCCTTCCCCTGCCATGGCAACAAGCCACACCCACCAAGCCATGCCACACTCACCAAGCCACAGCCACAGAACCGGTAGTAAAAAAATTTGAAACCCACCACTGGTCCACACATCTTCAACCTGCCATGGTTGAGAATCATTGAATTAGAACATTGGGAATACGAAGTTGGGCAGAAGAAAGCAAGCCAGCAAAGGGAAATTACGTAGCATGTGAACCGGGTAGTTTTTCCTCAGCTAACACTTGACTTATTTGTTTGTTTATTATTACTTATTTATATTTATTTATTATTACTTATTTATAAGTGTCTAGGTCCATGATGGCAAACCTATGGCATGCATGCCGGAAGTGACACACAGAGCCATCTGTCCGGGCACACCAGCCATTGCCCCTTGCTCTTGTGGGTTCCGGCATGCACAAGCACACCAGTAAGCTGGTCTTTGCACACACATGCATGCCAGAAACTGGAAGACCAGGTGACCAATGCACATTTTATCCCCTGTGGGGTGTGGCTCACTGACTCAGCACTCTCTGGGCCTGCCACACCTCTTCCTCTGCTGCGCACGCCTCTCTTTCCAAAGCTGCCTAGGATCAATCCAGGATTGATCCTCCTCGTCCTCTATCTGGGGGGGCTCTGACATGCCTTCTTCCTGGCCTTCCGCTGGCATTGAGGCATTGCCAGGAAGGAGGGACCTGGAGAGGGAGGCCTTGTCAGCTCCTCTCCCTCACTTTCCAAGTCATCCTCCTCCATGAGGACAGTCTCGGGGGCCGGAGTCACAACAGTACTATGCCCTGGCTTGAAATCTCTCTTCTTTATGTTAACCTGTCAGAATGCAGGTGCACTAATTATCCTCTTTCCCAAATATCATCAGCATCTCAATTTTTTTTCTAGGAGTTTGTTCTTTCTCAACCCAGAGAGAGAGAGAGAGAGAGAGCTAACACTGTATGCCTCTCCTTGTCTCTTTTTTTGCATACACAATATATACCACCTTCTTTAATAGAGAAAACAAATACGTCATTCAGAGAGCGAGAAAAGTGCTTAATTTCAAGCAAAGAATAACAATTAGGCATGGTGTGCTTCAGTGAAATATTGTATATTGTTCAATACCACATATAAACCATTTCCTACAGTTGAGTGAATTCTACCTTTCAGAATTTTCAGTATGTACTAGTGTGCCAATGTGCCCACACATATGTTAGGGGAAGAGTTATAGTCCTTATGAATCAGTCATTCAAGCATTTTCTTACACAATCCCTTTATTTAAAAATGGTTCTATAAATCCGTTATTAACCTAGTAATTGATGATCTACATTCCATTATTTCATAAACCCCGGCGAACCATCAAGTGTGCAACCACCATCAGCGTTTTTTTGACTGCTTTATGATACAGACGGATTGAGTAGGTTGTGCCTTAATTCCAGTTTTATAATAATGCAACCGGGTAGACGTGATCTGGCTTTTAAATCTGCTGCAGCAATGCAGATGGAAGAATTAAAACATATTTTACTCAGAAACGACATAAGCAAATTATTTCCCCCTCCCCCGCTTTTAGGGTTTATTTATTTATTAACACAAGACCAGCATCGCCTTCCCTCCTCTCAATTACTCTGATTACATGCTCGCTGAATTCATGCAAGAGCATTCAGGATGATGTCAGGTATTGTAACAGGGCTCTGAACTTTGATCATTGTCAGGCGTGCTTGTCAATGACAGGCCTATTGTTAGCATGGCTTGTAATGGAAAAAGAGAGGAACATCAACTTCTATAATTCTCAAAATTATTCTCATCAATTGTTCTCCAAGAAAACGCCGCATGCAAATGTATCAGATTAGGTATCCAGGGAGTACTGCTGATGCCTGTGGCACTTTGCAGAGTGAGGAAGGGAGGGAGGGAGGCAGGGAGGGAGGGAAGGAAGGAAGGAAGGAAGAAAGGAAGGAAGGAAGGAAGGGGGGGAGGGAGGGAGGGAGAGGGGGAGGAAGGGAGGGTGAGGCAGGCTATAGCAGGTGAGATCCTGTTTCTCCAGCTTGTATCCCAGACCTTTTTCTTGGTTTTACCTTTCCATGGTCAGGACCCAAATAAGGGTATCTATAAATACCTTGATAGATCTAGAATAGTGGTAGTCAACCTGGTCCCTACCACCCACTAGTGGGCATTCCAACTTTCATGGTGAGCGGTAGGGGTATTGTTCGATACTGAAGCACTTTCCTTTTTTTAAATTTAATTGACTTTTTAAAAAAAAAATTCATAACATTTTCATTAGGTTTTCATAAAATTCCCCATGACAATTTAAATTTCTGAAAATATACTCTTTGTATCGCCCGCGCATAAGTTTAGTTCACGTTACGTAAGTGAAACTAAATGGCGCTATAGTGCAACTGCAAACAAAAGAGCCTCGTCCCAGAATAGCTCACCCATCTCCCCGCACACCACCCAGCTGTAACAGACAAGCAGAGCTGGTAACAACCCCCCCAAAACCAATCCACGATGCATGAGAGGCATGCACAGATGACGATACACAGCATATTACTGTGAAACCAGTGAGCAGTTAGAAAATTTTACTACTAACAGAGATATAAAACTGGGTGGTAGGTATAAAAAGGTTGACTACCCCGATCTAGAACAATTTATCTCAACCTGGGCAACTTCAGAAATTCCCCAATCATATATGGCTAGCTGGGGAATTCTGGGAGCTGAAGTCCACATATCTTAAAGTTATCAAGGTCGAGAAATGATCTACAGCAGGGCTATCAAACTCGCGGCCCGTGGGCTGGTGCATCATGCTCTGGCCATGCCCACATTCTGTTTAGCAAAGGGGGAGGAAAGTCCCGATATGTCAGGTGACGCCACCATGACAATGTGACTTTGACACCCCTGATCTAGAGTGTATTAAGGACAGCCAGGACCCACCCAACTGGTTTGATCTTCTAAGGAGACCCTGCTACACATCCTGAGTTTCCAAATTTGAGCATTGTTTGCCAGCCTCATTGATGAGGATTGAGGATAGCAAATTTTATGCTGGTATATTTTTCTGCCAACTGATGATTTAGTGAACAGCACAAAAATCAGCCACTGTTGCACCTTTACAAAAATAATAACAAATAATAACTAAAACAAATTTAACATTGTGAAATATAACAATGAAAATATAATATACCAAAGAAATAAACATAATAATAAACCAGCAATCGTACTTTAAAATATAAATAGATACTTTATTTTTTTGGAGCATAAGACGCAACCGAGTATAAGACATACCTTAGTTTTTGGGGAGGAAAATAAGAAAAAAGCTGATTGGTGGGTGGATCGGCCTCCCAGAATACCCCCAATCAGCTGTTCTCAGAGGTGAATTTTAGCAACAGGTTCATTGGTGGTGAACTCTGCGCCTTGCTTTTTTTTCTGCCTCTGAAACTTCTGAAACTCTGTTTCAGAAAAAAACTTTATTTTCTGCCTCTGAAAGCCTCTGAAACAGAGCTTCAGAAAAAAAGCCTCTGAAACTTTGTTTCAGAGGCTTTTTTTCAGAAGCTTCGTTTCTGAGGCTTTTTTTTCTGAAGCTTCGTTTCTGAGGCTTTTTTTCTGAAGCTTTATTTCAAGCTTTGTTTTTGAGGCTTTTTTCTGAAGCTGTTTCTGAGGCTTTTTTCTGAAGCTTCGTTTCTGAGGGTTTTTTTCTGAAGCTCCATTTCAGAGGCTGTGTGGGGCTACATTCGGAGTATAAGATGCACCCAGATTTTCACCCTCTTTTTTTGGAGAAAAAATTGTGTCATATACTCCAAAAAATACAGTAATAAGTGCTTAAAGTGAATTAACATTGAAAAAAGAAAAAAAGGATTCAGATAATATTAACAGAGTTGTGTCCTGTCAGATATTCTTGAACCTAGGCCCATGATGGCGAACCTATGGCAGGGGTGCCAGAGGTAGCATGCAGAGCTCTCTCTATGGGCACAAACAGAGTCACCAGCTGCTCTTCTGGTTTCCGGTGTGCACATGCACGCCAGCCAGCTGGTCTTTATGGGTGCTGGAACGCTGGAAAATGGCCTGAAAATGGCCTGAAAAAATATCCAAAAACAACAAAAAAAACCAGGCTGTTTTTGGTCCATTTTCCCTTCTTTTTTGAGCCATTTTCAGGCCGTTTTTGGCCCATTTTCCAGGCCAAAACCAGCCTGAAAACAGCCCAAAAAAACAGGAAAAAAACAGGCATGTGCATTCCAGCCAGCTGGTCTTTGGGTTTCCAGCATGGAAACATGGATGCACAAGCACATATGTTCCAGTTTGAGCACTCGGTGCCGAAAAGGTTTGCCATAACTGACCTAAGCCATATAGTAATTCCTCACCATCTTTTCATTTTTACAATATAAAAACATTTTTTTTTAAAAAAATCAATAGGGAGCACATTCCTTGGATTCACTCTTTAACATCAAGAGTGCAAATTCCTTTCCAGATCCATATAACATCACATTTGGGGTTGCATTGCACAAGGAGAAAGGTTAAGCCTTCCCCTGCATAATGGTTTTTTTTGACATTGATGCAGATGAGAGAATCAAGTGACGAATTAGCATTCAATGCTTTGTTACTCCTCACATGAATTATAACTTGCATTTCAGTGGGATACATGAATGGTACTAAAGTGAATATTTCTAAACAGGTAAAATTGTTAACTAATTTAGAACACATTATGTTGAAAAGAGATAGAAACCAATGAAAAATCTGTGAATTACAGAAACTGGATACACCTATACAGAAGCCAATATGATATGACAAATTTATACTAGAACAGTGGAAGTTTAGGGGATGGGGGGCAGTCAGCCATAACTAATTCTTCCAGTGCTGTATTTATTTCCACCCAGTGACTCCATAATAGGGCATCTCTTCCTGTTCCCAGACTTTGACCATCCTTAATAGGAATTTTAGGAATCATAATCCAACAGGTCAGAAAGGCCTCAGATTGATAAGACTGACACTCAGTGGCCAACTGGTCCAACTGAAACAATTGTTATCTCCCCAAAAATGTTCTAGGAAAAGATTAGCTAAATTTAAATTAGGTTATAAATTTCAAAGAAGATCAGTCATAAGAAACATTTCTCTTTGAGACATCTTCATACCTATACATACTTACGATAGGCTATAATTAAAGCATAAATTTTAAACGTGGCATGAGTACAGCCATGCGGTTCTGACTATTACCTTGACCTTTTTTGCCCTGATTAATGGTTGCATTGACTTCCAAATACAGTTCAGGTGAGGTTCAAAAATTTTCTATGTGTAAACACAAGAAATTGCTGCAGTTTAATAGATAAGGTTCAACAGATGAGATTTAATAGATGAGGTTAAACTTTCCACCCTTCCACATTAAACAGGCACAAGTCTGAAAGATTTAGTTCTAGGATTATTTAAATCAGAGATCAGCGATATGTTTTTTTTTTTAGATGCTCAGTCCGTCTCCCATTTCCAACAGCCAATATGCGCAATAATATCTGATCGTAAATAATTGGAACTGGATAACATTTTCAAGTAACTTACATGTGCTGAGGTTGGAAGTGATTTCTCCATGCTAAGTACACTCCTTGCAAAATAACACTTGGTGTGCCATGGTGAACGAAAGATTTGCAAAGTGCACCAGATGCAACTGGCCTAATAAGGTGTCTCTTGTGGACTTTGTGAGAGAGATATGACAAACTGAAGATGACTCGGTGAAAGCAGAGTCAATGACTGTGCCAAAGACCAAGGAACTGGTATGTAGACCAGTTCCTTGAAACCTCTTCAGATAAAGAGAGGATGGTTGATCACACACATATGCTCTGGACCAGCGGTCACCAACTGGTGGTCCATGGACCACTGGTGGTCCGTGAGAAAATTTTGGTGGTCCCCAAAAAAATTATTTGCATTTTTTATATTGCACTAAATCAGGGGTCCTCAAACTAAGGCCCCTGGGATGGAGACATAAAATGAACATTTGTGTTGCTGCAGAGAATCTCTCCCTTCAGGGTCTTTTTGTGTAGGTTAGGGTCTGCTTCAGCCTCCTGGTGTGGGCCTTTGGGCAAAGGCTGGAGGGAAGTGCTGCTGGTGGTGAAGAGCCAGAGGACCTTATTCCAGTGGGACTGCATCATGGCCTGGAACTGGCTGACCATCTCAACCCGCTGAACCTCCAAGCCTCGGTACCTGGTCTTGCACTCCTGCAGGTCTTCCCTCTGTTTGAAAAGCCTATGCTCCTAGTCCTCAGTGAGGTGCTTCTGCTGAGCCTCCTTCTCGGTCAGATCCAATTTGAACTGAGCCAGCTGTTTTGCCAACTCTTTCTCATGGTGACTGCTTAGCTCCAACAACTGCTTCCTGTTGGGGCCCTAAGGAGCCCGGGCAGACAGGGGGTAGGAGGGGAGAGGCGAGTAGAGGCCGGCGAGTCCCCCCTCGATGTGAGTGACATCAAGTTGGCCATGCCCACCCAATCACATGACCACTAGCCGCACCCACCCAGCTGGTCATTAAGCAGATCATATTAGTGGTCCATGGGATTTAAGATTATGAATTTAGTGGTCCCTGAGGTCCGAAAGGTTGGGGACCCCTGCTCTGGACAGTTGTTCCCCACAAGGATACCACAGAAGAGCAATTTTCTGCCGATTCGAGCACCAAGAGACCATGGGATTATCCATGGGATTATCCATGGGATTAGCTATGGGATTAGCTATGGGATTAGCTATGGGATTAGCCATCCTCTTGATTGCCACCACAGTGGAGACTTTAAAGGACCCCAAGTTCACAAACCTCACTTTCTAATCACGTTTGGAAATTTGGAAATTGCATATTAATTACTTCTAAGCTATTACAGACCTTTTGGAAAAACACCTGATAAATGTGCCTCTAATCCTGAATGAAAGAAAGAAAGAAAGAATAACCCCAAATTTAAGAGTTGGAAATAAATAGCAAAACACTAAATAAGATTTGGATGTTAGAAAGGATCAAAGATCCTTAGGAAACACCTTATGGGAAATAGATCCTGTTTTGGTTTTTATAAGATATTAAACCTGAACTGGAAATTTCAGAGTTTGTTGTGGTTTTCATTTGCTTAGTGCAATTAACACATTTCCATCCCCTTGAAATTATTCACAAATATTAATAAAACATTGTGGGGGGAAAGTAAGCTTGGCGCAAGTACGATGATAATTCTTTTGAGTGCAGTGTTGTAGTTCCTCAGATATATTCCTTTTAAAAGGATAAAACACAATATCCTTCTCCTCTACCTCGTGTGTCTATGTCTGTGTCTTCAAAATCTTGGAACTGATACAAGAGAGGAGGAAAACATCTAAAAAGTGCATTAAAATTATAATATGGAACAATGGAGGATGCTTTTATATATCAGGCAATTTGGAGCTCCACATTCTGAGGAAATAGTACAAATGAGAATAGTTTTTGGACCATCTGCTTTCAGAAAGTAATTGCTTCAAAAAATGATGGCCATCTTTGTGTCTTAATTATCCAGTTCCTGTATAGCCAGTTTTATATGACATAACTCCCCTACAGTCCCACATCTATGTAGACAGAGAAAGGCCCATGTTCTCCTCCCACCTATCGTAAGATTTTTAGACATTGTCCCTGACTAGAAGCCTGAATTTAACGCTGCAGATTCCTCCAGCTCTACGCAGTTAATAACTCACAACCTTGTTTCTATGAAAGCGCTCTTGATTTATTCCATCTGAAGATCTGCCAAAGGGAGTTGAATGCTTGTGAACATGACAAGTCAGCTGATTATAAATTAAAATAAATTGCATTCTTTTTTGTATGGCTTGAAAGCCTCCTTTGTTCCCACAAAGCTAACACTTGTCCATCAGGGTGTCTGCAGACAAACCTCTGTGCAAAAACGTAATGCTAAATTTTACAGAAATCCCCTCTGAGAATATCACGCACATACACAGTTTTATTTCAAGCTACCTTTCTTGTAAACTTTGTGACAAGAGTCCTTGTTTTCCTCCTGTTCTAAAATCCATTCACTGAAACACTTAATTCCATCAGGAGTTAGTAATTAAATGCTTAATTTATATTGAATTCAATACAGAGTCTCTATCAATAATGCAGTTCCAGGGCACATACTTTAATAAAATCACTTGGGTTATGACATCACAGCACAAATGACAAAATTTAGGAACTTTCCATCCGCCAAGGCAGAAAATACCATGACAGGCATCTGGTTATATTGGAGGCATCTATGCTGAACAGAACAATATGTACATAGCTGTGCCACATTTCTCCACAATATTTCTGAAACTATGTTGTGGTCCGCCAGCAGCCTGCAGACCTGGCAGCGGAATCGGACAGTGATGAGCCTGAGGAGGACAATGGGCCAGTCCTGGAGTCGGAGGAAGGCCCAGACGAGGGCCATCTGAGAGCGATGCACAGACTCCGGAGCCTCCAAAGGCAGACAGCAGAGAGGCAGAGGAACAGGAGGGGCCTGTTCCTGGTGCAAACATGAGAAGAGCTGCCAGAAGGCAAGAGCGGCTGAAGAAAAAAGGACAACTCGGGAGTAAGGCCAGAAGATGATTGGCCACTCCCATAGGCTTAAAAGAGCAGCAACGAGCCGTTGGGTTCTTTGTGGAAAAGTAATGTTGATTCCAATGCTTCTTGTCAGAGTCTCTTGAACTTTGTGAGGGTTTTGCCAAGAAAAGCCTTTGGCAGGTTGCCAAAGACAACAAAGGTTGGTGATAAGGCCAAAGGATTGTTTATGAAGAATTTGTTTTGGACTAAGCTGAAAATGAATTAATTCTCAGCTGTTTTAATAAGATAGGTTTGTTCAGGACTGAATTGTGTTTGGTAATCACTAGTTGGGCCTCGGTCACAACAAAATATGTGCTAGGAGTTATAATTGCAAGCTAATTCTGCCCATAGTCTGGAATTTGATCCTGACCAGCTCAAGGTTGACCAGCCTTCTGAGGTTGGTAAATGAGGACCCAGATTGTTAGGGGCAATATGCTGACTCTGTAAACCGCTTAGACAGTGGTGGGATTCAGCCAGTTCGCACCACTTCGGGAGAACCGGTTGTTAACTTTCTGAGCAGTTTGGTGAACTGGTTGTTGGAAGAAATCATTAGGGCAGAGAACTGGTTGTTAAATTCTTTGAATCCCACCACTGCGCTTAGAGAGTGCTGTAAAAACTATGGAGCAGCATCTAAGTCTAAGTGCTATTGCTACTGCTATTTGTTGTTTTTAAAATAAATTACTATTTTTTTTCTTTCATTGTTCATTAAAGCTTATGTTGGATTTTGTGTCAGCTTTTACTTTGGGGTAATTCTTTTTTCTCATATAGTCTGTTTCCTAATGAATAACAGAATAACAGAGTTGAAAGGGACCTTGGAGGTCTCCTAGTCTAACCCCGCCGCACAAGCAGGAGATCCTATATCATTCTAAACCAGGGGTCAGCAACCCGTGGCTCTGGAGCCGCATGTGGCTCTTTCATCCCTCTGCTGCAGCTCCCTGACATTGGTCGCTCCACAATTGATAGGGCTTTCGATTAGGACAGGTAGAGGAAAAAGGATGCTGCGCTAGGAGGAGACTCTATGGTGGGCGGAACGGGACTTCCGGTCAGTTCCAGAATTGAACGGGGGGCTTCCAGTTAGGGCCTTTATGGCTCTTTGAGTGTTAAGGTTGCCGACCCCTGTTCTAGACCAATGGCTATCCAATCCCCTATCCTTAATCTTGAAGAAAGCAACAACTACCCCCCTCCCAAATAAGACCACTGAAGTATTGCCAGCTTGTCACTGAATTTATGTGACCCTAAACTGCCTTATGAGTATTTACAGACATGTATTTCATCCAGCAAGTTTTCCACCAGCAAACATGATAAATATTCAACTAGCAACGCCATTTTTTTTTTGCTCATTTGAGTTATTATTTTTAATAAAATCTGTGGCAAAAATGAACTATAGAAGATGAAGGTATGCATGTATTTCATTGTTTTATTACAGTGTCTCATTTTGGATGGATTTGGTGTCTGTATTAATTATAATAAGCTATAGGTTAAATCTTAGGGACTGAAAATCTTTACTTCTCCAGATATTATTGGCATAGAATTATAATGGTAGGTGATCCAGAGTGAAAAGTCACCCTTAATTTGTTGCTTGTAATTTTGATGTCTTGCATTCTGTATTTCCCGTATACATTTTTAAATTTGTATCTTCTCCTACAGGGGTGAAATGAAAAATTTGTTACTACCAGTTCTGTGGGCGTGGCTTGGGGGGGGTAATGTGACTGTGTGGGCATGGCCAATTTTTTTTTTTTACTTTTAGAAGCATTTTTTCTTCGGCCAAAGAGGTTGTAAAAAATGCTTTTAAAAGCCTGTGATGATCAGGCAACTCAGCTGGGATCGCCAGTGGAGCCTTTTAAAAACTTTTTTTTCAGCCAAAGAGGTTGTAGACAGGTTGTAGAGGTTGTAGCTGAGCCGCGTGATCATCAGAGGCTGTTTTTTTTTTTTACTTTTAAAAGCATTTTTTCAACCGAAAAAAAAATGCTTTTGAAAGTAAAAAAATACTCTGATGATCATACGCTTCAGCTGGGTGGAGGGGAGGAGGGATTTTTGTGATTCTTCGCACCACCCGCCGCCATCGCTACCAGATCAGGCGATACAGTCCAAACTGGGAGCATTTCACCCCTGCTCTCCTATAACAATGAAGTGATGGCTTAATGTCCTAAAACGATGACTTCATCATTAAAAGACACAACATTTTGAGATATTATGTTCATGGAAGAAGATCAGAGAATGGATTCTGCATTTCTAGGAAAACATCTTCAGTCTTTGGGGACAGAAGGTCTCGTTCCTATCCTTAATCTTGAAAAAAGCAACAATTACACCCCCTCAAAAAAAAATTAAGGTCACTGAAGTATTGACAGTTTGCCATTGAATTTCTGTGACCCTAAACTATCTATTCCTTCAACCTTCATCAAGTAAGGCATCTTGCCAGTTTTCTGTTATTTTTATATTTCAATTTGGAAACCCTGAAAGAAGTCCATGAAATGAAATGTTAAAAGTTCTGAGAAGAAAGCCAATGCCCACCATGTATACATTATATATTTGCAAATTAAATACCCACATCCAGGTACCATCATGAGTTTACTTTGTTGCAAAAGTTGCACCAATCCATTCCAAGATATAACTTTTTTTTTGTTTAAACAAGAAGAGAAAAACTAACACCAACTAATGTAAACTAAGGAAGGTAGAAAAAGAAAATAAAGCAAAAATTGCAAGAAAAGAAAATAAGTTGAAGAAAAATAGAAAAGAAAGAAAAAATATATAAAGAAATGGCTTGAAATATTCTTCACAAAAGTTATAAGCATAAATATATATTTAACTTCTCTCTCTAAAGTTACATCATTTTACTCTTATTTCTATAATCTATCCCAGGGGTGTCAAACTCACGTTGTCATGGTGACGTCACCTCACGTATTGGGATTTTCCCCCCCTTCACTAAACCAGGCGTGGCATGGCCAGTGTGTGACCCTTCCGGCCTGCAGGTCGGGAGTTTGACAGCCCTGATCTATCCTGTATAATCCTCAATATCAGGGGTCTCCAACCTTGGCAACTTTAAGCCTGGTGGACTTCAACTCCCAGAATCCCCCAGCCAGCAAAGCTGGCTGGGATTTCTAGGAGTTGAAGTCCACCAGGCTTAAAGTTGCCAAGGTTGGAGACCCCTGCTCAATATCATACATCACAAGTTCATTTTTTTATTTTTAATAAAAAGTCTTCATTGTAGGATGTTGCTGAACTGATAAGAGAAAATATTTATAATTTGAAGATCTTACGATGCCATTAAAGATAATTTTCTTAATTTATATTTGCCACTGATCAGCCAAAACTTTCTTGAACGATCTAGGATTTCACAGATAGAAAAGGATAATAAGATGTCTTGTACTTTAATCCTGACAGAAGAAAACATTGCTATGTTGTTACACTTGGATTCTGAATTGAATGTTTCTGGAGATTCTTGATTTTACCATTTTTCCCCGTTTTTCTTTTCCTTTTCCAAACCTTCCATTTTTCGATTAATTATTTTGTATTTTGCTATTTTTTTTCATGAAGACTTCCTTAATTTCATCTTCCAGTTTTATTGGACTTCTTCCTCTTAAGAATTGGGTGTCTCTTTTAAAAGGCAACTGTTTTTTTATAGAAGAGAAGGGAGGTGAAGGGAAGGGAAGGGAAGGGAAGGGAAGGGAAGGGAAGAGAAGAGAAGAGAAGAGAAGAGAAGAGAAGAGAAGAGAAGAGAAGAGAAGAGAAGAGAAGAGAAGAGAAGAGAAGAGAAGAGAAGAGAAGAGAAGAGAAGAGAAGAGAAGAGAAGAGAAGAGAAGAGAATTCTTTATTGGCCAAATGTGATTGGACACACAAGGAATTTGTCTTTGGTGCATATGCTCTCAGTGTACATAAAAGAAAAAAATATATATTTGTCAAGAATCATAAGATACAACACTAATGATAGTCATAGGTTACTAATAAACAATCAAATTGTACTAAGAAACAAAAGAATATAAATTGTAAAGATACAAGCAACATGGTTATAGTTATAAGTGGGAAGAGAAAGGTACTAGTAAGGATGAGAAGAATAATAGTAATACAGTCTTAGTAAATAATTTGACAGTATTGTGGGAATTAGTTGTTTAGCAGAGCAATGGCATTTGGGAAAAAGCTATTTTTCATACTATCCTGCCATCTGCAATTATTTGAATTAGTAAACTTAATAATTAACATCATTTCCTCTATAAGTCCTGTTGCTTCATAAGACTTTATTGATTAAAGGGACTTCTTCACAGTGCGCTGCTTTATTGTTGGCTGATGTAGTGCAACTACATCCCTCGGCTTCATATTCAAATGCAACCTACCTATTTCATGCCCTCTCGAGCCGAAATGCATGGATATGCTGAAATAGGAGCCCTCCACAATTTTTCGGTGCAATGTGTTTCTCAAAAAAGGCAAGGAGAGATTAATGTATGAGGAAGAATGCACGGAGAATAGGCACAGGCATAAATGTCACTGCATACAAAGCGAAAGCTGGCCCAGACGAAGTTTAAAGCAGACTTTTCACAAATGAAAAAAGGAAATAAAGAAAAACGGAGCAAGCTTTAAAGTTGAAAAACGTAAGAAAGTTGCTTTGGCAATTGTTACTAACCCAGCTGTAAACCTACATTTGTAATTTGTCTCGATAAACATCTTTAAGTAGCATATACATTAGTGGTGGGTTTCAAAAGTTTTTACTACTGGTTCAGTGGGTGTGGCTTGGTGGGTATGGCAGGGGAAGAATACTGCAAAATCCCCATTTCCTCCCCACTCCAGGGGAAGGATACTGTAAAATCCCCATTCCCTCCCCACTCCAGGGGAAGGATATTGCAAAATCCCCACTTCCTCCCGATCAGCTGGGACTTCGGAGGCAGAGAATAGATGGGGGTGGGGCCAGTCAGAATTTTTACTACCGGTTCTCTGAACTATTCAAAATTTCTGCTACCGGTTCTCCAGAACTGGTCAGAACCTGCTGAATCCCACCTCTAATGTAGATCATAATGTAGATATTAAAGAAAGCAGCCTTCATTGGTGCTCCTCTAGATTGATTTACATTTAAACTTAATCTCGGTCTCAAGCCCATTATTATATTGATGCCAATTTCAGGCTGGGATATGCTAAAGATCCTGCCTGTGCTATTGCTGAAATCGATGTATTTTCATCTGAGGATATGAGACAATGTGTCACGGCATTCCCACCCCCTCCAAAAAAACCTACTGCACTTTTGCTCCATATGGTGTTCTTTCCCCCCCAAAAGTGGGTGGAAATGTCTGTGTGTCTTATAGAGCGAATAGGGCAGCTGGGCCGCGGCTGTGGGGTCCTTTTACAGTGCTGAACGCCACTGGAGTGCAGGAGTCAATAGGCAGAGCTGGCACATGAGAGGACACCTATCTGTGGTCCTCTTAGGCTCCGCTTCCTGCCCTCACTACACTGCTGCTCCCTATTTGGCGCTCCATATTCATATTTTTTTTTCTTCTTTCCCTCCTCGAAACCTACAGTAATGGCCAAAATTGTGGAAACCTTTTGGGAAAAGTGTATTTTTGATGGCTAATGACACCAATTTTACTATTATTATTATTATTATTATTATTGTTGTTGTTGTTGTTGTTGTTGTTGTTGTTGTTGTTGTTGTTTCAAGATAAATCCTATTCCACTGCTGGAATGGCCTGGGAATAGCCCAGATCTTCACCCAACTGAAAATCTATGGAGCTGACTAAAGAAACTTGTTAGTCAGAAGCGACCCAGCAATAAAACCCAGTTAATTGAACCCATCATTCAATCTTGGTTTCACATTATAGCAGCTGCAGAACTAAAAGACTTGGTTCATTCCATGGGAAGACATTGAAAGGCCATGATTCACACTAAAGGTTACCCAACTAAGGATTAACTGACATGGTGATCATTTTTGTATATCTCGTTTTTTCTATGTGATCATTTGTTGTTTTTTCTATGGTGATCATTTTTGTATATCTCGTTTTTTCTACGTGTTTCGCTTTTCTTCTTTATACTGTAACTGCTATTCTAATAGCGAATCCTTCATAAAAGTTATTGCATCACATTTTTGATTAAATTATCTTTCCACTGAGATATAATTTTATGGTCCTACTCCCCCCCCAAAAAAAAAAGTGGTGTTAGAAAATATACTTTTCCCAAAAGGTTTCCACAATTTTGTCCACTACTGTAGGTGCGTCTTATAGTCCGGTGCATCTTATGGAGCAAAAAAATATGGTAATTAAAAGCATGCAGAAGAAGAATCATATTGAAAAGCACCTGGAACCTGGTTCAGAGCAACACTGCCTAAAATATCAGGAAAAGGGAAGCTATAATAATATAAAGTAGAGGTTGGCTATTCGAGTCCCTGCTCAGTCAATTATTGGGATAGGATGGCACACAGCATTTTCATACTTGAAATTTATTTACAAAACCACAGCTTCTGAGATGCAAGCTGCCCCTTAACAGAATAAGATCTGTTTGTTCTGCAGCCTTGGATCTGCAGGATAAAAAGGAGCAATTGTTCTACATCTACATTCCAGGCAAGTATTTGTTGGTTTTGCCACACAAGGGGAAACTTTTGATTCATTCCCCTAAAGAAATGAATCCTAAAGGGGAAAGAAGAATTGCATTTATTATTCATAAAGCTTCCAAGAGATGAATATTACCTGAGCTGATATAGTCAACATCACTGTTCTTAAGACTCTAAATAAGTACTTAGGAACATATAAACATAGCTCAAGAAGAAAATGGATCAAGAGTGCAGCCATTTTTAAATTTAGCGATTTATTTGTGAAAGGAGGGAATCAAACGATGAGAGGCTGGAGGCTTTTTATTATGGACATACTTTTCTCTTTTTAAAATTGTTCTATTAAATCTCATCTTTTGAATTCACTTCAGTGTAAAGCCTATGCACCAGCAATAATATAAACATATATTTTAAAAAAAATCAATAACATTGATAAATTCCAATAACAATTAAAATGTAATTGTCAGGGTTCCAAGTAACGCCCCCAATGAAAGAAGACTCTGAGGCTTGAGTTTCCTAAAAATTCCATTTTATTAGAGGTGTCATATTGGCATATCTGGGAAAACCCGAATCTGAAAGCTTTCAGGTTTTCCCCACCCAAAAGAAAGTCCAAATCCCTGCCCAGCACCCACATGTCCATCACATGGTTCAATCAAAGCACCATCCCAACTGGAGATGCCTCCCAGTTCCAGCCCTCCAGGTGCAGGGCAAGACATCCTTGACACTCTGAGAAAGGAATGTTATTTTGACTATATATCACCCTGGCTCCATACAATCCCCCTCCCATTTCCCCACAGTAGTGAATGTGGCAGGTCTGAAGATCCAAAGAATAAGATGGCTTCCAGGCCTGACAGTAATAATCATACACACCTTACAATAAACAATAAAATGAAAAATAAATGGTGTAACATATCAAAGAAAACTTATCCAAAATAATTAGTCATCACTTAGTGAACTAAGGGACGTGGTGGCTCAGGGGCTAGGACGTTGAGCTTGTCAATTGAAAGGTCGGCAGCTCAGTGGTTCGAATCCCTAGTGCTGCCGTGTAACGGGGTGAGCTCCCGTTACTTGTCCCAGCTTCTGCCAACCTAGCAGTTTCAAAAGCACATAAAAATGCAAGTAGAAAAAATAGGGACCACCTTTGGTGGAAAGTTAACAGTGTTCTGTGTGCCTTTGGCATTGAGTCATGCTGGCCACATGACCACCGAGACGTCTTCGGACAGCGCTGGCTCTTCGGCTTTGAAACGGAGATGAGCACCACCCCCTAGAATCGGCAACGACTAGCACCTATGTGCAAGGGGAACCTTTACCTTTAATGAACTAATGAACTTAATGAAGCACTCTCCAAGTGCTTTCTCAAAAAGCAAGGTCTTAATCGATTCTCTAATAGCAATATTCCTCAAGTTATGTGACCAGTCACTTAGTGACTGATTGAAGTCATGATGGATCTAAAAATAATACTTATGATCTGGGTTTGAAGCCACCTGCAATCACGTGAGTGATTTTTGTGGGTTCAACAACTGGCCTGCATTTATGGCCATTAGCAGAATCCTGTGATCCTTGACTGTGACTTACAATGTTATTTGCCAGAAACCCGTGTTTATTTCCGATTTCCAGCAAAAATGTTGGAAAATGTCAGAGCTTGTTGCAGCATACACAATCAGACACAATTAAATGAACTTCAGCAGGATTCAACTTACACAAGAAACTTCTTTATATACAATACCATACAGCAGAAGTCAGCATACAAGATCAGGAACACAGAAGCAATATTCATAGAAGCAAGTCATTACAGAGTAGAGAGATACAGAGGCTAATATATTGTATAGAGACTCCCATTACAGAGGCCAAACCAACTCTTATATACAGTTCAGCAAGTCTAAGCCATGCCCAGACTCCAAACTGTCTCTTCTGGCCCCATATAAACAAATATTATGTTTCAGTTTCCAAACAGTCCCCATTGGTTGACCTGTTACCATGTCTAGCCAAATAGTTTCCATTGGCTGACCAGCTGCCATGTCCTATTCCACTTCATGAATATACTCTGACAGAAAACACCCAGCCAGACAGGGAGGAAAACTCAAGCAGGATATCTGTCCCACATCTCTTGTGGCTGCACAAGGATTCAAGGCTAATCTCCCATTTGACTTCTCCTTCCTTCTTGGCTGGGCGTTTTCCGATTAAAAAATGCACTTTGCAAACAATGGGTTTGCTTAAGAATGACAGCATTCCCTTAACCATCACAACAAAGGTCAGAAAATCAGGCATGGTTATGGGATGACCCACTTAGTGACCAGCACAATTTATAACTGTAATTCTAGATTCAGTTAGGGTTGTAAGTCCAGGACTACCTGTACTATTGATGCTAACTTGATCCCGATCCCTCTGTGTTACAATTTCATAAAAGGGTTTCTGTAATGAAAAGAAAATTCCATCTTTTTTAATTAATTTTTATTTTTTTTAATATAAACATTCCATCTTCCCTTAAGCAATGTGTCATCTGGGTACAAATATCTCTGTGCAATGACCATCAAGATTTACAACAGCATTCATTACATTGATATTAGTTCTCTGATCTTACAATTGTAGTATTGAACATAGTAAACCTATTCATTTTCCCCTCTTAACATATCTTCAAATAAGAATCTAATAATAATATAATAATTAGCATAATAATGCTAATAGTCATAATAATAACAATCATCGTATTGTTTACAACTCTATCTTAACATATTTTCTACTCTTCTTTAATCTCCTTTTATTTCTAACTTTCATTTTTATTCTCTAACCATTGATAAAATAAGTCCCATATCATATAATATTCCGTTTCCTCTTTCTCCTTAATTGCTAGCATTAATCTGTTCATTTCTGCACATTCTAATATTTTCCTAATCACATTCTCATCAGTAGGGATCTTTTCACTTTTCCAATTTTGTGCAAATACAATTCTAGCTGCAGTTAATACATGGATAATTAAATATGCGTTCTCTTTACTATAAATTTCAGGTAAAATGCCCAACAAAAATATTTCTGGTTTTAAATCAATGTACTGCTTTATCATCTTTACCAGCCATGTATGTATTTTTGTCCAGTATTTTTTTGCTTCTACACATGTCCACAAATTCCTTCTAGATGGCCCCCCAGTGCTACCTTCCTTCAGAGTGGGAATACAAACTGCCTGCCATGGTTCCAAGTAATGCTCCCTATCAATTCAAGACTCTTGAGGCCTTGGCTTCCTCAAAAATCCTGTTTATTGGGTACATCATATCGGCATGGTCAAATGTGAAACCAACACTGAATACTTCCAGCATTTTTGGTATAATTAAAAAATAGATACTGGCCACCCCACCCTACCCTTGAGTCACAGGTTGTATTAGCCAACCAAGCAGGTGATGAACTTCTCAGCACTCCCTCCTGCCGTTGTTAGGACACCTTGATCTGCCCTTGGTTCTCAGGAGCCTTATCGTTGTTACGCCTGGCACATTGGAGGAAAACATTCTACATTCCATAAGCCCGCCCCCCCACCCCATAAGTATGGTGTCTAAGAAGCAAAGCAAGAAAAATTTGGCTTCAGCTCAGGGGTGAAATCCAGCAGGTTCTGACAGGTTCTGGAGAACCAGTAGCGGAAATTTTGAGTAGTTCGGAGAACCAGCAAACACTACCTCTGGCTGGCCCCAGAGTGGGGTGGGAATGGAGATTTTGAAGTATCCTTCCCCTACCACACCCACCAAGCCACACGATGCCCACCAAGCCACACCCATAGAACCAGTAGTAAAAAAAAATTGGATTTCACCATTGCTTCAGCTAGAGTCATTTCGAGAGTTGACACTGCCCTTCTTTTCAGATATTTATGTCCATTGTTTGTCGTGTGGCAAGATTTTAGAAGAAACTCTAAAATTGTATGAGACCTCTAAAACTGGACTCAGAGAGATCACAAATTTCTCCCCTCCCCTCCCCTTCCACTAGCTAGGGAAGTGGAAATGGTGGCTTGCAAGGTCAAAGGTTTCACTGTCTATCACACAAGTCAGTGAGTTGCTGGAGATGATAGATCACCAACAGCCTGGAAGCCTCGGGTGCCCCATTGACCATGACTCTAGGAAATAGCCATCTATGCTAAGCCATGGAACCTAGAAAAAAAAAAATAGAACCTAGCATAAACCTTCTCAAATCAGCTTTTTAATATAAATCAAATCACTTTTTATTACAGTCATAGACCAGTATAATTTTTAATATAGCATATGCAGGGTGCGTTTCCTGGGAGAAATGCATAGATTTCAATTTTTTAGGATTAAGTTTTGGATTAAGCTTTCTATTCCTTTCGCTTAACCAAAAATAGAAACTGTGACACAAAATGAAAGTAGAGGAATATATTGAAATGCTGTCCTGCTAGCTGTCATAAATAGCAATAGCTCAAACGTGAGTAGGAATAGTGTATACCTTTTTTTAATGGTATATACTAGATCTACTAACGTGCATCTTGAGGCATCACTGATTTCGGGGGGACGAAGGGAGGGCAAGTTAGTTTTGAGCAATTTCACAACCTTAATTCAAGCAAGAATTTTGCCAGTGGACATCAGGAGTTGTTTGAATAGTATCGGTATTCATCTACCACACAAAATCAATTTGCTCTATTAAGTTTGGCCACAAAGCTTAGGTCTAACTAGATCTACCAATTTTAGCTTCCCTTTTTCAGTTTCTGAAGTCTGCTCCACAGCACTTGTGCCTATTTTTTTAAAAAAAGTATTTTATATATCTTTTCACACTGTTTTGTGACATTTATAAAACCTTTTTGAGGACCTTCATCCTCTTTTTTGAGGACCTTCATCCTAACATACTGGGAAATAGGAATATTGTATGGCATTGAAAAGCAGGCATTTTGTAAATTCTCCCTGAAATAGAACCCGATAAAAAATATTTTCCACCCGTATGGAAGGCAGAAATTAGCCTCAGAAATGAAATGGTTGGAACTGTAGCACAATACATTAAATATGCAGTTTACTATAATGATGCAAGGTTTCATAATAGCAATTCTTTACTTAGACAGCTTTGGTAAGTGGATAAAAATAACACTATTTGACACAGTCTGAAAATTGCTTGTTTAGCAGAGTGTGTTTCCTTAAACAATATATATTTCAATCTTAAGGGGTGATTCCCTTATCCTGAATATAATAACAAATATCAGTGTTTCCATGGGTCAAAGTTCTCAAGGAATGCAGTTTTCTTAAAGTTTTGTAATAGCATTTTTTTCTTATATTGTTGTAACTCATTTCCTTGTCTCATTCTCACCGCTACAACATTTTGATACATTTTTTTGGAAATCCTAAATTCCCAGCAACAGAACAAATGGATGGGATAAATCATCTGAATAAAAATCCTTAATTGGCTAAGCTGATTGAGGAGATGGACACTACCATACAAAAGACATATTTCACAAATCAGATAACTGTGACAAAAACTTAACATGGCTACTCATATACAGTAGTAGCCAAAATTGTGGAAACCTTTTGGGAAAAGTGTGTTTTTGAGGTTTGATGGCTAATAACACCACTTTTTTTTTTTTGAGTTTCAAGATATTCCACTGCTGGAATGGCCTGGGAATAGCCCAGACCTTAACTCAATTGAAAATCTATGGAGCTGACTAAAGAAACTTGTTAGTCAGAAACGACCCAGCAATAAAACCCAGTTCATAAAAGCAACCATTCAATCTTGGTTTCACATTAGAACAGCTGCAGAACTAAAAGACTTAGTTCACTCCATGGGAAGATGTTGCAAGGCCATAATTCATGCTAAAGGTTACCCAGCTAAGTATTAACTGACGTGGTGATCATTTTTGTATATCTCTTTTTTTTCGACGTGTTTCACTTTTTTTCTTTATACTGTAATTGCTATTCTAATAGCAAATCCTTCATAAAAGTTACAGCATTGCATTCTTGATTAAATTATCTTTCCATTGATATATAATTTTATGGTACTACTCCCCCCCCCAAAAATGTGGTATTATAAGCTAGCTTTAGAAAACACACTTTTCCCAAAAAGTTTCCACAATTTTGGCCACTACTGTACTTTGTGATACATTGCAGAAATCATGCATGCAGAGCTCCAGAGTCCTGCCCTATGTTTCACCATGAGAGGCAAAAATGAAAGAAGGAAGCCCTGAGATTTGCCATTTGCCAGTTCTTTTTTCTGCATCTTACTTAATCCTAGATTGGTCTGCATGATCCATGAGTATGGAACAGGAGGGAGAAGACTTATTAACCTGCCATCCTGCTTGACAACTTCTCAGGGACATTCTGTACGAGATCTGTAGAATCTATAAATCTATAGATCCTGCGTATCTCTCCCAGCAGGTCTGACTCATAAGAGAACTTTCACAAGTTTTTTAACAGAGTAACAGATTTGAAAGGAGCTTCCAAGCAGAGACCTCATACTATTCCAGACTTTAAGCCACTCCTCTAAGCAGATGCTAGATCCAGCATGATGGCTGTTATAAGAGCAACCTGCACATACAACATTTGGTTTTATACATCATGTATCATTGTTGCATGATTAAGTGTTTGGTGCACAAAACCTTTTTTTCCTCCTGAGTTCCACAGATCAAAGATGACTGGTACTAATGAGAAACTTTATCAAAGACAGAGCTAAGCTAGTAATACCTACATGCAAGAATGATAAAAATGACCAAAACAAACACACACACCTCACTATTTCCTTAGGTAACACAAGCTGTCGTGGAGAGGGGGGGGGAAAGGAGGGAGGGAGGGAGGGAGGGGGAGAGAGAGAGAGAGAGAGAGAGAGAGAGAGAGAAACAAATAATACTAGAATTTATACGAATACCATATTTTTCGGAGTATAAGACGCACCAGAGTATAAGAAGCATCTTAGCTTTTGGAGAGGAAAATAAGAAAAAAGCTGATTGGTGGGTGGATCAGCCTCCCAGAATACCCCCAGTCAGTTGTTCTTAGAGGTGAATTTTAGCAAAAGGTTCTTTGGTTGTGAGCTCTGTGCCTTGCTTTTTTTTTTTCTGCCTCTGAAACTTCTGAAACTCTGTTTCAGAAAAAACTTCTTTTTCTGCCTCTGAAAGCCTCCGAAACAGTTTCAGAAAAAAAGCCTCTGAAGCTCTGTTTGGGGTCTTCTTTTCTGAAGCTTCGTTTCTGATGCTTTTTTCAGCCCCTGAAACCTCCATTTGAGAAGCTGGGCGGGGCTACTTTTGGAGTATAAGATGCGCCCAGATTTTCACCCTCTTTTTGGGGAAAAAAAGATGTGTCTTATACTCTGAAAAATATGGTAAATTTCTGGCCATGTTTTTAAATTCATTTTTCTTCAATAATTCATGTGCTATTATTTGATAATCTACAGAGGTGGGTTTCACATAATTTTACCACCAGTTTGCTGTGCACTAAAAATGTGAGCGTGCATATGCACACTCATTTCACTCTTGCACACATCTTTCGTGCATGCGTGCAGCCTTCCATGCAGGCGCTTTGCTCGCGTACGCCACTTGCATGCATGCATGTGGATTAGAAAACATGGCTAAATAGCAGGGGTGAAATCCAGCAGGTTCTGATAGGTTCTGGCGAACCGGTAGCGGAAACTTTGAGCAGTTCGGAGAACCGGTAGCAGAAATTTGAGTAGTTCAGAGAACTGGCAAATACTACCTCTGGCTGGCCCCAGAGTGGGGTGGGAAAGGGGATTTTGCAATATTCTTCCCCAGGTGGGGGGAGGGAATTATTATTATTATTATTGTTGTTGTTGTTGTTGTTGTTGTTGTTGTTATTATTATTATTATTATTATTATTATTATTATTATTATTATTATTGTTATTATTATTATTATTATTATTTATTAAATGTTTATACCGCCCTTCTCCTGAAGGACTCAGAGCGGTTTACAGCCATGATAAGAAACAACAACAATATACACATAAAACCATAATTTAAAAAACTTATTATACAAATGGCCGAATTAAAACATTTAGAATAAAACCCCAAATTTTAAAATGTTAAAACATTAAAACTAATTAAAATCCTATTAAAATCCTATGCCAGTCCTGCACGAACAAACAAATAGGTCTTCAGCTCTCGGCGGAAAGTCCGAAGGTCCGGCAGTTGTCGAAGTCCAGGGGGAAGTTCGTTCCAAAGGGTGGAAGCCCCCACAGACAAGGCCCTCCCCCTGGGGGCCGCCAGCCGACATTGCTTGGCGGACGGCACCCTAAGGAGTCCCTCTCTGTGCGAGCGTACAGGTCGGTGGGAGGCATTTGGTAACAGCAGGCGGTTAATGGGGATTTTGCATTATCCTTCCCCAGCCACACCCACCAATCTACACCCACCAAACTACACCACGCCCACCAAGCCATGCCCACAGAACCGGTAGTAAAAAAATCTGGATTTCACCACTGCCAAATAGGATGGCATAGTGCCAAGGTGGGTGGGCATGCCCACTCGCAGTCATGATTACTGGTTTTCCTGAACCAGTCTAAACCGGCTGAATACTACCATTGATAAAGTATTAACAAAGTCTACATATTTCTGGTACTTTAATCAAATACTTTTTTTAAAAAAAAAAACCCTTCCAAATTCCAGCTTTATAAATCCTGATAATTCTTCCACCCCAGGCCTCATCATGAACTCATTGAGTAGCAGGCATTTATAGGAATGATGTTCACCTTATACATTATTCCCTGTTCATCTAAAAAAAAAAATTGGGAGGGTGATATAATATTTTTATGTACTTTTAAAGTTTACACTTTTATTAACCTGTAATATTTTAGAAGAGGTATTCTATCCTACAGTGTGTGGCTAAATCTGAGTAGATCTCATAAAATATAATAGCAGCAGAGGTTGTTGTTGTTGTTGTTAGTCACGAAGTCATGTCCAACTGATCACGACCCCATGGACAATGTTCCTCCAGGGCTTCCTGTCCTCTACCATCCTCTGGAGTCCATTTAAGCTCACACCAACTGCTTCAGTGACTCCATCCAGCCACCTCATTCTCTGTCGTCCCGTTCTTCTTTTGCCCTCAATCGTTCCCAGCATTAGGCACTCCTCCAGTGAGTCCTTCCTTCTCATTAGGTTTGCCAAAGTATTTGAGTTTCATCTTCAGGATCTGGCCTTCTAAAGAGCAGTTAGGGTTGATCTCCTCTAGGACTGACTGGTTTGATCGCCTTGCAGTCCAAGGGACTCACAGGAATCTTCTTCAGCACCAGAGTTGAAAGACCTCAAGTCTTTGGTGCTCAGCCTTCCTTATGGTCCAACTTTCAAAGCCTTACATTGCTATTGGGAAAACCATAGCCCTGACTATATGCACTTATGTTGGCAGGGTGATGTCTCTGCTTTTTAGTATGCTGTCTAGATTTGCCATGGCTTTCTTCCCCAGGAGCAAGCGTCTCTTAATTTCTTGGCTGCAGTCCCCATCTGCGGTGATCTCGGAGCCCAGGAAAATAAAATCTGTCACTACTTCCATTTCTTCCCCATCTATTTGCCAGGAAGGTAATAGCAGCCTCCTTTTTTTTCGATATTAGTATTCCAAGAAGATGTAAAGCCTCTGGTGATTTCAAAAGCTTGGGGTGGAGGGGGGATTGTTTTGAGGAGAACGGCTACTCATATGGGCTACTTTTGTGTATTCCTCTGGCACCAATTTGTTGCAATCATAATTAGCTGTTTTGTCTTTTGTCATTTTGATGTACTGTTTTTAATCCTCTTATTGGAAAGTATTTTATAAGTTGTCTTGAGGACTGCATGGATTATGCCTATAATCCCTACTAAAGAAATAAAAGGGTTCACATATACATCTTTCAACATCACTTTTCTCTAATGAAAAGATGGAGCTGAAGTAATTAGTTAGTAGTAGAAGTAATGATTGGTTGATACTTATGTGTAATAAATAAACACAAGTGCTTATGCATGAAATTATTCACTCATTAAAAGTAATTTATTTCATTTGTTAGATTAACATATTAATGTTAGTCTTTTCTCTTCCAGTGAATCAAGGCTGAGGAATTGCGATTGACCCAAAATTGCTGGTTAGTTCCATGGTTAAGAGCTGGACTTGAATCAGGATCTACCTACTTTAAGCTCTTGAAACATTTTTTTTCTCATTTGATCAACATATTACTTGATTAAACTATCCTAAGTGTTTGTCATTATTACATTAAATAATCTTCCAGTTGGTGGGTCACACAGATAGTATGTTGGCTTGAAAGGTAATTGCTAGATTACAAATCCAAGCAGGGGTGAAATCTACTTACCTTCCTTACCGGCTTGGAAGTCCACATGCTATGCGCGTCACATGTGCGTGCAGACTATCTGTGCATGCACAGAAAGTAAAAAAAACAACAACTTCCTGGTTAAAACCAGGAAGTAATGGCACCTGAGCAGCATGTGTCGCCAGTGGTTTAGCGATCACTACCGGATCACTGAATCACCAGCCACGATCGCTACCAGATCACGAGATCTGGTCAGAACCAGGGGCATTTCACCCCTGGATCCAAGCCTGCCTAAGGGAATCTGAGTATGCTTGGAATAAAACTGACTTTTTATTGCACTTGTAATGTACAAGCTAAAATGTATCAGACTGATGAGAGTTATCATTATTATTAGCAACGAATGCTGCATGTGGCACGACTCACGTTGGGACGTGGTTGGTTTTTTCTGTTCTTTTACTGAAAAGAGTACATTAATGCCTTAATTGATCAAAACCATGGTGGGCTACAGTGGTTAATATTTATAGACCCGTTTGCTGATGACCACAGCATATGGAACATTGCATCCTGGAATGTAAGGGAAGTAAATAATAAACATCACAAATTAATGAATGAAAAAGCAGACATACATTATTATTATTATCTCTTTTATTCATTAAACATGAAACTCAGTCAACTGAACATTTAAAAATGTGTCACAAATACAAATGACTTGTACTAATGGTTAATATGGGTTGCTGCCAGCGTCCTAGGTATCAACCATTATCTTCTTAAGATGTACGATGTTCCGAGTAGTGCAGTTTTTTTCAGTTCTGCTGGTGTTATTGCAGGAAGCTGCAATTCGTTGATGTATCTTATAAAATTCTTGGACATGGTTCCAAGTGCCCCAATGATAATGGGTATCACTGTTACATGTTTCATTCATAATCGTGTAGTTTTGATGGACAGTTCATGATATTTCATGATTTTTTTCCATTTCTTTTTCTTCGACTCTGGCATCTCCTGATACAGCGATGTCAATAAATTGTATGTTTCAGTTTCGACAACTGTGATATCTGGCATGTTGTATTCCAAATGATGATCCGTCTGTATTCGAAAGTCCCACAAGTTCTTCACTGTCTCATTTTCGATAACTTTTTCCACTTTATGTTCCCATGACTTTTTGGATACAGGTAAGTTGTATTTTTTACATAATGTCCAGTGGATTAATTTAGCAACTTGGTTGTGTCTAGCTTTGTAATCAGTTTGTGCGATTTTGCTGCATTCACATATTAAATGTGAAACAGTTTCAGCTTTGTTGTTGCAAAGTCGGCAGTTTGGATTGTCAGTGGATTTTTGTAACTTTGCTTTCATGCCATTAGTTTGTAGTGCTTGTTTTGAGCAGCTTGATTCTGATTCTGCCACCCAACAGGCCGTTAGGCCTCCCCCCCCCATTCCTTATCCTGCCTTTCTGCCACTAAGCAAGCAGTTAGGCTGCTGCGGCTGGGCCTGGACAGCTATTTGGTACAGTTCCTACGGTTATGGGATTATCATTTTTGGATCAGAAGTGGCTTAGCCACTGTGAACCAGCCCAGGCACTTACCATCACTAATGATGAGAAGGAATCAACAAAACTCAACACCGGATCAGTTGTTGCCCAGGTATATAAGGACTTCATCAGAAGCTATGGCTCCTCAACATCTGTCAAAAAAGGGGCTACAGGGCTCAGTTATTACTGCTAGAGAACCAGGGCGTGCAACTCCAAAGTGACTAAAACAAAAGCTCAAACTTGGACAACCGAAGAAAATTGAGAAATAATAACAACAACAACAACAACAACAACAACAACAACAACAATATATTATTATATTATATTATATTATATTATATTATATTATATTATATTATATTATATTATATTATATTATATTATATTATATTATATTATTATATTATTATTATGTATTGTATTATATATATATTATATTATATATATATTATATTATATTATATTATATTATATTATATTATATTATATTATATTATTATATTATATTATATTATATTATATTATATTATTATTATATATTATATTGTATTGTATTGTATTGTATTATATTATATTATTATATTATTATTATCCCAGTAAGGTGGCAGAAGGCCACCTTACTGGGATCTGCTCGCATAATTCGCCGATACATCACGCAGTCCTAAACGCTTGGGAAGTGTTCGACTAGTGATCTGTGATACGAAATCCAGCATAGTTATCTCATTTGCTGTGTATACTGTCACTTTGTGTAAATAATAATAATAATAATAATAATAATAATAATAATAATAATAATAATAATAATAATAATAATAATAATAATAGAATAGAATTTTTATTGGCCAAGTGTGATTGGACACACAAGGAATTTGTCTTGGTGCATATGCTCTCAGTGTACATAAAAGAAAAGATACGTTCATCAAGGTACAACATTTACAACACAATTGATGATCAATATATCAATATAAATCATAAGGATTGCCAGCAACAAGTTATAGTCATACAGTCATAAATGGAAAGAGATTGGTGATGGGAACTATGAGAAGATTAATAGTAGTACAGATTCAGTAAATAATTTGACAGTGTTGATGGAATTATTTGTTTAGCAGAGTGATGGCCTTCGGGAAAATAATAATAATAATAATAATAATAATAATAATAATAATAATAATAATAATAATAATAATAATAATAATAATAATAATATTGGAAAGGATCTGAATGAAGGTGATCAGATCTTGTTGAGTGGAATTAATAAATATATTCAGGAGATAATAGTTGTAAATTTAATTATGAGCAAAATGGCTGCAAAGCAGATCAGAAAGTATATATTTATGTCATCTGGATTTTTATTAAAAAAATTTTCAGAGATATCTGTTTACCTTTTACTACAATGCGTTCCGACTGGATTACGCTAATTAAAACATAGTAGTTAAAACAACATCATTTTAGATGCATGTAAAAACTAAGAATTCATATATCAATGATAGCTGAATGGTGTGATATGCTCCACTGAATGATAATAATCAAGAAATCAGAGATGAGCTCTGGGGAAAATGTACGTAACTTTCTGAATGAATGTGATCATGGGGTGAGGGATGATAATATATACTGCCTGTAGGGTAACAGGAATGGATAGATAGGAATATAATTAAGACAATGCAGAATAAGAACTGCTGAACTATTTGGAGATCCAAGAATGAATGAAAATGGTAACAGTTTGGTGTACATAACTGTTTGGTGACCTTAAGGAAAATTCTGCTTGTTTGAATATATGCTTAAACCAAAAGATTTATTCATGCATGCACAGAGAAGAGGAATGAAGCAAAAAAAGCATGTTGGATTTGACCATTTATAATAACATTGTAGTTATGATGAATTAGTGGAGAACAAGGGGATGGATTAGAGGCTATGAGCATGGGAGACAACATTTGTTTAGTAAAGAACTGATCTTGGGAAAAGGAGTCATGGAAGAGAAGGAAAGAAATGAATAAAAAAAGAGTGAAAATGGAATGGCAAATTCCAAGTGAAGCCAACTCTGACCCCACAAAATTTACACCCCAATCATGACCCTGTTTCCCCCCCCCCCAGGGTGTGTCATCAATCACATTCATCAATGGAGCAATTTTGTGAGCTGTAGAGATCACTCCCTTCCAGCCACTATAGGTAGCCCTGGGAAACAGCCTTGAGAGAGATATGTCTGGAATGTGCTTCAGTTTTTGGCTGCCTTGCTGCTTTGTCAGTTTCCCATCCCTCTTGCCTATGGCAACTCAAGAGCAGACCAGAGATGCTTTGCGAGTTGAAAATAGGGTGGCATGAATGCTCCAGTATTGGATTCTTCCCCTGGAAGGAGGTTGGATGATTTCCAGAGACACTTTCAACTCTTCTGTTTTAAAATCTATAGCAATAATCATCCCCTCCAAGATCCTACGCATTTACTAATAGTTGCTGAAGGAACAATGATTCAAGCAAGAATTTTCCACTAAAACTTTTCCACATTTGACTGTATCAAAGCAAAGACTTTCTACCATTACAGTTCCTTATAGAATCAAAGCAGACCTTTCTTGTAACTCCTAAAAATAGCTGGTCCATGACAATTGCACTAGCTTGCAATGAACTCGCATTTTCTCCTTAACTCACTCTCCCTCTGTAATAATGTTCCACTTTCTCTGATGTTTGGAACCCAGTGAACATTTGTTCAATAAATAAAGTTTCTTCCTACTCAGCCTTGAGCTTCATTCTTCTGCCAGATTAATCTCCCAACGGAAGGAATAAAAGTGGACATAAGGAAAGAAATTACGGAGCTGCCTGAACAGAATAAAATAATTACATAATAGAACTACATAAAACATAAAATCATAGGGCTGGAAGGGACCTCTGAGGTCTTCTAATCGAACCTCCTACTCAAAACAGAAGACTTACACTGGGGTGTCAAACTCAAGGCCCGGGGGCTGGATGCGGCCCATGGGGTGCTTAAATCTGGCATGCAGGGCTGCCCTAAAACAGCAAAGGACTGGCCCGTGGTGCCTCTGCCAACAAAAATGGAGCCGGGGGGCCATGCATGGCCCTCCATTTTCAGCCGCAACAGCCTCCTTCCACCCTCTTTCAGTGAAAATGGAGCTCAGGGGATGGTGCCCCCCCCGAGCTCTTTATTCATTGGCAGAGGGCAGTAGTAGGCCATTGTGGCTGAAAACGGAGCTTGGGAGCCTGTTTTCACTGGCAGAGGTCTCAGGCCACCACAGATGCCCCTGACACGAGTGACGTCAAGCTGGCCGCACCCACCCTGGCCATGCCCACCCTGGCCCCCAAAGTCCCCCAAGGTGAATTGAATCATCAAGGAGGACAATAATACAGTGAAAAGCCTGTCTACTGAGTACAGGTTTATTTATGCTGGGAAAAGAGGAACCAAAGACATTAAAAATAAAAAAAAAATCAAAGTTGCACCAACCGCAAAACATTGCCAGCAAAGTTTTAAATAAAAGTTTTTGATTAACTGTTTAGGGAATTTATTTGCTTACTAGCTACGTACTTAACAGGACAGGGACAGGATCCTATTAATAGAAACAGTGCTGTTCAGGGCAGAGAGATGCAGTAATTAATCTCAAAATAGTAAAGCAATCAGGTCATCAAGCAATTTGTTGCAATTCTTTGAAGCCAGAAGCCAGGAGGAATGGCAAGTTGAAACTCTGTTTGCAGGTATTAATGGAATGCAGCTTGCAACATTATTGTCACTGTGTCTGATCTGATATCCTAAAGCAGTGGTAGTCAACCTGGTCCCTATCGCCCACTAGTGGGCATTCCAGCTTTCATGCTGGGCTGTAGGGGTTTTGTCCGACACTGAAGCACTTTTCTTTTTTTTTAATTTAATTGACTTATTTAAAAAAATTTCACAGCATTATTTAAAACCATTTTCATTAGGTTTTCATAAAATTTCTTGAGACAATTTAAATTTCTGAAAATATACTATTTGTATTGCCCACGCATAAGTTTAGTTCACGTTACGTAAGTGAAACTAAATGGTGCTATAGTGAGACTGCAAACAAAACAGCCTCATCCCAGAATAGCTCGCGCATCTCCCCCCACACCACCCAGCTGTAAGCAGAGCTGGTAGCTGGCGTTCCCCACAAACCCAATTCACAATGCATGAGAGGATGCACAAACGATGATACATGGTGAATTACTGTGGAACCGATGGGCGGTTAGAAAATTTTACTACTAACAGAGATACAAAAGTGGGCGGTAGGTATAAAAAGGTTGACTACCCCTGTCCTAAAGCCTCATGTCAGGCTCTCACAAGGATGCTGTTATTTAGAGTCTGATGCTAGAAATAAAGGATAGCGTCTTTTTGTGTCACCTCGGAATTGTGGCATCCAATTTCTTCAAGACTGTGATGAATATCTATCTATCTATCCATCCATCCATCCATCCATCCATCCATCCATCCATCCATCCATCCATCCACCCACCCACCCACCCACCCACCCACCCACCCACCCATCCTTTCCATCCATCCATCCATCCATCCATCCATCTATCCATCCACCCATCCATCCATCCATCTATCTATCTATCTATCTATCTATCTATCTATCTATCTATCTATCTATCTATCTATCTATCTACATATCTATCTATCTATCATCTATCCTGTCATTCTGTCTACCTACATGGCTATAATCCTCTCTCTCTCTCTCTCTCTCTCTCTTTCTTTCTTTCTATCATCTATCTATCTATCTATCTATCTATCTATCTATCTATCTATCTATCTATCTATCTATCTAATATGTCATTTGTGCATCTATCTATCTATCTATCTATCTATCTATCTATCTATCTATCTATCTATCTATCTATCTATCTATCTATCTATCTAACATGTCATTCTGGGCATCCATCCATCTACCTACCTACCTACCTATCTACCATCTATCTATCTATCTATCTATCTATCTATCTATCTATCTATCTATCTATCTATCTATCTATCTATCTATCTAATATGTCATTTGTGCATCTATCTATCTATCTATCTATCTATCTATCTATCTATCTATCTATCTATCTATCTATCTATCATCTACCTACCTATCTATCTAATATGTCATTCTGGGCATCCATCCATCTATCTACCTACCTACCTATCTACCATCTATCTATCTATCTATCTATCTATCTATCTATCTATCTATCTATCTATCTATCTATCTATCTATCTATCTATCATCTATCTATCTATCTACCATCAAAAAGCTGCATTTCTTCAATTTAGCTATCTAAATGACTTGTCTTGGCCTTTTGTTTAAACGTTGTTCATTGTTTTATTTTACCTGTTTAGGTAAAAGTTAGTATAAAAATGCAAGTAATAGATGATGATAAACCAGCCATGAAGGAAAGGCTGCAGCTACCAGCTAAGACACAGAGTAACCACAAGCATGGTGAATTTCTGGCCCCAATGACAATTGAGACCACAGCACAGGAGACCTGATATATCATGTATTTTGGCAGAACAGCCACCTTTCCTTGAAAAACATTCACTCGATAAAGTAAAGCATTAAGTTTTCCACATTTGATTGATTGATTGATTTTCACCAGAAATCTTTCAGTGGAATCTAAAATAATAGTTGAATATAGAATAGCTACGTTCATATTTACCTTAAAATTATTTAGAGGGTTGTGTCATCTTTTTCCCAAATGATTCCCTTTTTTTTGGAAATTTATTAATTTAGGAATGCCACCAGACTCCAGAATGGCATCAGGGGATTCGCAATATATAACTTAATCTTAATAACTCACAAATATTGTCTTTTAGTAACAAACTTAAAAACAACAAAAACTGGTTCCCTCATTAAAAAGGGAATTCTGATTAGTTAAGGATTGTATGATAAAATGGGCGCAAAACATTCAGCAACCTATAATGTTGGAAACGTGGGAAAAAATTTGGGTTAGAAATGTGAAATTTACACGAGCACAAAATTTAAGAGAAAATTTTTATAAAATGTTTTATAGATGGCATTTAGACCCTAAAAAACTGGCATGTATGTATCCGAATATGCAGGCTAAATGTTGGAGATGTGATTGTGAGGATGCCACTTATTATCATGTATGGTGGACTTGTAAGAAAATCAAAGCATTTTGGATAAAAATTTGGTGGATTATGCAGAATATTCTTAAAAAGAAGGTAAAATTTACCCACAGTTGTTTTTATTGGGGATGATTACGGAATGTACGGTAATAGAGACTAAATTGATTTTAAATTTAATAACAGCTGCAAGACTCTTGGTTGCGCAATATTGGAAGAACGAAGATTTAGCTACAATTGAAGAATGGATACTTAAAGTATCGAACTTAGCAGAAATGGCTAAAATTTCTGCGTATTTGAAAGACTATTCTCAAGAAAGATATATATTGGAATGGAAAAGCTGGATTGACTACATCCAAAATAAGTATCAGACTAAAAAGTATCAAATAGTTTATGAGTGAATCTGGGAAGTGTATTATATTAATGTATTAGTTTAAATGGGAAAGGGGAGTTAAGGAAGCAAAGGGAGAGGAGAGACTATGGGTGGTATTTTAGTTTATGATTGTTACATTTTATACCCTGTATTTTGTTCTGGGAAGTCTCGGTGGGGGGAGGGGGGGGAGAAAGGGAAGGGAGGGGGTGAGAGGAAATAATTGTTTAAAAAAAATTGTTTTTGTTTTTGTAAAACTTTTTCAATAAAAAAAAAGGAATTCTGTTAGTATTTCTTCATACAGGAGATAATTCAAACCAAGCTCAAAAAAACCTACCTTCCCCCGAGCACTTTTTATACCACTTTCCTGTAAGGGAATCAGAGAAGAACTAGTAAATGTCTCAATGCAAATAAACCTCCATGCAGTCCTGCACTCGTACCTATGAGGAGAGACTACACCATAGTGTAGGTGTAACTATTGTGAAGGACAAGTTTGGGCGGATTCAGCTTGAAGGAGAACATTCTGGAGAGCCATCAGTGCCATCCCAACATTTATCTGCTGGCACTTGAAATCCGATTTATTTTAAACCAGGGATCCTCAAACTTTTTAAACAGGGTGCCAATTCATAGTCCCTCAGACTGTTTGGGGGTGGGCTAGACCTGCTGGGTGGGCATGGCTAGGTGGTCATGTGACTGCATGGGTGTGGCTAGGTGGTCATGTGACTGGGTGGGCATGGCCAATTTAGCAGTCCATTAAACAATACACACAAATTAAACTTTAATTTGTTATGGTCCTTGGAGTGGAAAGCAAGTTAGTGAAGGGATGTGGCTGCCTTGGGGTGTATGTATGTGCGGGACTTCTCTTTGTGTATGTCTCTCTCTCTCTCTTTCTCCCTCCCTCCCTCCCTCTGGTTTGGCCCCCTTGGCCTCCAGAAAGCAGGCGGGGGCCGGCGGGTAGGTGGGGTAATGTGGGCGGGGCAGACTTGTGGTCCTGTGTAGGCTGGATTAATGGCTTCAGTGGGCTGCACCAGGCCCACGGGCTGTAGTTTGAGGACACCTGTTCTAAACAAACTATTGGCATAACAGGATGGCTTTAACTGTAGCCATCAGATCTAAATTTTGCTGGAAATGACCAACATAAATAATTACTATCGCTATTACAACATTTATCAACGGATAAGCAGACTGAGGATGTAGATCTCAAAACGGTACTCCATCAGAGAAAGAAATTTATTCCAACACTGTTTCTACTTCTTTTTGTATTTGCTAGACCAATTCTCGAATACAGCTCATCTGTCTGGAACCCACACTGCATATCGAACATTAATGCAATTGAGCGCATCTAGAAATATTTCACAAGAAGAGTCCTCCACTCCTCTGCTTGCAAGAAAATACCTTATGCCACCAGACTTGAAATTCTGGGTTTAGAAAATTTAGAACTACGCCGCCTTCAGTATGACCTGAACATAGCTCATAAAATCATCTGCTACAATTTCCTTCCTGTCAATGATTATTTCAGCTTCAACCACAACAATACACAAGCACACAATAGATTCAAACTTAAAGTGAACCGCTCCAATCTCGATTGCAGAAAATACGACTTCAGTAACAGAGTGGTCAATGCCTGGAATGCACTACCAGACTCTGTGGTCTCATCCCAAAACCCCCAAAATTTTAACCTAAGACTGTCTACTGTTGACCTCACCCCATTCCTAAGAGGTCTGTAAGGGGCATGCTTAAGAGCACCAGCATGCCTACCGTCCCTGTCCTAATGTTCCCTTTAATTGTATTCATTTTATGTATTCAATTTGACAAAATAAATAAAAAAATAAATATCTATTAACTGAAACTCTGTTTTAAAACGCAGGTCCCATCACCAAAGTATTTGCTCTTCCTAATGACACTAGAAGCTTGCTTGATTTAATTGTGGAAGGGCTGATTTTTGTAGCTGGTTGCTTCATTTACAGTAAAGCCTCAGCCCTCTCTTGGACTAAATTTCCACTCGAGTGTATGTGAATTTGCTTCTTCTGCTAATCCCCTCGGAATCTAGTAATTGCCTTACCATTTAAGTCCTAGATATGGAGTCTCAAGAGAGTTATTATCTTTTCCTAACTTGTCACTGAGCTATTGAAAGTAGAGCTGTTCAATCATCAAAAGGCTAAAGGGAGGTCCTGTTTCCGAGTCCCTCTGCAGCAGCTCTTAGCAGAGAATAGAAAGAAATTGGCCAAGGCACGAGGTGTGGGATCCCCTCGGGGAATGAAGAGGGTTTCAATGCTCTTCATCTTTGTGGCCCTCAACCCTTAGTGTTCAAGAGCTGAAACGAAAGCAAGAGAAGCTTCATTCTCTTATTGTTATAAGTAAATTGCAAAAGGGAGAATGATCAGCTCTCTTGAAAGTTACTTTTCTTTCTTCTTTTTTACTCAATATAGAGCACTTATTTATTTTTGCATCAACTGGGCGAAAAGAAGTATCCAAATCAACAAAAAACTCATCCAACTTTATAATATCCAATGGAGCGACAAAGTTTTGGAGCTAGCCAAGGAACTTCAAGAACAGGATTTTTTCATGGCTTGACCCTTTGAGCAGGTCAGATTTTGCAAGTCATTTCTCCCTGAAAATCCCTTTCTTGACAAGAATTGGATGACACCCAGAGGCCAAGTGCTTCCCTGCAATACTGTAGATTTATACTCTATCCAATCATTGGTTACAACAATTCTTGAGTAACTACTTTCACTAGAGAACCAATTCAGTATAGTGGTTAGAAGCACAGGCAGGAGGCAGACTAAAAACTGGAAGACCAGGAGTTCTACTCCCATCTTAGGCACAAAGCCAGCTGGGTAACCCTAACCCTAACCCTAACTCTAACCCTAACCTTAACCCAGTCACCCTCCCTCACAGTGGTGGAATGTTGATGGTTTAACAAATGGTTCCGGTGAGTGCACACTTGCGCACGATGCTGAAAATGGAGCATTTAGAAGCTCAGCTGCTAACCTTCCAATTCAGCAATGGTAAGTAGAATAGAATACTAGTGTAGTGAGGAGGGGGGGAATCAGCTGTGCTACATGATTGAGATGAGCCACAAAACAGGAAATAAAGGAGGGGATAGAGCGGGGCTGGTGGGCGGGGTCAACTGATCGTCGGCTACCAGTTTGCCCAAACCGGTCTGATCTGGCTGAATTCCACCTCTTCTCCCTCAGCTCTGAGAAGCAGGCAATGGCAATCCATTTCTGAAATGTTGCCAAGTAAAAGCTAATCCAGGCAGTTGCCAGGAATCAAAGAAGGACTCAAACTTTCCCCCAAAGCCCCCAACCTCAAATCAATATAAGGAAGCGCTGTTAATATATTGTTAATATATACCATATATTTGATGTATATGGACGGAGCGGGTAACAAAAGCACATTCAGACTTTTTATTTATTTATTTTATTTATTTGTCACAACAGTATATATAAGCATAAGCATGAAATAACTATACGATATATAAGCATGAGTATGTAATAACTATACAAAATTGGATACAATCAAGGGAACATTAGGACAGGAAAAAAAAAAGACCCTTGGTAACACCCAAGTATTACTGAAGATTACTCCCAGCATTCCATATCGCAAATCGAGTGTATCAGGCAGACGAATTCCATGTATTAGTATTACTGAAGCAAACATTTCTAGTTTTAAAATGTGTATTTTACATAAGCCCATGAAGTCGCAGACAATGATATGATGACAGAAGAGAAAAATGATTTCCTTAGCCCCACACCACACAGGGATTAGTGGGTTAATCAGCCAGACTGAGACTGACAAACTGTCAAAGTGGGAAGGCAGAGCAGGCAGAAACAGGAGGATCCGCAGGGAGGGGTTGAAAGAAATCAGGATGGTGGCCACAATGGTGTGATCAAAGCCCTGCTCCTTTTTTTTTTTTTTTTGAGAGTCAGGATCAGCGGTGAGTTTCACTTATTTTTACCACTGTGTCGTGTCCCACTCCCACTCCAACGTAGGAGTCAAGGAAGTCCGTAACAGACGTGGCAACGAAGCCTCTGCAGCTTGCCAAATTCCTTCGAGGTTTCTCAGGGCAGGCAGGAGTCCAAGTTGTGACTTCAGCGATAGAGTCCGATATCAGCAAATTAGATAAGACTTTGCTTGACTCAAGGTTGGAATGCCAAAAGCAGGTCCTTTATATAGGCTGTGGGGTGTGGCTCCATGACTCAGCATTTATCCAGGCCTGCCCCACCCTTCTTTCTACTGGCATCGCCTCTCAGATCTCTGGAAGCGAGGGTTCACCCACCCTGAATTGTTTTCAGCTGGATCTGCTGTCAGTAATTCTACCACCTGGCTGGCTTCCTGCTCTGAATGCTGAGCCAAAGGAACACACGCTGTATGAGTGAGGTTTATGGGGTTTGTCCTTGAATCCTCTCCGGGCATGGAGCCAGGGCCGAGGGCTGGAGGCATGACAGGCCGTTCATCTTCATTATCAGACTTGGAGTCTGATAAAAGGCCCGGTTGGAGACGGGAGGGGCCCGGCAGAGGAGAGGAGAGAGGACGAGTCACAACACACTGGTTCACTGTGTGTGCCCATGCTTGCTTTGTGCAAGCGCACCTTCCACACATACACCCAGCCTTCTGCCCATGTACTTTGCTCGCACACGTGCCTTCCACGCATGCATCTAGCCTCAAAAATGTGGCTAAATAGGACAACATAGTGCAGGGTGGGCAGGTCCACCCACAATCTCTGCTACCAGTTCGCCCAAACTGGTCTGAACCTGCTGAATATCACTTCTGGCCCTCGATTGCATGGGTGGGACTGTGATCTTCACTTTTGTAAACCTCTCCCTGCAGATAACACTGAGCAGGACTGAGCTGCTATTTACCCTGATAACCTTCGGCAAAACTGGTAGATTCACAGAAGAAACAAGAACCCTAAAATAGCAACGTTTTGGCAATTTTAAGAGGCCTGGACTTCAGTGCCCAGAATTCCCCAACCAGCACGGAGATCCAGATCTCTTAAAGTTGAAAGGTTGAGAAGCACTGCTATAGAGCAAAGCAAGAGAATGCAGAAAGGTTTTATCAGGGGTGAAATCTGAACATTTTCCCTACCGGTTCTGTGGGCATGGCTTAATTGGTGGGTGTGGCTTGGTGGTCAGATGACTGGGTGGCCATGGCCAATAACAATAAATAACAAAAATAATAAACAATGTATACAAAACAATAAGAGGTACCAAAAACCAACTTTCACACTTTACACACACACACAGACACACAGACACAACACAACACAACACAACATAACTAACTCACACACAATATAAAAGCAGCTGCACCTGACCCAAAATGGCCCCTGCAACAAACAGGAACCTCACACAGCCACAAAAAGGTCAAAAACCAACTTTCACACTTTACACACACAAACAACACAACTGACACACACACACACACACACACACAAAATGCCACATACAGCTTTGTGAGATTTTGTGTGTTTGTGTAGTTAGAGTGAAACATTACAGAAACACAGAAATCTCAGAAATCTCTTTAAAAATAAAGGCACCGGTCTACTAATTGCCTTTTTTTGGGGAGTGCACCAGTCTATTTTCTTTAAAAATAGAGGCACCAGTCTACTAGCTGCCTACAGTGCTGATCGGCTGTAGTGCGGCCCTTTGAAGTGCTGCAGCAGTCATTTAAGGCCGTTTGCAGCTATATCACCACGGACAGCTTCAGGGACAGAGAAGAGGAACAGTGAGGCATGGGCAGTGGGTGGGGGCAGGGATTTTTCTACCAGTTCTCCGAACTACCCACCCCCATCGCTACCAGATCGCGCAATCTGATCCGAACCAGGAGTATTTCACCCCTGGGTTTTATGCTCAGATTGCCTCAAGTCTTCTATAAGCACAATAAAAATCCATTGTAGGTTAGGCCACCCTGCTAGAAACCAGGAGATGGTGAGTTCTAGTCTCATGTTAGGCATGAAAGCCAACTGACTGACTCTGGGCCAGTCTCTCTCAGCCCAGCCTCAACTCACAGTGTTATTGTTGTGGGGAAAACAGCAGGAAGAAAGAGTGTTAGATATGTTCATCACCTTGAAGTATTTATAAAGATATGAATACAGGATCTAAAATGATCTAGAAAATCTTTGACCAAGTTTCTTATAATAGAATAGAATTTATTGGCCAAGTGTGATTGGACACACAAGGAATTTGTTTTGGTGCATATGCTCTCAGTGTACATAAAAGAAAAAGAAAAAAAATACCTTCATCAAAGGTACAACATTTACAACACAAATGAGGGTCATAAGTTGCAATTTAACCCTTAATGATAGCAACAAAAAGTTACAGTCATACAGTCATACGTGGAAAGAGATTGGTGATGAAAACGATGAGAAAATTAATAGTAGTGTAGATTTAGTAAATAGTTTGACAGTGTTGAGAGAATTATTTGTTTAGCAGAGTGATGGCCTTTGGGAAAAAACTGTTCTTGTGTCTAGTTGTTCTGATGTGCAATGCTCTATAGTGTCGTTTTGAGGGTAGGAGTTGAAACAGTTTATGTCCAGGATGTGAGGGATTATAAGAGAGAAATAAGAAACATCGACCGATTTAGGAGATCTGATTGCTAGATAAACAATTGCATTTTTAAGCTGTCTGCAAATTCAGAAGTTCCTGCTTGGAGCCATGGTGGTACAGTAATTAGAGTCCACTATTGCAGGCTATTTCTGCTGACTGCCAGTTCCCTGCAATTTAGCAGTTCAAATCCCACCAGGCTCAAGGTTGACTCAGCCTTCCATCCTTCTGAGGTGGGTAAAATGAGGAACCAAATTGTTGGGGGCAATATGTTGACTCTGTAAACTGCTTAGTGTCATGCCCCGTCAAGAGTCTGAATCCAAGGGGGAAGACGAATAGCTGACAGAGAGCAGGAGAGTGGCTCTGTTGGCTGTGGAGGAAACTGGGGAAGGGCAAAGTCAGGGTGGGCAAAGCAGGGGAGAGGTAGAACGAGGGAGAGGGGGTTCATATGAAGACCAAGGCCCACCCCCTCCTCATCCTAGGGCACACAAGGAAGAATGGAGAAGAGAGCAATGTGGGTTGAGTGGCTTATGAGGGAGGAAAGAGCCTTGATTCCCGTCACAAGGCACACCTGGGGATGGAGTTTAAAGGAGAGGCAAATGGGAGGGGCGGTTGTCGGGAGCAAACACTGAGTTCATCTCACGTTAACTGCTTTATCTGACTTCCTGGCATCTTCCCAACTGGTTTGATTTACTGCCATGCTACTTCACTTTTGAAGCTCCTTATCTTGCTTGCCCTGCTGGGTTAATTACCTTATCTTGTCTTGTTGGATTTATAGTTGGAAGTTTTCAGCTTATAACGCTTGGACTGGAGTATTTTCAGCAAAGGCTGTTACAGGTTTATGGGAGAGTTTTTCTCCAGACTGAAGAGTAAAAGGGACATTGGGAAAAAAGTTGGAGCTAATAAAGGGACTTATACTTATTCTCTGGCTGTGTTGCCTTTGTGCCATGCCCTGGGTCATCATACTTAGACAGGGCTGTAAAGCACTCTAAAGTGGTATATAAGTCTAAGTGCTATTGCTATTTACCATCAGAGCTATTCATCTCAGATTTTGATATTCAACAAGAAAATGCGGTTTTACTGCTCTGCTTGCCTAAGAAAGGCAACAAGTGGCCAGAGACAAGAATTGAGAATATTGTGATTTTGCAAATGCAGTGATAGTACAGGTAGTCCTTGACTTACAGCCACACCTGGAACCAGAATTTCTGTTGCTAAACAAGTCGGCTGTTAAATCAGTCATTCCGAATTTTATGACCTTTTTCGCCACAGTTGTGAAGCAAAACATTGCAGTTGTTAAGTGAATCACATGGTCAGTAAACAAATCTATGTCGTGTCCCACTCCTCCTCTGATGGCCGGGTCACGGAAGTCTGTATCAAGCGTGGCTACAAAGCCTCTGCAGCTTTGCCAAAGTTCTGTCAGAGTTCTCAGGGCAGACAGGAGTCCAAGGTGTGACTTCAGCAATCCAGATTAGACTTTGCCTGACTCAAAGAATGCCAGAAAGCAGTTCCTTTATATAGGCCATGGGGTGTGGCTCCATGACTCAGCACTTATCTAGGCCTGCCCCTCCCTTCCTTTTGCTGACATCGCCTCTCCATTCTCCAGAAGCGTAGATCTGTCCACCCTCCAGCTGCCGGCAATTCCAGCTCGTGACTGGCTTCATGCTCCTCAGACTCACATGCTGTGTGGGAGGGGGTTATTTGCTCGGTCTGTCCGGGCATGGTGCCAGGACTGGGGGCTGGAGGCATGCAAGGCCGTTCGTCTGCACTATCAGTCCCTGGCTGAGATAACAGGAGATGAGAGGGGCCCGGCTGCAGAGAGGGGGGCGGACGAGGCACAACAATCTAGCTTCCCCCATTGGAAGCTGGCTCGGAAGGACACAGATGGTGATCGCATGACCCCAGGATGCTGCAGCCATTGGCCAATTGCCTGAATTTTGATTGTGTTGACCATGGGAATGCTGTGCGAGGACCCTTCTATAAGTCACTTTTTTCAGTGCCATTGTAACTTTGAATGGTTGTAAGGTTAAGGACTATCTATGCTTACAAATGACCAATCTGGCAACCTTTTAGCTGACGCTAAAAAGAAAACATCAAGATTCGTGGGATGCCCAGGTAAAAAGAAAAATCATAATTGTAAAAGATTAAGAGGAATCGCAAATCAGTGGTAGTATTCAGCTGGTTCTATCTGGTTTAGGCGAACCGGTAGCGGCAGCTGTGGGAGGCCCCGCCCATCTGCCCGGATGTCATCATGTCCTGTTTTTGACACTCTGTGCATGCGCCGAAGGCTCTGCGCATGCATGGAAGGCTCTGTGCATGTGCGGAAGGCTCTGCGAATGCGCAGAAGGCTCTGCGAATGCACAGAAGGCTCTGTGAATGCATGGAAGGCTCTGCGCATGTGCAGAAGGCTCTGCAAATGCGTGGAAGGTTCTGCACATGCATGGAAGGCTCTGCAAATGCATGGAAGGCTCTGTGCATGCACAGAAGGCTCTCCACATGCACGGAAGGCTCTGCGCATGCATGGAAGGCTCTGCGCATGCACGGAAGACTGCGCATGTGCGGAGATGGCACGCATGAGTAAAGCGATTGCGCGAACGTGCTCACATTTGCAAACCAGTAGCGAATGTAAGTGAATACCACCCCTGTTTCAAATGTAGGAATCTCGTGAAATATGTTTACGTGGAGGAAGAATTGAAGGAAGGACTTAATACTAGGCATTTCATTCAGTTTTTATGAAACAGAAGGGAAAAACAATCTTTAAAAAAAAACCTCACTCAAATTGGACTGGATTCAACTAACAACTGAAGACTGAGTTCAACCTCAATGGAAATTCATAGAAATGGTGACACTTGAGATCATGAGTCAAAAAAAAGTCAAGATTTAAATGCAAGATGTTGCGTGCCTATATGTGCATGTATAATGCATGATACAAAGGGGTCAGGGCATTGGACACATCAGCATGACAACCATCCAGGGTTGAAATACTCCTGGTTCAGACCGGATCACCCAATCCGGTAGCGATGGCGGCAGGTGATTCGGAGAACTAGGAGCAAAAATCCCTGCCCGCCCCATTTTTTTAAACTTTTAAAAACATTTTTTTCTTTGGCCAAAAAAATGCTTTTAAAAGTAAAAAAAAAGCCTCTGATGATTGTGCAGCTCAGCTGGAATCGTCAGGACCCCTTAAAAGCTTTTTTAAACAACTTCTTTGGCTGAAGAGGTTGTAAAAAAAGCTTTTAAAAGGCTCCTCTGGCAATCCCAGCTGAGTTGCCTGATTGCCAGAACCTTTTAAAAGCATTTTTTTACAACCTCTTAGGCCAAAGAGGTTGTAGAAAAAAATGCTTTTAAAGTATTCTGGCAATCGTCAGAACCCTTTAAAAGCTTTTTTTCCTCTAGTGATCCCAGTTGAGTTGCCTGATCATCAGAGTCTTTTAAAAGCACTTTTTTACAACCTCTTCGGCTGAAGAGGTTGTAGAAAAAATACTTTTAAAAGTTAAAAAAAAAAAAGTTGGCCATGCCCACCCAGTCACATTACCCACCCACCAAACCATGCTCACAGAACTGGTAGTAACAAATTTTACATTTCAATCCTGCTACCGTCTTGACTTTTTTGACTTCCTCGGGAGATACCCACTGCTAGTGGTCCAGCCAGAAGCAAGAGGTTTTTCAGCAAGCCCAAGAATGAGTGATAGCTGCCTGCACACAGTGTTCTGTTTCCCTCCCCCAATACTCCCAATAAAGAGTCAGTCAAAGGCCTCCTCTTCTACTTTATTTACATAGATAAATGTCCTGGCCACGTCTACCCACGGGCCTGCCAAGTTTCTGGAGATAACGAGGAAATTATAGATAAGGCCAGAATTACTCAGAATATATTCTTCCTCCATTGATACAGTTTGCCCGCGCAAATTCATTGCTTTGTCCAAGACAAAAAACCAGGAAGTCCCGCCTCCTACTTATAGTCTCTGCAGATGTCACTGCATGACCATCATTCCTTGGCTTTATCCCAACGCTTCTTCTGCTGCGCGCGCCGGTCACGTCTGCACAGTCTTGCATCACTCCAAAACTGTTCTTGCGGCGTTGCCAAATCAGAAGAAGGCTCGAGAGAATCAGGCCTTGCCGGCCCCTCCTCCTACCTTTGAGTGGATGCCAGGGAGGGAGAGGGCCCAAGAGAAGCAGGCCTTGCCAGGTCTTCTCCCTCACTTTCTGAATCATCCGAGTCCAGGAGTCCGGGTCCAGGAACCTGGGTCACAACACACAGCCTGAAAGGTGAACAGTTTGTCAGGGGAAAAAAAAACAACCTGTTGACAATCCTAATTCAGCCTGACAAATATTGGCTGAAGACATGGGGATTGCTTGCGAAAATAAGCATTTTGTGGGAAATTGCATTAACAGTATCTGAAACAGGAGGCAGACTATATTAAATTGCAGACTACATGGAACGATATGGAAAGAATATGCATTTGGAAAAAAGAAGACTATTAGAAACATCAAATGAGACATATCTGCCCATTGTGAGCGGGAAAAGGAGTTATATCTACCTCATTATTTCAAATTTGTCCATCTTGCCTATAAAGCGAAGGTTTAGATAACAGATGGAATACAACTGTCTGTACCCGGGGTGAGGCAGAATGATTTATTCTGGCTTTGGAAACTATATCATCGGGATGTCTTTATCATTCATTCTGAACCCCAAACTCTGCAAAGAAAATTTGAATTTTCTGAATTTTAGGAAGGAACTATTCTTCCAAATTTCTAATCTAGGAGAACAGGTGGCTTATTTTTGCTTTTTATTAAACATTAGTAAAATGCAGCATGGATTTCTTGCTATGGCATTTCTGCTTCTGGACATTTACAAATGGAAAGTTACTACGCTTTTGTGGTTTTTAAAAAACTGGTGCAATGGTGATACGAACACAGATCCTAATTTAATATAAGGGAAAGGGAAAAGTTCCCCTCGCACATATGTTCTAGTCGCTCCTGACTCTAGGGGGCAGTGCTCATCTCTGTTTCAAAGCCGAAGAGCCAGTTCTGTCCGAAGACATCTCCGTGGTCATGTGGCTAGCATGACTAACCGCCAAAGGCGCATGGAACGCTGTTACCTTCCCACCAAAGGTGGTCCCTATTTTTCTACTTGCATTTTTTACGTGCTTTCGAACTGCTAGGTTGGCAGAAGCTGGGAGAAGTAACGAGATCTCACTCCATTATGCGGTGCTAGGGATTCAAACCGCTGAACTGCCGACTATTCGACTGGCAAGATCAGTGTCTTAGCCACTGAGGCACCACGTCCCACCATTCATGGCTATCACTAAAGAAAAGAAAGAGGATTGAGAAACCAGTTGGGGTCTTTCTCATCCTCATCTCAACCCACTGGGACCCCTCCACCAGCCCTTTCCCAAATCAATAACAAGCTTCCAATTGTTTGCTCCAGCTCTCGATAGCATAAGAGTATCTATTTCCCAAGATAAAACTTTCAGTTTGATTCATTGATATTGCTTGCCTGCCTTCCCCATTGCAGGTTCAATTCTTTTCTCCAATTCTATGAAATAATAGCCCGAGGTCAGATTACGGGAAGTTCAATCTACCCAACCTACTTTTTCATCCAGAAGGAACCATGCTAAAGCTGCTTTTCCCCTCCTAACATAACATTTTTATCAATATCTCTTTTTTAAACACTTTTCATGATTGTATTTATTGTGGATTTTATTTTAAATGTCAAACATCACCTTTTTAATACATGGCTAGATTGCACTGATGTCATTATCCTTTAACGCTCTGAGTGTGAAATCATTTTATATTCAACCATGAATCTCTACGTAGGTCACCCTAACAGATTACAACACATTACAGAAGTAGGTTAAAACAAGTTATGAAACTCCATAATAATTTTAAAAGGACTATTAAAAGAGGTTTAGTAGAATGTGAAATAAAAAATAATAATCTTTTCTTACGTCTGCGATTTTAAAGCAGTCGGTTTGCATTCATTAAGGAGCTTAAGTCAATTATGTCTTTAATGGGCCAAGATAAGCCAATTTGGTGGCTGTTTTTTTAATCATTAAGAAAAAAAGCAAATTAAAAACAGTACAATTTTGGCTGGTGGAAGATAAAAATAGAGGTATCTGGGATGCCTTTTTAATAAGTAAAGCTGTTGTTCACGAGAAAGTTAAAAAAACATAGTAATGGCATATTTATTTGTATTTGTATTTATTTATTTTGTCAATCATATATAAGATCACAGGTAAAAATATAAACATAATTTGGATACATGAAAAGAGTAAGTAAAAAAGGATTAGGACAGGTAGGCTATGTCATTACTTAAAGGATTTAAATCAGAAACTTACACATTAACACAAGTTCTGATATATTTTATTTGTTGCTGGTTTCTTTTTTAAAAATTTATGTGGTCTTTCTCCAGAAATTCCATGAAATGTCTGGCTCTTTATTTGTCTTTGGGAAAACTTAATTTCCAAGGTTTGGAATTTAGAGATGTAGCACACACACACACACACAAAAAGTACTACTGTATCTTACTTTAAGAAGTGCAGTCAACTTTCTGAAAAGTCTGCCAGATTGGTTTTGTCAATCTTCTTTAAGGATAAATCACTACAAGAACAGAGCAAAAGGGGAACAGGCATAGAAGGGGCCAAAAAGTGAAGATGGCGGCGATGACAGCATGAATGATGATGCTAAATCCATAACTATTTTAGTTTTTATTGATATTTTATTATTTTATGGAACATCTCCACAGGCCGTGGAGAAGTTGAGGGGAATGTTTTAAATAGAACATAAAAATAATGATAGAAGTCTATAATGTGAAAAATTACTGGCTAATCCTTTCAACCCGGAAGCGCCTTAAATGGTGCCTCCGACACAAGCGGGAACAGGATGTGAAAAATGGCTACCAGGTGATGAAAGAATACTTTAATTGAATAAATTAAATAAATAAATTGAATTAATAATTCCTACAGAGGAATTATTGAGTCTGTCATTTGCACCTCTATAACTGTCTGGTTCGGTTCTGCAACCCAACAAGTAAAACACAGACTTCAGAGGATAATTAGAACTGCAGAAAAAATAATTGCTACCAACCTGCCTTCCATTGAGGACCTGTATACTGCACGAATCAAGAAGAGGGCCGTGAAAATATTTACAGACCCCTCGCATCCTGGACATAAACTGTTTCAACTCCTACCCTCAAAACGACGCTATAGAGCACTGCACACCAGAACAACTAGACACAAGAACAGTTTTTTCCCGAAGGCCATCACTCTGCTAAACAAATAATTCCCTCAACACTGTCAGACTATTTACTGAATCTGCACTACTATTAATCGTTTCATAGTTCCCATCACCAATCTCTTTCCACTTATGACTGTATGACTATAACTTGTTGCTGGCAATCCTTATGATTTATATTGATATATTGACCATCAATTGTGTTGTAAATGTTGTACCTTGATGAATGTATCTTTTCTTTTATGTACACTGAGAGCATATGCACCAAGACAAATTCCTTGTGTGTTCAATCACATTTGGCCAATAAAATTCTATTCTATTCTATTCTATAACGTACTGTGACAGATTGCCTTTCGCATTCTTAAAATAGTCAAAAAACATTATAGGGTGTGGAAGGAATATTTCACTGTATCAGAGAATGAAGGCAAATTACTTTTTGTGACTTTGACCAAACAGGTACATCATTTTTGACAACAACACCTAAAAGGTGCACAGGCAGAGGTGGTATTCAGACGGTTCGGACTGGTTTGGACCGGTTCGGGTGAACCAGTAGAAGAAATCATGGGTGGGCCTACCCATCCGTCCCAGCTCTATGCTGTCCTATTTAGGCACGTTTTGAGGCCGGCCCATGCGCAGAAGGCACGTATGCGAGCAAAGCTCATGTGCAGAGGGCCGGGTGCATGCGCAGAGGCCGGCACATGTGTGCGCTCACATTTTTGGTACTGGGAGGTAAATTATGTGAACCCTACCTCTGCGCATAGGCACCTGCAAATTTATATGGGGAGGGGGAGGGACATAAAAATTAAAGAGACATCCATAGTGACAAGTTTCTGCCCCTAAAATACTAGGGACTAATGAATCTTTCTGAGGTCACCTCCTCCGCAATGAAATACTTACCCTGTAAAGATTATTACCTGTTATTTAAACACCACTTAGAGAAAATTTATTCTATTTTATCTTCTATAAAAGCCACCCGTTTTTTAGACTTAAAGACTGGGTAAAATTACCACGTGACAATTACCCCTTTTATTAGAAAATAACAGATCTCTTTCTCGGTTTTGAAAATACAAGGTGTAATATCTCTGGTATACAGTTTAGGAACACTGAGAATCAATTTTTGCCAGTGGCAAACCTGATGTTCATAGCTTCTTAGAAATTTGTCTGTCTCCCCTGATCTATTACATTCCATTAATTTTGCAGAAGTTAATCTGTTCCCCTTCCCCCACCCCTCCACCTCACCCCCAAATTGGATTATGGCCCTGCGACATCCAGATTATATCATCAGATTCACATGCATAAAATCTTGACAGGCAGGCTTTCAACCCGCAATTATATCACAGAAAAACGGACCTGAAGTGGATTGAATGATCCAGAAAAAATTGAATTCACAAGTCAGGGGAACTGTATTATTGTTCGGTCAAGTAGCACTCTTTGGTCATCAGCTTAGTTCCCTGGTCTTCTAACCTTCCAGTTCATTCATCCCCAATGACTGCAATCATTGGAGCTCTTCTTCTCAATAGATTCATTGTCATGTTTTGTCAGCTACAGCACAAAAATGATCTTCTAACCATTTTTAGAGGACACGTTTTCATGAGGTAGCTCTGCCTTATACCTCACCCAATGCAGACACATTTATTTTTATTTCCAGTTCACAATGTCCTTTCTCATTTTCTTGCAATGCAAGTCTTCTTGTACAGTCTATGACACCTTAGTGACAATATTAGTGATGAAGCAATCAGAGGGAGGTTGTTCTTCCTTTGGCCACTTTCCCCTATAGTAGGCATGGCCCGCTCCCTTTAGTTTGGCATATACTTATTTGGCATGTTTTTATGTCATTTCAGTCCTTACAACACTAGAGTTTTGGGGGTGACCGGTTGGTGGCTTCTGCAGGGGCACTCATATGTGTGAATTCTGGTATTAAATGTGCTTTGTATACAGTGGTGGGATCCTTCCAGTTTAACAACCGGTTCGGTGATTGCACGCTTTGCAGTTCAATGAAAAATCACCTTCCACATTACTGCTAGGAAATTAAAACAGCTGAGGCATGGTGTTGTGATTCCGGTTCCCGAGCCAGTCCTCATGGAGGAGGATGACCCTGAGAGTGAGGGGGAGGAGCTGACAAGGCCTCCCTCTCCAGGTCCCTCCTTTCTGGCAACGCCTCAGGTGCCAGCTGAAGGCCAGGAAGAAGGCGTGTCGGAGCCCCCACAGACAGAGAGTGAGGAGGATCAATCCTGGATTGATCCCAGGCAGCATCGGAAGGAGAAGCGTGCACAGCAAAGGAAGAGATGTGGCAGACCCAGAGAGTGCTGAGTCACTGAGCCACACCCCACAGGGGATAAAAGCGGGTGGAGTTTTGCCCCTGTGATGGACAAAAACTGCAAAGCATGAACTTCGGATCGGTTGTTTCTGAGTTAAGGCCTGGACTGTGTGAAGGAATTATTCTGTGTTCTGCTGCCCCGGCAATGGCCTACGGACAAGTGGACTCCCATCTCTGCCAGTGACAAGGAACTTGGCAGGCATTTGAACTGTAGCTGCCAAGTCTTTTATCCACAAAGAAAATTCAGGTCGGTTGTAGAATAAATGACTGTTAGACGCTCGCTCCTGCATTCTTCTATGTGAGGTGGGGAGGGGGACAGAATATGTGGCAATCTGCTCTGCCACACTAATCAGCTGCAAAGATAAAGGTAAGTAAAGCGCAGGGGCGGGCGAGCAGGCCCATCTGATTGTCGGAGGAAACCAGTTTGCTCCCAGCTGATCATCAGAGATACCGGTTCGCCTGAACCGGTCTGAGCCGGTAGAATCCCACCCCTGTTTATATATAGGTAGATATATACAGAAGACTCTGTGTGGGTGGGTGCCCACCTCACTCTTAGCTCACCCCTTTCTTTGCCCATTGCCCTACCAGCTGATCTATTTTCCTGAGAAGGGTCTCTAGTCTTTCAGAAGGCAGGTAGTTCTGAGTTCAGAATAGATCCAAGTGGCAAGTTACTTGCATACAACCTCTCCCTGTCAATGACCATCACGGGTTTCTCCATCACAATTATGTACTACTAACCATTCCTGGAAGGCAGAAAAGGACAATGTAAATTTCATCTTTCCCCACCATTTTGCAAATACAATCATTTGCTCTGTTCCAAGTTGAAAGTGGTGGGTTTTTTTCAGTTTGTGCCGGCAGAAATGTTTCTGCCTGATTTACCTACTGCACATTACTTCCTTCTAGGCAAATGCCTGCATTTTGCCTGGGCACTGCCCAAAGGCAGGGAGGTTTCTTAATTGGGTCACAAGTTTTCCATCCTGCAGCTCTCTAATCTCTCTTCACAGCAGGAGCACATTAAGAGTTCAGTGCAGGGGTGAAGAGACTGTAAAAATGCTTTTAAAAGCCTCTGATGATCTCAGCTGAGTTGCCTGATCGTCAAAGGCTTCTAAAAGCATTTTTTACAACTTCAGCCAAAGAGGTTGTAGAAAAAAATGCTTGTAATAGTAAAAAAAAAAGTTGGCCACATCGACCCAGTCACATTACACCCCCCCCCCAACTCACATCCACAGAACCGGTAGTAACAAATTTTACAGTTCACCAGTGGTGCAGTGAATATAGAAAGCGAAATATCCCTCATAATTCTCCATATATTAGATTAGATTAACAGAGTTGGAAGGGACCTTGAAGGTCATCTAATCCACCTCCCGCCCAAGCAGGGGACCCTACACCAGTGATGTCTAACCTTTTCCAGACCGAGTGCCCAAAGCGCGCATGTGTGCATGCAAATGCGCGTGCATGTGCCCGAACCCACAAAATGCAATGCGCACGCAGCCCTGAGCATGCCCCTCCACGCATGTGCACCTCCCGCATGCCCCCATGCATGCCACTTATACATGGCAGAGACTCGACAACCAGCTGGCCGGCGGGAGGCACATGCACATGTATGGTGGAGCTGAACTGGGGTAACGACTCGCATGCCCACAGAGAGGGTGCTGTGTGCCATCTGTGGCACATGTGCCATAGGTTCGCCATCACAGCCCTTCACCATTTCTGACAAATGACAGTCCAATCTCTTCTTGAAAGCCTCCAGTGATGAAGCGCCCACAACTTCTGAAGGCAACTTCTGTTCCATTGGTTGATTGCTCTCACTGTCAGAAAATTTTTCCTTATTCCAGGTTGAATCTCTCCTTGGTCAGTTTCCATCCATTATTCCTTATCCAGCCTTTGGGTGCTTTGGAAAATAGCTTTTTTTTTAATAGACAAGTTTTATTGATTTTTTTTTTCTTTTCATCATACATATTTTATGAACAGAGTGCTGACCAGGTCACATCTTATACATCTTATATATATAATCAAAATCATACATCCTTTATCACAAATTTATCATTTTTCTTCATCTTTTCTTATTTCAACTTGTGCCATATTATTTTCTTTCCAGCATTTTTTATCCTGTTCAATTTTATTTTTAAATAGCATCACTTTATGATTTATGCTTCTTCTCTATTACTCCAGTTGTTTACATTCTTCCTTCATCTCCAGAAATGTCTCTCTAATTCCCTTCCCTATGGGACGCGGTGGCTCAGGGGCTAGGACGTTGAGCTTGTCGATCGAAAAGTCGGCAACTCAGCGGTTTGAATCCCTAGTGCTGCCGTGTAACGAGGTGAGCTCCCATTACTTGTCCCAGCTTCTGCCAACCTAGCAGTTTCGAAAGCATGTAAAAATACAAGTAGAAAAAATAGGGACCACCTTTGGTGGGAAGGTAGCAGCGTTCCATGCACCTTTGGTGTTGAGTCATGTCGGCCACATGACCACGGAGACGTCTTTGGACAGCGCTGGCTCTTCGGTTTTGAAACGGAGATGAGCACCGCCCCCTAGAGTAGGCAACGACTAGCATGTATGTGCGAGGGGAACCTTTACCTTTACCTTTAATTCCCTTACCAATCATGAACAATAAAAAATTCATCTTAATTTGCATTATTATTAGAGTTAATACTATTCTTATATTACTTATTTTCACCTTTCCATTTGCTGTGGATTGTCACAAACATGTTCTATTCTTTCTTTTTTGCATAAACAGTCACTTTCATGATTTCAAACTTTTTTCTTTTCAATTAACATTTTTTACATTGATATCACAATTAATAATGTTGTCAAATTACTTATTTTCACATTTATATTAAAATTTAGTGTAGACAAACTCTATTCATTCATCTTCATATATTCACTTATAATCCTTTTCCACCATATCTTATTTTTTCCACTTCTACCATATTATTCTTACATATTTCTTTGTCATTTTATTTTCAGTGCTTTCATCTAGTTAATGTCACAGTATATCCTAAAATTCTTCTCTCTTACCATTACTATAACAATTAAAATTCCATTCTAATTTTAAAATCTTACATATTTTTTATCATTTCATTTTCAATGTTTTCCTTTAACCAATATCACAATACATCGTAAAATTCATCTCGTTTACCCTGCTATAACAATTAAAATTCCATTCTAATTTTTAAAAATATCAAAAATACTATTTTATTATATTGTCTACTTTCCCCTTCCCATTTATTAATCTACCTCATCTATATTTGCCCATTTTTACCCCATCATTCTTCATCTTTAACCATCATCTCTAAATCTTTTTAGTATCCTCTTTTCTAATAACTTTTTGCATGACCCTTTAACGCTCTCTAACTTCTCAATTCTCTTTTTTATTTTTTTAAATATGTTACATTTTATCTTCTGACTTCTGTTTATCTTTTTTTTAGTTGTTGTTGTTGTGCTGTTTGAACCGCCCTCCTCAAAGGTTTCCCTTATCTCTTCCAATTTTTCCCCTTCTTTCCTTTTTCCTGTTTCTTTTTTAGGAGGAATTTTCCACCTTTCCTTTCTACTCTTTTTATATTCCCAACCATTTCTATCATGCTCAATATCTGATTTCTGTTTTTTAATATTTTCTCTTCACTATTACTAGTTTCTTGTTTCTCATTCAAATTTCCCTCTTCCGGCTTCCCTTAATTCTCTTTTCTATACATTTAGGTGAACTGTCCATTTTTTTGCCTATTAGAGATTCATGCACATTTTTGAGCATCAAAAATAACTCTTCATACCTCTGCAACTCCATTTTATAACAATTTAAAAGATTACTAATACCTCCTCAATTATATCTCTATACACTTAGTCCAAATTTTAAGTCTATTTAATTTTCTTATTTCTCCTCTTCTTTTCTTCTTTTCTACTGCAATTATTCTTTTATTCTTTATAGTCAGAATGTTCTTCTCAATTATTAATTATTATTCCAGTTCAGCAACAGTCAAATCCAAATATAAAAGTATCTTCCAGAAGAGAGGGAAAGTAAAACAACCCCCCTGATATAAAACAGTCACTCCTTCATTTTTCACATGGTGTCCAATTCTTCTATACGGCCAAGGTTGAAATTTCCAGCTGTTATTTCTTCTGTTGTGTCTATTTGAATTTTTTTCCTCCAGCAGATGGCACTCTCCATTTCTACTCCATTACAAAGCCGACTCTTTTATCCATTTGTTTGTCAAAAAGTTCAATAATTTTTCCAAAGTTCTCTTATGAATTTTTATTTTCTTCCGAAAATCATACTTTCCTTTTAACAATTTTTGCTTTTCCCAATTTTCCAAATCCAAAGCTTCCTCTTAACTTCTTTATATCACAATCTACACCTCCTCTTTGTTCCATGTGTATATGGTTTTTTCCCCCCAAAAAAAGTCTGACAGCTGCTAATCCATGCTCGGGAAAGCTTTTAAAACTGCAATTTCCACTTTTCTTTTCTTTTTTTTAGTATAAATTGGCATTTATCTCACCCAGTTCTAGCACTCCATCCAATCACCACTCCTGCACAATTCTTTGGTCCAGTTGTCCCAGCTTCAAGATAGTCACCATAAGATGGCTGCCCCCCCCCCCCCCCGCTGCCACTTCAGGACAGCTGTTTCTTTTCCAGCGAGGAAATTGCCAATCCCTCATGGTCCACGAAATGCCTCTCCTTTCTTCACCATCCCTGCAAGATGGCTATGGCTCAAAAGCTTCCCAGCAGCAGTTCGTCCGGCTGGATTTTGCACAGCTCATCAGAGCCTGCTATTTTCCAGTCTGTTCCAGTCTGCTGTGACGTCAACCCGAAGTCCCAGAAATAGCTTGACCCCTTCCTCTCTATGGCAGCCCCTCAGATATTGGAATCATATTGCTATCATGTCTCCCCTAGTCCTTCTCTTCACTAGACTAGCCATGCCCAGTTCCTGTAAGATATCTGTAATGGATTTCATTTCCATTATATCCATCATACTTCCAGCATCTCCTTCCTGCTCATTATTAAATTTCTATCACAAAATAGAGAAAGTTCTATTTTCTAAAATCTAATAAAATAAAATAAATAAAGTTATATTTTCACGTCTATTGATTATAATTTGTTTTTACCGACCGTTCACTTCTGTTCTGCATTGTTTTCTCCAGAGACTCACCATCTAGATTTTGTTATGTTCTCCACAGTTGAATTTTCTAAATAGCATTCTCTATTGCTTACTTATGCCTGGTTTTTTAAAAAAAGAAAAAAAGAAAGAAAGTAATTCAGGCCTGATCTCGAGCTTTCTTTCTGTTACTCATAACAAAACTCATTTTCCCTGCCTTCATTCCTAGATGGCTTCAGGGAACACTCATATCTGGAGCAAAGCATTTTAAAAGTTCAGACTAATGATATAGGAGTCTGTCGGTGAATGTCAAATTAGATTAGCTCTTCAATGTTTCACTTGTGAAGGCCTGTCAAGCAGACATTTTATTTCTAGTTCAATTTCAGCATGAGGGACCACTGTGAGGTACAAGATGACTTTTAAAACTGGACTAGTGCAAGTACGTGTGTATAAAAGTAATCAAGTCTGAGACCAAATTATTAAAAATTTGGACTGCTTCTTACTTCAATAAATAAAACACTTCCTTTTATTGGTGTTATATATATTTTTTTAAAAAAATAGTTGCCTTTTCATCTTTGATTATAATCCCACTCCTTTTCAAGGACATTCGCGAAACTATATCGTGGCGATCACAGCGCATGATGTGGAATCAGGCGCAAACATCTGAAATGGTAATGTCCAAACTGTTCCTCCTCACAACTTTATTTTCTAGCAGCTGCAAATAATAAAGTAGTGTTTTCAGTTTGCCGTTTGCATTTACTATATCAACCTCAGTGGGTTCTGCAGGGGACCCTAAAAAAAAATCATCAAAATTATCTGTTGGCCATGGCCATCATCTTGGGGTTTTCAACTTTTCCTAAAAATCCCCATGGTTAGCCTCTGAAAGTAAAAAAAAATAATGGATTAGATTGTTCTCTAAGGGGTATATTGAAGGCACCTGCTTTTACAAGTAATATAAATGATTATGCATCTATCCTGAACTGCAATTGAATATACCCAGAAAATGAAAGCTATTAGGGGGAAAAGTTTAAAAAGGGAACTATGTACCAGTAGTAGAATAGTAAAGCAGATTTGTTAATCTGGTGCCTGAAGATGACAATGCTAGGAATTCTGGGAACTGTAGCCCTAATATGGCCTGGTTAGAGCATCCAACCAGATTTATAAAACCCTAAAGTTCAATTTTTCATAAAACTAGGACCAGTGGTGGTATTCAGCTGGTTCGAACTGGTTCAGGCGAATTGGTAGCGGTGATTGCAGGTGGCACTTGCCACCCGCCCCTATGCCATCCTATTTAGCCACATTTTCAAGGCTGGGTGACACAGACTTCAGAGGATAATTAGAACTGCAGAAAAAATAATTGCTACCAACCTGCCTTCCATTGAGGACCTGTATACTGCACGAATCAAGAAGAGGGCTGTGAAAATATTTACAGATCCCTCACATCCAGGACATAAACTGTTTCAACTCCTACCCTCAAAATGACGCTATAGAGCACTGCACACCAGAACAAACTAGACACAAGAACAGTTTTTTCCTGAAGGCCATCACTCTGCTAAACAATTAATTCCCTCAACACTGTCAAACTATTTACTAAATCTGCACCACTATTAATCTTCTCATCGTTCCCATCACCAATCTCTTTCCACTTATGACTGTATGACTGTAATTTTGTTGCTGGCAATCCTTATGATTTATATTGATATATTGACCATCATTTGTGTTGTAAATGTTGTACCTTGATGAACGTATCTTTTCTTTTATGTACACTGAGAGCATATGCACCAAGACAAATTCCTTGTGTGTCCAATCACACTTGGCCAATAAAAAAAAAATTCTATTCTATTCTATTCTATGTGTGGAAGGTCCTCTGACTAGGAAATGAGTGGATAGCGTTAAACCAGTCACATGTGGGGGTTTTTTTTCAACTTCTACTTCTCAAAGTTGTTATGACGATAAAATGAGAAGGCTACGTACATTTCAGCACTATTTTGTAGAAGAAAGAAGTGCTGTAATATGCTAACATTTAAGAAAATGGCCATAAAAATAACACTTTGGCGGAATGGCGTTTTATTCCGACAGACAACATTCCTGCAATGTGACACTAGCCCAGTGGTGAAATCTGAACTGGTTTACTACCGATTCAGTGGCTGCAAATGCACGCTGAGCACCAAACACGTACTGCACAGTGCGCATGCGCGGTGCACACCATGCACCAAATGCGAGGTGCCAAAAGGAGGCATGGGAAGGAAGGTAAGTAGAACAGCACGTGCAGGGGATGTGTGATCAGCTTTGGCGTGCGATTGTCGGACCCTTTTTTTACCTTTTAAAAGCATTTTTTTTACTACCTATTTGGGTAATAGGTAGTAAAAAAACTTTAAAAGGTTAAAAAAGGCTCTGACACTTGCACGCCACAGCTGTGATTGTCAGAGTCTTTTTTTTTTTTACTTTTTAAAAGCATTTTTTACTACCGGTTCCAGAAAACCGATAGTAAAAAAATTCCTAAAAAGTAAAAAAAAAAAAAAAAGTTCCGACGATCATGCATTGCTCTGCTGATCATTAGAACTTTTTTTTTTACATGTTTTACCACCAGTTCTGGAAAACCGGACCAAACCAGTAGCATTTCACCCCTGCACTAGCCAGAACTGGCTCCGATTAATCCAGGCAAACTGATCTCATTCATCATGCAAACACAAACGAGCTCAGATTTCAAAGGGAGTCAGTATATCATATATGTAAGAATTGTCCTCCTAACTCTACCATGCCAAGACAGCAGTCCTGGGAAAGAGATCTAATTTATGCACACACACAAAATGGAAAAAAATGGAGCTCTTCTTTTAAAACCCCTGGGTGAAGCTAAATTGAGAATGGCAGTGCAAAGACTAAATTTTCAATCGCAGGGCAAAACTTCACATTGAACTGAAGCATGAAGTATGTTAATAGTAGTAGAAGAAGACTAACATGAAAAAGGATTGGAGGAGGAATTGCTAAAAAATCACTCCAATTTAGCAAGTGCCTCCAAGTTACATGCTTGTTGCAAGAGTGAACACCCTTTCTAAAGTGATTAATGAGAGACGTTGGAAACCCGGCCAAGAAAGGCACTGTCTTAAGCAGAATGTTTTTTTTTTTCAAAAGGACAAGTCTTTCTATTATAACTCCAACACTTTCTAAAAGGTAAGAAAAGATGAACTTAAATAAAGGTAAAGGTTCTCCCACACATATGTGCTAGTCGTTCCCGACTCTAGGGGGCGTTGCTCATCTCCATTTCTAAGCCGAAGAGCCAGCACTGTCCAAAGACGGCTCCATGGTCATGTGACCAGCATGACTCAATGCCAAAGGTGCACAGACGCTGTCACCTTCCCACCAAAGTGGTCCCTATTTTTCTACTTGCATTTTTTAGGCGCTTTCGAACTGCTAGGTTGGCAGAAGCTGAGACAAGTAACGGGAGCTCGCTCCATTACGCAGTGCTAGGGATTCGAACCGCTGAACTGCCAACCTTCTGATCGACAAGCTCAGCATCTTAGCCACTGAGCCACCATATCCCCATTGAACTTAGGTACAGTCCAGTAAATGTCCAAAATTGGGAATACTAATATTTGCAGAGAATAATGAAACTGCCTTGTCTCACTTTGTAATCGGCATAATGATTATTAAAAATCTACTTCAAATTCTCTGCTGGACCATCTTGTTTGGAAATGAGTTTCCTGCCCTAGAACGTCAGACTATCTGGAACTATCCGAGTTGCATTTCCTATGATCCTTGCCCAGCCCTTGCCTGTGGTTACTGCAACAGGTCTGTTGGAAACCTAATAAGTATTAATGTTGATATGGTATTGCAACAGCTTGTCAAATTGGTACTCTTCATCCATGGATTTTTAGTCAGATTGAGGGGTGGGATTCTACCAGTTCGGACCAGTTCGGATGAACTGGTAGCTCCAACGATCAGCTGGGAGCGAACTGGTTCACTCCGATGTTCAGCTGGGTCTGCTTGCCTGCTCCTGTACTTTACTTACGTTTATTTCCTGTGTTTGAAGCCCAGCTGATCAGCGTGGCCAAGCAGACTGCCGCCTCTCAGCTGTTTTATTCACCGGGGCTGCAGTAGAAGGTAAATTTTAGAACTTAATTGAAACGCACCGGGCTCACGAAGCGCGCGCTCTGCAAACCGGTTGTTACACCGGTTGAATCCTACCACTGGTCAGATTGTTGATAGATGCTTGTGTGTTTGGGTATATCTTGCCATAATTGGAATGCATATTTGAAGTCTTGATGAATATGGAAGAAAGCCATAACTTCTATACAGGAGAGGTCCAGAATATCTTAACTGGTTGAGTTCTAAGACAACAAGGGTTTTTTTGGGTGGGTGGGTGGGTGGGTGCAGGGTGGTTGAAGTCTTGAGGGGGGTTAAGTTGGTAACTAGTGCAATTGCACAATTGACTCTTCACCCCCTTTTTTATTTATGTCACAGGTACTTTGACCTAGTGGTCCTTTTTTTGACCCTGCCCTGTAAATCCCTCTGCTTCAATGCTTTGTGCTAATCATTCCCTCTACACCTGCCAAGTAGTTTAATGAATTAAATGCTAATGTCTTTATACTTTTCAAACTCCTCTGAGCGCAGGGCGAATTAGACAAGTGGAACGATTAAAAAAGTGCTTCTGGTGACTCAGGCTTGAATGTCAATTAAAAGCAGAGAACATTGTAAAACCTGGAGATAAAACATAATACCGTGTTTTTTTTTATTTAAAACCATAGAGATACTGCTGTAATAATTTGCAGTATGCTGCTGTATACTCCTGATAAACTACGTGAAATATGTAGGAAGGATCGAATTCTGTACGAGAATCATTAAAAACCTGCAATGAAAAATGAGGTTACATTGGACCACCAGTTCCTCTGAGGCAGCAGTCCCCAACCTCTCTGGCACCAAGAAACAGTTTTGTGGAAAACAATTTTTCCATGGACTGAGGGAAGGATGGTTTTGATTGCAACTGAGATCCCGCACATGTGCAGATAAAGCTTCACTCGCTTGCCCAACAGTTGCGCAGACCAGTTCTTAACAGGGCACACTCTGGTATCGGTACCAATCAGTGGTGAAATTCAATTTTTTTTTTACTACCGGTTCTGTGGGTGTGGCTTGGTGGGCATGGCAGGGGAAGGATACTGCAAAATCTCCATTCCTACCCCACTCCAGGGGAAGGATACTGCAAAATCCCCATTCCCTCCCCACTCCTGGGGGAAGGATATTGCAAAATCTCCATTCCCATCCCACTCTGGGGCCAGCCAGAGATGGTATTTGCCAGTTTTGTGAACTATTCAAAATTTCCGCTACCAGTTCTCCAGAACCTGTCAGAACCTGCTTAATAGCACCCTTGGTACCGGTCCACGGCCCAGGGTTTGGGAATCTCTGTTCTAAGGGATTTTCTTCAGAGCTGCAACTGGGAGGATAGTATGGGGGTGAACAGGAGGGAAATGGAGAAGAATCTTAAATGGCCACCCCAAAAGCTATTTAAGACCTAGGTCTGAAGTTACAACATCTCCCCCCACTCCAGCCATAGTCATGTACCCAATTTTGGGCATTTGGCAACCAGTCTTCCTTTATGCCCATTTGCAATGCCCTGCGGTCACTTAACTGTGTTTTACATCATTTTTTTCCCTTGGAAACTGGCATTCACTTCCAGTTTCCAGAGGCAAAACACCCCCATAGTGAACTTTGTGTTCGCTTAGCAACCATGGTGTCATTTAAGAATAGCTGTATTTGTTTAACAACCATCACACACACACAAAAAAACCTCATAAAATCATGTCCCATCAAGCGATGACCTGTTTTATGACCATCATGTATTATGACTGTAATTGGCAGGCTCCATCATAGTCATAAGCAGTGGTGGGATGCTGCCGGTTCAGACTAGTTCGGGTGAACCGGTAGTTGCGACCTACAGGTGGGCCCGCCCCCAACCACCCGCCCGGGTTCAATCTCGTCCTATATTGCTGTGTTTTTGACACCGCATGCATGTGTAGACAGCACGCGCAAGTGAATTGCTGTGTTTTGTGACGCTGCGCACATGCATGGATGGCACGTGAGCGAGCGAAGCAAGGGTGTGGGCGTGCTCACATTTCCGGGTTCTGAGCAAACTGGTTGTTACAGTATGTGACGCCAACCTCTGGTCATAAGTCATAGACTACCTGTGCTATATTTTATTGCATTACAAGGCCCAGCTATGAAGCTATTCCTGAAGCATTTTGATGTAACCGAGACTAGGTAGGTCATAAAAAGCTGGGAAAGGAAAGAGCGCCGTCTAAAACCCACAACTGCGAGCCACTGTCAAGGATAATTAAAAGGAATATTCTGGATGAAACCAGAAACTCCTTTTTTTGTGTGTGCAAGAGGGCAAATCTGCCAAGAACCATTTATCCCAATAGCCGTAGGGAACGGCACATCCTTTCCCCCAATGTTCTCAAAGATGCCATTTGGTTCTCAGAGCGATTTGAAACCGTTCCCATTTTGGGGGGAAAAACCGAGCGTCAGGCAAAACCGCGGGAGACAAATGCCTGTCAGGCTGAATTTGGCTGGAAGGCAAATGGTTCAGGCTCAATTTCCATAAAGCTTCCCCAAACTGCAGAACTTAAACGGCTCTCAGTGGAGCATTTTGTTTGTTTGTTTGTTTTCCTGCTTTACAAATGTGTCTTTCTGCCTAGCTATGGAATCACCCCACTCATTTTCCTGGGACAAAGAATGGTTCCACATTGCATTTCACTTACAATCCTCGCCAAGTACCAAGGGAATCCTATAGAATCAACAAAGCGTTTTCAAAATTACTCCATAACATGGATGATTGCTCTGCGGTTGTTTGTATGTAGATCTTTGGTTATTCGGGTTTTCTCCCACGTAAAATTGGAAGTGTCTTGGCGACGTTTCGACGAAGTCTCATTCGTCATCTTCAGGCTTCAGCTTCGTGCTTCTGGGAGCAATGTGTGCCTGCAGCTGTTTCTGCTGTCTGTTCCTCTTGGTGTCTAGGTGCTGACTAAGAAAGGATTTTTTGAAATGAACATCAGATCATCAGTATTTCATATACAGTGTTATATTCATCCATTCTGACGCTAAGGAGCTAGACATTCTACTCCCCCTCCCCAACAGAAAGAAACTCTGTCCCAACTGCCAGTTGCCTTATATTTATATACCCTTCGCTAAACCGGTTATGGGCATGGCCAGTGCATGACTCATCCGGCCTGCGGGCTGGGACATTCTACTCCCCTTCCCGCTCTGTTCCAACTGCCAGTTGTCTTATATTAACATGCTCTGATGCTACGGAGTTACACATTCTACATTAAGCTTCAGGCTTTGTGTCAATTTATCATAGTTTCACAAAGCACGGGTGTCCAGCTAGTAAATAATATAAGAATGCCTAAAGGAATCTATGCTTGGTAACCTTCCTCTTCTTCCTCTTCTTCTTCTTCTCCTTCCTCTTCCTCTTCTCCTGGGGAATGGCTTGGTGTCATCACTTTCAAAGTAATTTAATAGCTGTACTAGCTCAGTTCTAAACCTAAACTTTATCTTCATTTTGTTTCTTTGCCAGCTGCCCAGAAGACTTGAATCAGCAATGGTCACGGCTGAGCAACTCATGTTGATAGAGCAGGTCCTACTCAACTCAAAAAATATAGTTGTCAAAAATGTCACCGTGTGATATTTGAAAAAGTTCTGCCATGCCATACATCCTCTTTTAGCAATTAAATGACCACCCACAGTTACAATGGTAATGAAAAAGTAAACATAATTACCATTAATTGGTAAAGTAGTTTTTCTCCCGCTCATTTTTCAGTCTATATGCCAACCATCTTGAGGAAGATTAGGTGAATGCCACATCTGGTATGTTTCTGTGTTTCAATGCAAATTCATTCACACCTTTTTTTTTGTCCCCAAATAAATCTTTGTACCTTAACTTTAAATTAACATTGCAAATACCCCCCAAATACAACAAGAAATGTAAGTGAGCCTTTTAAATAAGAAATGTAAATACTTTCAAAGTATAAGAAGACTTCTTTCTGACAAGACTATGTCAAATACCTAATGGGCATTTAAGGGCTATGGTTTATTCTTTTAAACAGTTGCCTAATTTATTATTATATAAAATGTGCAGCTAAGCACTCCTTTGGTAATTCTACCTCATTAACTGAAAGTTCTTATGCCAAATAGTTCAGAGACTATAAATACTTGTAATGGTTTGATACTACACATCAAAACAAAAGACAGAAGTTTGTTATGCATGGATTTTATTTTCAACTGCCAAAATGACTCCTATTCCTCTTCACTTGGAAATGCCACATAAATAAAGGGTGATGGTGCTCAGATAAGAAGGAATTCTATGCCCTAACATTTCAAATAGAATAACAGAGCTGGAAGGGACCTTGGAGGTCTTCTAGTCCAACCCCCTGCTTAGGCAGGAAACCCTACACCACTTCAGACAAATGGTTATCCAACCTCTTCTTAAAAACTTCCAGCATTGGAGCATTCACAACTTCTGGAAGCAAGTTGTCCCACTGATTAATTGTTCTGTCAGGAAATTTCTCCTTAGTTCTAAATTGCTTCTCTCCTTGATTAGTTTCCACCCATTGCTTTTTGTCCTGTTCTCAGGTGCTTGTGGAGAACAGCCCGACTCCCTCTTCTTTGTGGCAATCCCTGAGATATTGGAACACTGCTATCATGTCTCCCCTAGTCTTTCTTTTCATTAAACTAGATGTACCCAGTTCCTGCAACCATTCTTCATATGGTTTAGCCTCCAGTCCCCTAATCATCTTTGTTGCTCTTCTCTGCACTCTTTCATTTGTGTTGTAAATGTTGTACCTTGATGAAGGTATCTTTTCTTTTATGTACACTGAGAGCATATGCACCAAGACAAATTCCTTGTGTGTCCAATCACATTTGGCCAATAAAAAATTCTATTCTATTCTATTCTATTCTATTCTATTCTATTCTATTCTATTCTATTCTATTCTATTCTATTCTATTCGAGTTTCAAGATCTTTTTTACATCGTGGCGACCAAAACTGAATGCAGTTATTTCATGTTTGGCCTTACCAAGGCATTATAAAGTGGTATTAACACTTCACCTGATCTTGATTCTATCCCTCTGTTTATGTAACCTAGAACTGTGTTGGCTTTTTTGGCAGCTGCTGCACACTGCTGGCTCATATCTAAATGGTTGTCCACTAGGACTCCAAGACCCCTCTCACAGTTACTACTATTGAGCAAGGTACCACATATACTGTACCTGTGCATTTTGTTTTCCATGCCTAAATGTAGAACCTTACTTTTTTCACCGTTGAATTTCATTTTCAACTAAAATGAATACCGAATACCTCTCACCGACCCGTGCGCTCTCACAGAGAGGGACTCCTCAGGGTGCCGTCAGCTAGGCAGTGTCGTCTGGCGACACCCAGGGGAAGGGCCTTCTCTGTGGGGGCTCCCACCCTCTGGAACTAACTCCCCCCAGGACTTCGTCAACTTCTGGAAGCAAGTTGTCCCACTGATTAATTGTTCTGTCAGGAAATTTCTCCTTAGTTCTAAATTGCTTCTCTCCTTGATTAGTTTCCACCCATTGCTTTTTGTCCTGTTCTCAGGTGCTTGTGGAGAATAGTTTGACTCCCTCTTCTTTGTGGCAATCCCTGAGATATTGGAACACTGCTATCATGTCTCCCCTAGTCTTTCTTTTCATTAAACTAGATGTACCCAGTTCCTGCAACCATTCTTCATATGGTTTAGCCTCCAGTCCCCTAATCATCTTTGTTGCTCTTCTCTGCACTCTTTCATTTGTGTTGTAAATGTTGTACCTTGATGAAGGTATCTTTTCTTTTATGTACACTGAGAGCATATGCACCAAGACAAATTCCTTGTGTGTCCAATCACATTTGGCCAATAAAAAATTCTATTCTATTCTATTCTATTCTATTCTATTCTATTCTATTCTATTCTATTCTATTCTATTCTATTCTATTCTATTCGAGTTTCAAGATCTTTTTTACATCGTGGCGACCAAAACTGAATGCAGTTATTTCATGTTTGGCCTTACCAAGGCATTATAAAGTGGTATTAACACTTCACCTGATCTTGATTCTATCCCTCTGTTTATGTAACCTAGAACTGTGTTGGCTTTTTTGGCAGCTGCTGCACACTGCTGGCTCATATCTAAATGGTTGTCCACTAGGACTCCAAGACCCCTCTCACAGTTACTACTATTGAGCAAGGTACCACATATACTGTACCTGTGCATTTTGTTTTCCATGCCTAAATGTAGAACCTTACTTTTTTCACCGTTGAATTTCATTTTCAACGAAAATGAATACCGAATACCTCTCACCGACCCGTGCGCTCTCACAGAGAGGGACTCCTCAGGGTGCCGTCAGCTAGGCAGTGTCGTCTGGCGACACCCAGGGGAAGGGCCTTCTCTATGGGGGCTCCCACCCTCTGGAACTAACTCCCCCCAGGACTTCGTCAACTTCCGGACCTCCGAACCTTCCGTCGTGAGCTTATAACGCATTTATTCATTTGCGCAGGACTGGACTAGATTTTAAATTTATATTGATTTTAATTGGTTTTAGTATTTATATCATTTTTAATTAATTTGGCTTTAGAATAAGTTTTTTAATTGTGATCTTAATTTGTATTTATATGTTTTTTATTTGCCTGTGAACCGCCCTGAGTCTCTCGGGAGATAGGGCGGTATACAAATTTGATTAAATAAATAAATAAATAAATAAATTTTGTTAGATAGCGCCCAATGTTCAAGTCTGTCAAGATCCTTCTGTATCTTGAGCTTATCTTCCAGAGTGTTGGCTATTCCTGCCAGCTTGGTGTCATCTGCAAATTTGATGAGTTCTCCATCTATCCCCTCATCCAAGTCACTGATGTATTTCTTATAGACAGTTAGGTTTTTACATCTTTCACTTTCTTGTTCTGTTCCATAAAATGTCTTGGTTATGGGTGTGATACTGTAGAACTGTTGCATACATTGAGCTCAGTCCAGGAAGCCCAACATCAGTAGAGCTAAAGGAATGTGAGGTGATTTAGACAACATTACTAGCTGCAAGTAGTTCAAGTGGACATGTAAATAGAGGTCCCTGCAAAAGGGGGTTTAAAAAGCATCACACCATCATCAAAAGGTAACAGGGTGAAATCCAGCAGGTTCTGACAGATTCTGGAAAACCGGCAGTGGAAATTTTGAGTCGTTTGGAGAACCGGCAAATACCACCTCCCACCTGGCCCCAGAGTGGGGTGGGAATGGAGATTTTGCAATATCCTTCCCCCAGGAGTAGGGAGAGAATGGGGATTTTGCAGTATCCTTCCCCTGGAGTGGGATGGAAATGGAGATTTTGCAGTATCCTGCCACGCCCACCAAGCCACGTCCACAGAACTGGTAGTAAAGGAATTTGAATTTCACCACTGAAAGGTAACCTATTGTTAATCATCTATTTATTTTAGCAGTTAAAAACATAACCAAATATACAGAAAAAAAGAAAAAGAAAAAAATAAAATCATAAGAAAATTACAGACTATATAAAAACAAAAAGAAATTTCAAAATAACAGTGGATTAGTATGATATATTTTGTGCATGAAATTCCTATTTCAAGAAATTGGTAAAGAAAAAGTTGATATAGCAAAGTTTTGTGTTAAGAAAAGCTCAAACTTTAGATGCAGTACTAGTCGATAAGCAGAGTTATAACCCACAAAAGGTTTGCAAGTTGAATTAAAGTTTGCATCAGACTTGTTTTTCAAACCTGAAATTATTTTTGTCACTGATAAATACTCTCCCAGCTTAGTGTATCATTCTTCTGTGGAGAAAATTGTCTGATTGTCAATAAAAGATATAAACTCTTCTTGCAGCTGTTATATAAAGCTACCTCAGTATACTTTGTAGGGATATAAGTTCAGTAATGTTTGAAATAAAAACAGCTGATAGGGGAAAAAAAAGAATTTAATCTTTAAAATTTGTTTTATTCTGTAATAAATCATCTTCCAGAATTGTTGGGCTCTACAGCATTGCAACAGAAGTTGTTTCAGCAGGTTTTGACCAGTTCTGGAGAACCGGTGGTGGAAATTTTGAGTAGTTCGGAGAACTGGTAGTAAAAATTCTAAATGGCCCCGCCCCCATCTATTCTCTGCCTCCCAAGTCCAAGCTAATTAGAAGGAAATGGGGATTTTGCAGTTACCTTCCCTGTCACGCCCACCAAGCCACGTCACGCCCACCAAGCCACGCCCACAGAACTGGTAGTAAAAATGTTGAAACCCACCACTGCATTGCAACCAAATACATAAGAACGATCTTACCTTATTGTATTTACAGCAGTTTTTAGAAAATGAATAGTTTTAAGTATTCCCAGAATATTTAATATTTGTCTTTCATCTATATCATGGGTGTCAAACTCGCGGTTTCACGTTGCCATCACATGACGCATCATGACTTTTCCCCCTTCACGGAGCTGGGGTGGGCGTGGCCTATATGTGCTGCATCCAGCCCATGGGCTGCCACTTTGACACCCCTGATCTCACTGTTGAACATCAATTGACCTGTTTAAAATCTGTACCCATTTAATAATTTTAATTAATATTACAGGGCCGTAATAGCTCAGGCTGGTAAGAAGCCTGTTATTAGAACACAGCAGCCTGTGTTATTAGAACACAGCACAGCAGCCTGCAATTACTGCAGGTTCAAGCCCGGCCCGAGGTTGACTCAGCCTTCCATCCTTTATAAGGTAGGTAAAATGAGGACCCAGATTGTTGGGGAGGCAATAAGTTGACTTTGTAAATATACAAATAGAATGAGACTATTGCCTTATACATTGTAAGCCGCCCTGAGTCTTCGGAGAAGGGCGGGATATAAATGTAAATAATTTTTTTTAAAAAATACAACTTTTAATTTATTTGGCTTCTGAATTGTAATTCAATAACAGCATTAAATAAGTTTCAACAGATATTTTGAATTTTGTTTCCTGCAGGAATTGGTATGGTTAATCTAGAGAAAGGAAGGAGTAGGGGTGACATGATAGCACATATTCCAATATTGGAGAGGTTGCCACAAAGACGAAGGGGTCAACTTATTTTCCAAAGCACCAGAGGTTAGGACAAGAAACAATGGATGGAAACCAATCAAGGAGAGACGCAACCTGGAATTAAGGAGAAACTTCCTAACAGTGAGGACAATTAATCAATGGAACAGCTTGCCTTCAGAAGTTGTAGATGCTGTATCTGTCTAAAATGGTATAAGGTAGTGATGGCTAACCCTTTTCTCATTGTGTGCTGAAAGTGTGCGCGCGTGTGCTGGTGACCATAATGCAATGTGCCCGCTCTGCGCATGCTCACGTGACTCCCCCCTCACCCTGTCCCCTCATGCACATGTGACCCCATGCCCCGTTTTGGGCCTACCAGGCCTCCCTGCAGCCTCCTGGGCCCAAAAATGGGCCATGGGGGGCGCTCTGCACCCCCTGGGCTCCCACTCACCCCCATGCATGTGTGTATGACCCTCGCCCCCATACATGTGCACGCGACCCCTCCTGTGCATGTGCATGCCTCTCCTGCATGCGCCCCTTCCCCCCCCCACGCATCTTGAAAATCAGCTGGTCAGCGGGAGGCAAACACACGCATGTACAGTGGAGCTAAGCTGGAAAATGGTTCGCATGCTCGCAGAGCGGGCTGAGTGCCAGCTGTGGCACGTGTGCCCTAGGTTCGCCATCATGTCGGCTGGCGGCCCCCAGGAGTAGGGCCTTCTCTGTGGGGGCAGCGATGCTCTGAAATGAACTTTCCCCTGGCCTACATCAAGTGCCTGATCTTCGGACCTTCCGTCGTGAGCTCAAAACACATTTATTCAAGCGGGACTGGCATAATAGTGTTGAATTCTAAATTTGGGGTTTTGCTAATATTTTAAAATTTTAAAATCTAAATTTTTAATTATCAGCCTTTTATAATCTGCTATGTTTTAAATGTTGTTTTAATTGTATATATCTTGTGTTTTATCTTTGGCTGTATACCGCCCTGAGTCCTTCGGGAGAAGGGCGGTATAAAAATTTAATAAATAAATAAATAAAAAAACCATGGGTGTAGGGTCTCTTGCTTGAGCAGGGAATTGGACTAGTTTTGATGCTCTCCGCATGTGTGGAGGTGTTCTTCAAGTTATCTATTAGGGTTGAGCCAAATAAGACAGACTACATGCCAGCATTTCTGAAATTAAACTCTAGGAAACCCTGAACTGTATGAAGCCTTCCAGAGCAAGGTTAACAGCCCAGTTTATGTCACCAATGAAACAAACAAATCAAGGTTTTACATTTAGGCAAGAAAAACTAAATGCACAGGTACAGTATTTGTGGTACCTCAATAGCAGTAACCCTGAGAGAGATCTTGGAGTCCTAGTGGACAATCATTTAAATATGAGCCAGCAGTGTACAGCAGCTGCCAAAAAAGCCAGCACAGTTCTAAGCTGCATAAACAGAGGGATAGAATCAAGATGACATGAAGTGTTAATACCACTTTAACATGCCTTGGTAAGGCCACACTTGGAATACTGCATTCAGTTTTGGTCGCTACAACATAACATTTGGTCCCCATCCAGCAGGTCTGGATGGGGAGAAACAGGCTCAAGCTCAACCCCTCCAAGACTGAGTGGCTGTGGATGCCGGCATCCCGGTACAGTCAGCTGCAACCACTGCTGACTGTTGGGGGCGAATCATTGGCCCCAATGGAGAGGGTGCGCAATCTGGGTGTTCTCCCGGATGGACGGTTGTCTTTTGAAGATCATTTGGCGACCGTCTCCAGGAGAGCTTTTTACCAGGTTCGCCTGGTTCGCCAGTTGCGCCCCTTTCTAGACCGGGATGCCTTATGCACGGTCACTCATGCCCTCGTCACTTCTCGCCTGGACTACTGCAATGCTCTCTACGTGGGGCTCCCCTTGAGGAGCACCCGGAGGTTCCAGTTGGTCCAGAACGCAGCTGCGTGGGTGATAGAGGGAGCCACTCGTGGCTCTCATATAACACCTATCCTGCGCAGGCTGCACTGGCTGCCTGTGGTCTTCTGGGTGCACTTCAAGGTGCTGGTTACCACCTTTAAAGCGCTCCATGGCATAGGACCGGGATACCTTCGGGACTGCCTTCTGTTACCACATGCCTCCCACCGACCAGTACGCTCCCATAGAGAGGGTCTCCTCAGGGTGCCGTCAGCCAAACAGTGTCAGCTGGCAACCCCCAGGGGGAGAGCCTTCTCGGTGGGGGCACCTACCCTTGGGAATGAGCTTCCCCCAGGACTTCGGCAACTTCCTGACCTCCGGACCTTTCGCCGCGAGCTGAAGATGTATTTATTCTTCCAAGCAGAACTGGCTTAAAATGGGTTTTTTAATTGGATTTTAAATGGGGTTTTACATTATATTATGTATTTTATATTTAATTTATAGGCCATATTGAATAAGTTTTTTAAATAGTGATTTTATTGTAGTGTATTGTACTGTTTTTTATCTGGCTGTTCACCGCCCTGAGTCCTTCGGGAGAAGGGCGGTATAAAAATTAAAATATTATTATTATTATTATATAAAGATGTTGAGACTCTAAAAAAAGTGCAGAGAAGAGCAACAAAGATTGTTAGGGGACTGGAGGCTAAAACATATGAAGAATGGTTGCAGGAACTGGGTATGTCTAGTTTAATGAAAAGAAGGACTAATGGCGACATGATAGTAGTGTTCCAATATCACAAAGAAGGGGGAGTCAAGCTATTCTCCAAAGCACCTGAAGGTACGACAACAAGGAATGGATGGAAATTAATCGAGGAGAGAAGCAACTTAGAACTAAGGAGAAATTTCCTGACAGTTAGAACAATTAATCAGTGGAACAACTTGCCTCCATAAGCTGTGAATGCTCCAACACAGGAAATTTTTAAGAAGATGTTGGATAACCATTTGTCTGAAGTGGTGTAGGGTTTCCTGCCTAAGCAGGGGGTTGGACTAGAAGACCTCCAAGGTCCCTTTCAACTCGGTGAATAGCGCAGGCTGGTAAAGCCTGTTATTAAGAACACAAAGCCTGCAATTACTGCAGGTTCGAGCCCGGCCCAAGGTTGACTCAGCCTTCCATCCTTTATAAGGTAGGTAAAATGAGGACCCAGATTGTTGGGGGGGCAATAAGTTGACTTTGTAAAAATATACAAATAGAATGAGACTATTGCCTTATACATTGTAAGCCGCCCTGAGTCTTCGGAGAAGGGCGGGGTATAAATGTAAACCAAAAAAAAAAACTACCTCTGTTATACTATTGTCAAAAAGTCTTATGCAATATGCAGGACTTCCTTCCTTCCTTCCTTCCTTCCTTCCTTCCTTCCTTCCTTTCTTCCTCCCTCGCTCCCTCCCTCCCTTCCTACATATATTCTCCAAATAGGCAGCTCTTCCTAAAAAAATACCAAGGGTGAACTATATTGCTGATTGGTTCCTTTTGATTGATCAGAATGCTTTTTCTGGTACTTAGCCTTGCTGGTATAGACAGTATCAATTCCATCAATCAATAAAGCACATCAAAATGCAGGGATTTCATCTTACAGCTCTAGACTGTCAAGCTATGTGTCTCAAAGTTTAGGAAAAAATGGCCAACTGCTCAAGACAGATCAAACTCCTGTAAATAACTTTTTGGAAGACTTTACTGCTCTGCTCATGGATGCTTTAGGAATGTAAGAAGATTTTGCAGGGGACCTGGAGAGGAAATGCACACTGATTGCCTACATCACATTTGCACTGAATAGTAAGGAAGTCATTATATTCTACAAGTATCCTGTATTACCATAAAGAGCACCCAATCATATTTTTTTTCTGAAATCAGATTTTTCTTAAAGGAGAAAACAGAAGCAGAGCTTCAAGTCCACATTTTTGATACTTATACTGTTTTATGAATAAACTGTGGCAATTTTAAAAATTAACGATGTTTCCTAATAATATGAAGGGAGAATTCTTAATTGTCAAAATAACTTTAATGCTATTATGGGACAGTTAAAAACTATTGTTGGGGTTATAGCAGGGGTGAAATTCAGCAGGTTCTGACGGGTTCTGGAGAACCAGTAGCGTAAATTTTGAGCAGTTCGGAGAACCGGCAAATGGGCACCTCTGGCTGGCCCCAGAGTTGGGTGGGAATGGAGATTTTGCAGCATCCTTCCCCTGGAGTGGTGTGAGAATGGTGATTTTGCAGTATTCTTCCCCTGGAGTGGGATGGGAATGGAGATATTGCAGTATCCTTCCCCTGGAGAGTGGAGGGAATGGGGATTTTGCAGTATCCTTCCCCTAGAGTGTGGAGGGAATGGGGATTTTGCAGTATCCTTCCTCTGCCATGCCCACAAGCCATGTCCACAGAACCAGTAGTATAAAAAAGTGGATTTCACTACTGGGTTATAGAATGTGATACTTGTACGGTGTAGAAATATCCTTCAGGTATTTTAGGATATAATACATCTTTAAATGTTTTCCCTGTGTAATGGTGAAATCTGCCACCATTTTTGTTGAAGACTGTTGAGTGACAGCTTCATAAGGTACTGAAGTATTAACATTGTCTAGACCTTTTCAGTCTGGTTTCAAGATGGATCCTAATACTAACATGGCTTTAGTAGTACCTGTTGATCACCTGGAGAGGGATCTACTTGATTTCTTGGAGGGTTTCAATACTGTTGACCATGATATCCTTCTGGACCAGCTGGATCAGCAGTTGGGAGTCGGAGGCACTATGTTCCTTTCTCCATGGTTGGTCTTTTCATGATTGACAAGGGGAAGAGAGATCAAACAAGGCACCCTTTCCTACATGGTTGCTTCAGGATTCAATGCTCTCACCCCTCCTCTTTAACATCTACAGGTAGTCCTGTAGATCTTAATGGCAGCCATTGGGATCAGAATCTCCTCATTTCTTTGCTCATAAAGTTTAACATCATGTTGCTTAGCTATGACAGTTCTGCCATTTCCAGTTGCCACCATGGAGTGAATCTGTGCTGTCATTAAGCACAATTTCACACAGTCACCATTTGCAACCCTCCTGCCACCTTCCCCATTGATTTTGCTTGTCAGAAGTTGGTAGTGAAGGTCACAAATGATGATCGTGTGATTATTGGACACTGAGACATAATAATTATGAGCTGGTTGCTAAGTGCCCAGATTGTGATCTAGTAACTGTGGGGACACTGCAATGGCCAGAACTCTGAGGACCAGTCGTAAGTACCACTCATTCAGCACTGTCATATAGCACCCATTTTCTTAAGGTTCTGGAAGCTTTTGTTCCCAGGTCTGAGTTAATGCATTAAGGGAGCCTCACTTATATTGTTATCGCTATTTTTGTCCAGATTGTTATGATATTTATTAAAGTTGTGTTTTTAATTGTATGTTGTAAGTCATCCAGAGTCTTTTGGAGTATGTGGCTTTAACAAATTATTATGATTATTATTATTTACTTTATTCATTAAACATGAAACTCAGTCAACTGAACATTCAAAAAGGCATCACAAATACCGTTGACTGGTGCTAATGGTTGATACGGGTTGCTGCCAGCTTCCTAGATATCAATTATTGTTTTATTTACACAAAATGACAGTATACACAGCAAATGAGCTGACTATGCTGGATTTCATATCACAGATCACTAGTCGAACACTTCCCAAGCGTTTAGGACTGTGTGATGTATCGGCGAATTATGCAAGCAGATCCCAGTAAGGTGGCCTTCTGCAGCTGACCAATGGTGATCTTGTCAGCACTAATTGCTTTTAAGTGCTTGCCTAGGTCTTTAGGCACAGCTCCCAGTGTGCCGAGTACCACTGGAACCACCTGCACTGGTTTATGCCAGAGTCTCTGCAATTCGATTCTCAAATCTTGATATCTGGTGACTTTTTCAAGTTGTTTCTCATCGATTCTGCTGTCACCAGGTATACCAATGTCGACTATCCACACTTTTTTCTTTTCCACAATCGTAATATCCGGGGTATTGTGTTCCAAAACTATCAGTCTGTATTCGGAAATCCCTCAGTAGTTTTTATTTTTTTTATTATTATTATCATATTATTATTATTATTATTATTATTATTATTATTATTATTATTATTATTATTATTATTATTATTATTATTATTATTATTATTATTATTATTATTATTATTATTAATTGTTTGGAGAAACAAAAGCTGAATTGAGGTCACTGCTGAAAACCGGAGACATTGAAATACAATTTAGCATTGACAAATGTGCAACAATTGCTGTTAAGGCAGGAAAAACTGTTGAAGATGATAGATTCAAACTTGATAATGAAGAATTGATAAACGCAGTAACACCAGAAGAAAGGTACAAGTTGCACAATCAAGTCAAGGAACTACTTCAACAAAATACATAAAATGTGTCCACAAAATCTTGAGATCAAAGCTGAGTGGAGGAAATATCATAAAGGCAATTAACAACTGAGCAGTGTCTATGATACAATATTCAGCTGGAATAATTGATTGGACTCAGCTACAACTTGATCGAAAGGCAAGAAAACTAATGGCAATGCACCATGCTCCGCACCCAAAAAAGTCATGTTGACCTGTATATCTCAGATGTTAACTTAACAGCTCTTAGGTTCTTGGCTAGGACTTGACCTGCTAAGTTTTTATCAATCCCAGACTGTGAATTGAATTGAAGATGAAGAAGATGATGACGGTGAATAATAACAACAACAACACGATCAAGTTGCTAAATTAGTCAACTTGTCATTATGTAAGAAATACGACATACCTGTATCCAAAAAGTCATGGGAGCACAAAGTTACCGAAAATGAGAGGGTGAAGATCTTGTGGGACTTTCGAATACAGACAGATCATCATTTGGAACACAACATGCCAGATATCACAGTTGTCGAGGGTCGAAGCGTACAGTTTATCGATATCGCTGTACCAGGAGATGCCAGAGTCGAAGAAAAAGAACTGGAAAAAATCATGAACTATCGCGACCTGGCCACCGAAACTACATGGCTATGGATGAAACATGTAACAGTAATACCCATTGTCATCAGGGCACTTGGTACCAGGTCCAAGTATTTTACAAAACACATCAAGAAATTGCAGCTTCCTGCAATAACACCAGTGGAACTGGAAAAACCTGCGCTACTCGGAACACCATAGATCTTAAGAAGGTACTTGGTTGATACCTAGGACACTGGCAGTAACCTGTATCAACCATTAACACTGGTCAATGGTATTTGTGACACATTTTTAAATGTTCAGTTGACTGACTTTCATGTTTAATGAATAAAAGAGATATGATAATATGCCTACAAAGCCAGAATTGAGAAGTTAGAAAGTGTTGCCTCTGCAAAGAAGCTGAAGAAACAGTGGACCATCTGTTTAGCTGCTGCAAGAAGATTGCACAGATTGATTACAAGAAATGGCATGACAAATAGCATCAATGGTGCATTGGAAGATCTGCAAGAAATATCCATTTGCTTACAAGCAAGAACTCATGGGACCATCGCATGGAGAAAATAATAGAAAACGAAGAAGCTAAAGTACTCTGCTGACTTTAGAATTCAAACCAACAGGTACTTGCCACATAATACCACAAAACTTAACAGTTGCTGATAAAAAAAGACAAAAAAGTCTGAATAGTGGATGTGACAGTACTGGAGATAGTAGAAGAGAAGAGAAAGAACTCGAGAAGACAACAAAAGACACAGACCAGCAAATAGAAATAGTATGACTGTGGCAAAAGAAAGCAAAGGTAGTACCAATAGTAATAAGTATCGTGAGTGCAATCCATCAAAAAAATGGAGCATCACTTGAACACCATCAGCATTAACAAAATCACCATCAATCAATTGCAAACTGCAGCTTTACTCAGAGCAGCTTACATTTTGTGAAGATACCTTTAATACATCAAATAACAACATCTGTTTATTATGGGGAAGGACTCAGAGGAAGATAAAAATGCTAAATCTACTCCAAACATCTGGATGACTATATGATGAACCATAATCATAATATAACTGCATCAGATGCTAGAGTTCCTGGGTATTTGTTGCAGTGGTGGGTTTCAAATTTTTTAGTACCAGTTCTGTGGGTGTGGCTTGGTGGGTGTGGCATGGCTAAATGGCGGTGACTTGGTGGGCATGGCAGGGGAAGGATACTGTAAAATCTCCATTCCCTCCTGATCAGTTGGGACTTGAGAATAGATTGGGGCAGGGGCAGTCAGAATTTTTACTACCGGTTCTCCAAACTACTCAGAATTTCCGCTACCAATTCTCCAGAACTGGTCAGAGCCTGCTGAAACCCACCTCTGATCTGTTGCCATGTAGGTTACAGGACTTCAGAGCTATGGCCTGGCAATGCTAGATGGATAAAATAATTTAAAGATGATTTAATTTAAAAAAATCAAATGAAAGACCTAATAATAACAGTAGAAATTGTAAAAACCAAGTGAAAAGGATTAAAAACTCGACATCTTGAAATGAGCAATTGCATGGCTTTTGGCTCAAATATCTGACTAATTACATAGTTAAACAGTTTAATGTATTGGATAATGTATTTGATTCAGTGGTGGGATACAACCAGTTTAACAACCGGTTCGGTGACTAATGCGCTTGCGCACAGCGTTCAAACTATAGCAGTTTGAAGCTCAGTTGCTTACCTTCTAAGGCAGCCCCGGTAAATAGAACACTGGGGGCGTGGAAATCAGCTGTGCCGCATGAATCAGCTGAGCCAGGAAGAAGGAATAAAAGGACAGGATAGGGCGGGGGCCAGCTGATCATTGGAGCTATTGGTTCGCCCGAACTGGTCCGAACCAGTTTAATACCACTTCTGATTTGATTCCAAAAGACTCAATGAAAGGAACATCACCAGGAAACTGTAAACCAATAACAAGCTTGCCTACAATATTTAAATTATTCACAGGCATTATAGTGGACAACATCCAAGATTATTTAGAAGAAAATAATATCCTTCCAGTAGAACAGAAAGGAAATAAATTGAAAAAGCAGACATACAAAAGGTCAACTACAGACTGAAAAAGTGGTTTTGGGGAATTGCCAAAGTTGAAAAACCAATTTACATATGATTTGGGTTGATTATAAAAAGGTATTTGATCCATTACTATACAGTTGAATCATAAAATGTTTGGAAATAACAGGTGTCAGTAAAAAATTAGAATGTTTATAGAAAAAATAATGAAGCAGCAGATAAACAGAATTGGTGTTTGGAAATGAAATTATGGGCTTGAGACGTATCTTCCAGGGTGGCTCATTATCATCCTTATTATTTGTCAAAGCTATGATCCCATTTTGAAAAAAGCAAATTCTTGGCTATTAAATAGGAAAAAGTGTTAATAAAATCTCACATTTGCTTTATATGAATGATTTGAAGCTTTACGAAAAAATCAGAAATTGAAATCCAGTTATTGACAAACATCAAGAAATTATAGCACAGCATTTGCTACTGCAATGTCTCGGTATTCTAGGCGATAGATACCAGGATATTTGCTATCAATTTATCCTACCAGGATTACATAGGCAGATATAATTTGAGTATGGTATTCGTGTAAACCTGTGATCCAGGAGGGACAATAGAAGTACATTAAATTGCACACACATACACATGCTCTTCTAACTTGTAAGATTGGTAAACAAAATCTAGCTTCAGTAAAGCTCTCCCCAGACTTATCAATCCTATTTTGACTAGATAGAATATTCCTATTACTTTACTGAACACACTCAAAACCGTAGAAATGGTGGTAAACTTCAGGAGAAACTCTTCCATACTTCCACCTCTTACAATACTAGACAACACAGTATCAACAGTAGAGACTTTCAACTTTCTAGGTTCTATCATATCACAAGATCTAAAATGGACAGCTAGCATCAAAAACGTCATCAAAAAAGCACAAGAAAGAATGTTCTTTCTGTACCAACACAGAAAGCTCAAACTGCCCAAGGAGCTGCTGATCCAGTTATACAGACGAATTATTGAGTCTATCATTTGCACCTCTATAATTGTCTGATTTGGTTCTGCAACCCAACAAGACAGACACAGACTTCAGAGGATCATTAGAACTGCAGAAAAAATAATGGCTACCGACCTGCCTTTCATTGAGGACCTGTATACTGCACGAATCAAAAAGAGGGCTGTGAAAATATTCACAGATCCCTCACATTCTGGACATAAACTGTTTCAACTCCTACCTTCAAAACGACACTATAGAGCACTGCACATCAGAACAACTAGACACAAGAACAGTTTTTCCCCAAACGCCATCACTCTGCTAAAACAATAATTCCCTCAACAGTGTCAAACTATTTACTAAATCTGCACTACTATTAACCTTCTCATCGTTCCCATCACCCATCTCCTTCCACTTATGACTGTATGACTCTAGCTTTGTTGCTTGTACCCTTAAGATTTATATTGACATCGATAGTTTCCGGATTGCTTATCTGTAGCCTATGACTATCATTAAGTGTTGTATCATTAAGTGCTAAATTTGTACCCTATGACTACCATTAAGTGTTGTAAGTGTTGTACCTTGATGAAGGCATCTTTTCTTTTATGTACACTGAGAGCGTATGCACCAAGACAAATTCCTTGTGTGTCCAATCACACTTGGCCAATAAAGAATTCTATTCTATTCTATTTAGGTACCTGATAAACTGATTAATCTGACTTACTTAACATTAATAAATCCTAACAGCATCACATACTTCATAGCAAACAGAAAAGCATGGATTTTTTTTCTCCTTTATTTCACTACTAAAAAAAACCAACAGGCATTCTGAAATATCAACGGAGGCAGATGTATGGGGAAACAAGAATAATTTAAGCCAGAATTTTAAAACAATGGCCAGCAACTTTATTTCAGTCATTTACAATCCTACTTCTAACTGTAAAGTTCATTTTGAACATAGATGCTTTTTGTTTAGTTTAATCCTCTCAGATAGGAAGTTCACAGAGACATGCAACTATACATTTAGTTCCACGTTAATGTGAGTACAGAAAATAACACCTATCTAGGAAACTGTCTTGGTATTAGCAGCTTTCTAGCTGTGATTTCTTGCTCAATGTGGCACTGTTAAAATAATTGCCACAGCAATTAGCATTAGGATATTGTGGGATGTGTTGTGAAAGGTACATTTCCACAGTTATGTTTCCAAGATGGTCGCCGTTTTCATTTTTCTTACTGGCAATTTCAACATGAAGAGAATGGATCTCTGCAGTCAAGGAAATCAAAGCAAAGAATTGCTGGTTGTACATGTCCAGGGACATCACTGTGAACTGTTTATAAAATGTGTTAAGCAGCTTTTCCAGCATAAACAATGATGGGCCCTCAAGCCAACCACTGAGCACAATTGAACACACCAGTCCTCTGAAAATAAGCCCTCTCCTGAAAATAAGCCCTCCCCAATCATAAGCCCTCCCCTGAAAATAAGCCCTCCTCCAACATAAGTTCTCCCCCAAAATAAGCCCTCCCCCAAAATAAGCCCTCACTCCAACATAAGCCCTCCTCCAAAATGAGCCCTCCCCCAAAATAAGACTTCCCCTGAAAATAAGCCCTCCCCAATAATAAGTTCTATCCCAAAATAAGCCTCTCCAAAATAAGCCTCCTCCAATCATAAGCCCTCCCAATAATGAGCCCTCCTGAAAATAAGCCCTGAAAATAAGCCCTCCCCCAAAATAAGCCCTCACTCCAACATAAGCCCTCCTCCAAAATGAGCCCTCCCCAAAATAAGCCCTCCCCTGAAAATAAGCCTCCCAATCATAAGCCCTCCTCCAAAGTAAGCCCTCCCTGAAATAAGCCCTCCACCAATCATAAGCCCTCCCCAATAATAAGCCCTCCCCCGAAAATAAGCCCTCCTGAAAATAAGCCCTCCTCTAAAAAAAGCCCTCCCTGAAAATAAGCCCCCCGCAATCATAAGCCGTCCCCTGAAAATAAGCCCTCCCCTTGAAAATAAGCCCTCCCCAACGTAAGCCCTCCCCTGAAAATAAGCCCTCCCCCAAACTTAAGCCCTCCTCCAATAAAAAGCCCTCCCCTGAAAATAAGCCCTCCCCAATCATAAGCCCTCCCTAAAAATAAGCCCTCTCCTGAAAATAAGCCCTCCCCAATCATAAGCCCTCCCCTGAAAATAAGCCCTCCCCCAAAATAAGCCCTCCCTCCAAAATAAACCCTACCCCAATAATGAGCCCTCCCCCAAAATAAGCCTCCCCAAAATAAGCCCTCCCCAATCTAAGCCTCACCCCAATAATAAGCCTCTCCCAATAATAAGCCCTACCCCAATAATAAGCCTCTCTGAAAATAAGCCCTCCCCAAAATAAGCCCTCCCTGAATAGAAGCCCTCCTCCAACATAAGTTCTCCCAAAATAAGACCTCACTCCAACATAAGCCCTCCCCAAAATAAGCCCTCCCCAACATAAGCTCCTACCCCAATAATAAGCCCTCCCCTGAAAATAAGCCCTCCCCTGAAAATAAGCCCTCCCCCAAAATGAGCCCTCTCCCAAAATAAGCCCTCCCCAACATAAGCCCTCCCCCAATAATAATAACAATGAAAGACAAAAAGGACAAATATAAAAAGTGGAAACAGGGGCAAATAACTAAGGCAGAATATCAGCAACAGTCCCTAGCTGTAAAGATGAAGTGAAGAAAGCTAAGGCTCACAATGAACAAAGGCTAGCGACAAAAGTAAAAATAACAAAAAGCTTCTTCCAACATGTTAAAACAAGAAAAAGTCAAGGAAACAATTGGCCCATTGCTGGGAGAAAGTGGCAAGAAGATGACAAGCAACAGGGAGAAAGCAGATCTACTGAACTCATATTTTGCATCTGTCTTTACACAAAAGGAAAAAACAATCCAACCTATCAAAAACAGCACTACAAAAAACAGATTAGAAACACAAGTTAAAATAGGGAAGAAAATGGTAAGTGAACACCTGTCTACCCTAGACGAGTTCAAATCACCAGGACCGGATGGATTACACCCAAAGGTTCTGAAGGAACTGGCAGACGTGATCTCAGAACCACTGAACTATATCTTTCAAAGATCCTGGAGCACAGGGGAGCTGCCAGAGGACTGGAAAAGAGCTGATGTAGTTCCCATCTTCAAAAAAGGAAAAAAAACAGATCCAGGAAACTACAGACCTATCAGTCTGACCTCAATACCGGGGAAGATTCTGGAAAAGATAATCAAGCAACGAATCACCGAATACCTAGAAGCAAACAAAGTAATAACCAAAAGCCAACATGGGTTTGTCAAAAACAGATCATGCCAGACTAATCTTATCGCATTCTTTGACAAAATGACAAAACTAGTAGACCAGAGGAATGCTGTCGATATAATTTACTTGGACTTCAGTAAAGCATTTGATAAAGTAGATCATAACCTACTACTAGATAAAGTAGAAAAATGTGGGTTAGACAGCACCACCACCAGATGGATTCGTAACTGGCTGACCAACCGCACTCAACGTGTAGTCCTCAACGGAACTACATCCACATGGAGGGAAGTATCCAGTCGAGTACCCCAAGGCTCTGTTTTAGGCCCAGTACTCTTCAACATCTTCATCAATGACTTGACGAGGGATAGATGGGGAACTCATCAAATTTGCAGATGACACCAAGCTGGCAGGAATAGTAACACTCCAGAAGATAGGCTCAAGTTACAGAAGGATCTTGACAGACTTGAACATTAAGCCATTCAAAAATGAAATTCAACAGTGAAAAGTAAGGTTCTACATTTAGGCCAAAACAAAATGCACCAGTACCGTATGTGGTACCTGCTCAATAGTAGTACCTGTGAGAGGGATCTTGGAGTCCTAGTGGATAACCATTTAGATATGAGCCAGCAGTGTGCAGCAGCTGTTAAAAAAGCCAACACAGTTCTGGGCTGCATAAACAGAGGGATAGAATCAAGATCACGTGAGGTGTTAGTGCCACTTTATAATGCCTTGGTAAGGCCACCCTTGGAATATTGCATCCAGTTTTTGTCGCCACGATGTAAAAAAGATGTTGAGACTCTAGAAAGAGTGCAGAGAAAAGCAACAAAGATGATTAGGGGACTGGAGGATAAAACATATGAAGAACGGTTGCAGGAACTGGGTATGTCTAGTTTAACAAAAAGAAGGATCAGGGAGACATGATAACTGTGTTCCAATATCTTAGGGGCTGCCATTAAAGAAGAGGAGTCATTGTTCACCAAAGCATCTGAGGGTAGAACAAGAAGCAACGGGTGGAAACTGGTCAAAGAAAGAAGCAACTTAGAACTAAGGAGAAATTTCCTGACAGTTAGAACAATTAATAAGTGGAACGACTTGCCTTCAGAAGTTGTGAATGCTCCAACACTGGAAATTTTTAAGAAAATGTTGGATAACCATCTGACTGAGATGGTGTAGGGTTTCCTGCCTGGGCAGGGGGTTGGACTAGAAGGCCTCCAAGGTCCCTTCCAACTCTGATGTTATGTTATGTTATGTTATGTTAATAAGCCCTACCCCAATATTAAGCCCTCCCCTGAAAATAAGACCTCCACCAATAATAAGCTCCTCCTGAAAATAAGCCTCCCTGAAAATAAGCTCTCCTGAAAAATAAACTCTTCCCAAAATAAGCTCCTCCTGAAAATAAGCCTCCCTGAAAATAAGCCCTGAAAATAAGAAATAAGCCTCCCCAAAATAAGCCTCCCCAAAATAAGCCTCCTCCCCAACATAAGACCTCCTCCAAAATAAGCCTCCCTGAAAATAAGCCTCCCCACACAAGCCCTCCCTGAAAATAAGCCCTTCCTGAAAATAAGCCTCCTCCAAAATAAGCCTCTCCCAAAATAAGCCTCTCCTGAAAATAAGCCCTCCCCAATAATAAGCCCTCCTCCAAAATAAGCTCCTCCTGAAAATAAGCCTCCCCAATAATAATAAGCTCCTCCTGAAAAATAATCCCTCATCCAAAATAAGCCTCCTGAAAATAAGCCCCCAAAATAAGACCTCCCCCAAAATAAGACCTCCCTCCAAAATAAGCCCTCCCCTGAGAATAAGCTCTCCCCCAATGTAAGTCCTCCCCCAATAATAAGCCCTCCCCTGAAAATAAGACCTCCACCAATAATAAGCCCTCCCCACACAAGCCCTCCCTGAAAATAAGCCCTTCCCAAATAAGCCCTCCCTGAAAATAAACCCTCCCTTGAAAATAAGCTCTCCCCCAAAATAAGCCCTCCCTCCAAAATAAGCCCTCCCCTTGAAAATAAGCCCTCCACCAATAATAAGCCTCCTAAAATAAGACCTCCCCAACATAAGCCTCCCCAAAATAAGCCCTCCCCAACGTAAGCCCTCTCCTGAAAATAAGCCCTCCCCAATAATAAGCCCTCTCCTGAAAATAAGCCCACCCAATAATAAGCCCTCCCCTGAAAATAAGACCTCCACCAATAATAAGCCCTCCCCAATAATAAGCCCTCCCCTGAAATAAGCCTTCCCCTGAAAATAAGCCCTTCCCAAATAAGCCCTCCCTGAAAATAAGCTCTCCCCTGAAAATAAGCTCTTCCCCAAAATAAGCCCTCCCTCCAAAATAAGCCCTCCCCTTGAAAATAAGCCCTCCCCTGAAAAGAAGCCCTCCCCAACGTAAGCCCTCCACCGATAATAAGCCCTCCCTCCAAAATAAGGCCTTCCCCAAAATAAGCCCTCCCCAATCATAAGCCCTCCCCTGAAAATAATTCCTCCTCCAAAATAAGCCCTCCCTGAAAATAAGCCCTCCACCAACATAAGCCCTCCCCCAATAATAAGCCCTACATCAATAATAAGCCCTCCCCTGAAAATAAGACCTCCACCAATAATAAGCCCTCCCCAATAATAAGCCCTCCCCTGAAATAAGCCTTCCCCTGAAAATAAACTCTTCCCAAATAAGCCCTCCCTGAAAATAAGCCCTCCCCTGAAAATAAGCCCTCCCCTGAACATAAGCCCTCCCCAGAAAATAAGCCCTCCTGAAAATAAGCCTCCCCAAAATAAGCCCTCCTAAAATAAGACCTCCCCAACATAAGCTCCTCCTGAAAAAGCCTCCCTGAAAATAAGCCCTCCCCAATAATAAGCCTCCCCAAAAATAATCCTCCCCAATCATAAGCCCTCCTAAAATAAGCCCTCCTGAAAATAAGCCTCCCCAACATAAGACCTCCCAATAATCCCTCCTCCAAAATAAGCCCTCCCTGAAAATAAGCCTCCCCAAAATAAGCCCTTCCTGAAAATAAGCCCCCCAACATAAGACCTCCCCAACATAAGCCCTCCCCACACAATAAGCCCTCCTCCAAAACAAGCCCTCCCCAAAATAAGCCCTCCCAATAATAAGACCTTCCTGAAAATAAGCTCTCCCCAAAATAAGTCCTCCCCAAAATAAGCCCTCACCTGAAAATAAGCCCTCCCCCAATGTAAGCCCTCCCTGAAAAGAAGCCTCCCCAACATAAATCCTCCCAATAAGCCCTACCCCAATAATAAGCTCCTCCTGAAAATAAGCCTCACCTGAAAATAAGTCCTCCCCCAATTTAAGCCCTCCCAAAATAAGCCCTCCTGAAAATAAGCTCTCCCAACATAAGTCCTCCCAATAATAAGTCCTCCCAATAATAAGTCCTCCCCAAAATAAGCCTCCCCAACATAAACCTCCCAATAATAAGCTCCTCCCAATAATAAGCCTCCCAATAATAAGCCCTTCCTGAAAATAAGCCTCACCTGAAAATAAGTCCTCCCCCAATTTAAGCCCTCCCAAAATAAGCCTCCTGAAAATAAGCCTCCCAACATAAGTCCTCCCCACACAAGCCCTCCCAATAATAAGTCCTCCCAATAAGCCTCCCCAACATAAACCTCCCAATAATAAGCCTCCCAATAATAAGCCTCCCCAATAATAAGCCCTCCCAATAATAAGCTCCTCCTGAAAATAAGCCTCCCAATAATAAGCCTCCCCAACATAAGCCCTCCCTGAAAATAAGCCTCCCCAAAATAAGCCCTCCCAAAAATAATCCTCCTCCAACATAAGCTCTCCTGAAAATAAGCCTCCCAATAATAAGCCCTCCTCCAACATAAGCCTCCCCAAAATAAGCCTCCCTAATAATAAGCCTCCCCAAAATAAGCCTCACCTGAAAATAAGCCTCCCCACACAAGCCCTCCCCAACATAAGCCCACCCCAAAATAAGCTCCTCCCAATAATAAGTCCTCCCAATAATAAGCCCTCCCTGAAAATAAGCCCTCCAATAATAAGCCCTCCCCAACATAAACCTCCCAATAATAAGCCTCCCCAATAATAAGCCCTCCCCCAATAATAAGCCCTCCCCTGAAAATAAGCCCTCCCCCAATGTAAGCCCTCCTGAAAATAAGCCTCCCCAACATAAACCCTCCCCCAATCATAAGCCCTCCCCACACAAGCCCTCCCCAACATAAACCCTCCCTCCAAAATAAGCCCTCCACCAATAATAAGCCCTCCCCTGAAAATAAGCCCTCCCCTGAAAATAAGCCCTCCCCTGAAAATAAGCCCTCCCCAATAATAAGCCCTCCCCTGAAAATAAGCCCTCCCCTGAAAATAAGCCCTCCCCGAAAATAAGCCCTCCCTGAAAATAAGCCCTCCCCCGATAATAAGCCCTCCCCTAAAATAAGCCCTCCCCCAAAAATAATCCCTCCCTCCAACATAAGCTCTCCCCTGAAAATAAGCCCTCCCCCAATAGTAAGCCCTCCCCCAACATAAGCCCTCCCCAATAATAAGCCCTCCCCCAATAATAAGCCCTCCCCTGAAAATAAGCCCTCCCCTGAAAATAAGCCCTCCCCCAACATAAGCCCTCCCTCAGTAATAAGCCCTCCCCCAAAATAAGCCCTCCCCTGAAAATAAGCCCTCCACCAATAATAAGCCCTCCCCAATAATAAGCCCTCACCAAATATAACCCCTCCCCTGAAAATAAGCCTTCTCCTGGAAATAAGCCCCCCCCTGAAAATAAGCTCTCCCAACATAAGTCCTCCTGAAAATAAGTTTCCCACCCCCCAACATAAGTCCTCCCCAATAAGCCCTCCCCAATAATAAGCCCTCCCTTGAAAATAAGCCCTCCAAAATAAGCCTCCCCAACATAAGCCTCCCCAAAATAAGCCCTCCCAACATAAGCCCTCCCCACACAAGCCCTCCCCAAAATAAGCCTCCCCAAAATAAGCCTCCCTTCAAAATAAGCCCTCCCCAACATAAGCTCTCCAATAATAAGCCTCCTCCTCCAACATAAGCCTCCCCCAAAATAAGCCCTCCCTGAAAATAAGCCCTCCCCCAAAATAAGCCCTCCAAAATAATCCCTCCCCAAAATAAGCCCTCCTGAAAATAAGCCTCCTCCAAAATAAGCTCTCCCAATAATAAGCTCCTCCCCAACATAAACCCTCCCCAAAATAAGCCCTCCCAATAATAAGCCTCCCCCAATCATAAGCCCTCCCCCAATCATAAGCCTCCCTGAAAATAAGCCTCCCCAATATAAGCCCTCCCCAACAATAAGCCCTCCTCCAAAATAAGCCCTCCTGAAAATAAGCCTCTCCAAAATAAGCCTCCCCAACATAAGCCTCCCTGAAAATAAGCCTCCCCAAAATAAGCCCTCCCCAAAAATAATCCTCCTCCAACATAAGTCCTCCTGAAAATAAGCCTCCTCAATAGTCAGCCTCCCCAACATAAGCCCTCCCCAATAATAAGCCCTCCCAATAATAAGCTCCTCCTGAAAATAAGCTCCCTGAAAATAAGCCTCCCCAACATAAGCCTCCTCAGTAATAAGCCCTCCCCTAAAATAAGCCCTCCCCCAAAAATAATCCCTCCCTAAAAATAAGCCCTCTCCTGAAAATAAGCCTTCTCCTGGAAATAAGGCCTTCCCCAAAATAAGCCCTCCCCCAAACTTAAGCCCTCCTCCCCAAAATAAGCCTCTCCAAAATAAGCCCTCCCCAAAATAAGCTCCTCCAAAATAAGCCCTCCTGAAAATAAGCCTCCTCCAAAATAAGCCTCCAAAATAATCCCTCCCCAAAATAAGCCTCCCTGAAAATAAGCCCTCCTCCAAAATAAGCTCTCCCAATAATAAGCCTCCTCCAAAATAAGCCTCCCCAAAATAAGCCTCCTCCCCAAAATAAGCCTCCCCAATCATAAGCCCTCCCCAATCATAAGCCTCCTGAAAATAAGCCCTCCCAAAATAAGCCCTCCCAATAATAAGCCTCCTGAAAATAAGTCCTCCTGAAAATAAGCCCTCCCAATAATAAGCCTCCCCAACATAAGCTCCCTCCCTGAAAATAAGCCTCCCCAAAATAAGCCTCCTCAAAATAATCCTCCTCCAACATAAGCTCTCCTGAAAATAAGCTCCTCCTCAATAGTCAGCCTCCCCAACATAAGCCCTCCTAAAATAAGCCTCCCCAAAATAAGCCCTCCTGAAAATAAGCCTCCCAATAAGCCTCCAAAATAAGCCTCCCCAACATAAGCCCTCCCAATAATAAGCCCCCAAAATAAGCCCTCCCTGAAAATAAGCCTCCCAATAATAAGCTCCTCCTGAAAATAAGCCCTCCCTGAAAATAAGCCTCCCAATAATGTCCACCTCAACATAAGCCCTCCCCAATAATAAGCTCCTCCCCAAAATAAGCCTCTCCCATAATAAGCCTCCTCCCAAAATAAGCCCTCCCCAACATATAAGCCCTCCCTGAAAATAAGCTCCTCCCAATAATAAGCCTCCTGAAAATAAGCCCTCCCTGAAAATAAGCCTCCCAATAATGTCCTCCCCAACATAAGCCCTCCCAATAATAAGCCTCCCCAAAATAAGCCCTCCCCATAATAAGCCTCCCCAACATAAGCCTCCTCCTGAAAATAAGCCCTCCTCCAAAATAAGCCCTCCCCAACATAAGCCCTCCCCAAAATAAGCCTCCCCAACATAAGCCCTCCCCAACATAAGCTCTCCCCAATATTAAGCCTCCCCAATAATAAGCCTCTCCCAATAATAAGCCTCCCCAAAATAAGCCCTCCTCCAAAATAAGCCTCCTGAAAATAAGCCCTCCTCCAACATAAGCCCTCCCCCAAAATAAGCCCTCCCTGAAAATAAGCCCTCCTCCAAAATAAGCCCTCCCCTGAAAATAAGCCCTCCCCTGAAAATAAGCCCCCCTCCAAAATAAGGCCTCCCCCAAAATAAGCCCTCTCCCCAAAATAAGCCCTCCCCTGAAAATAAACCTTCCCTCCAAAATAAGCCCTCCCCTGAAAATAAGACCTAACCAGAAAATAAGCCCTCCCCTGAAAATAAGCCCTCACTCCAAAATAAGCGCTCCCCCAATAATAAGCCTCCCTGAAAATAAGCCTCCCTGAAAATAAGCCCTCACTCCAAAATAATCCCTCCCCAAAATAAGTCCTCCTGAAAATAAGCCTCTCCTGAAAATAAGCCCTCACTCCAAACTAAGCCCTCACTCCAAAATAAGCCCTCCCTCAATAATAAGCCCTCCCAACATAAGCCCTCCCCTAAAAATTAACCCTCCCCCAAAATAAGCACTCCCTGAAAATAAGCCCTCCCTCAACATAAGCTCTCCCTGAAAATAAGCCCTCCTCCAACATATTAACAATTACGAATTATGAACGTATCTTTTCTTTTATGTACACTGAGAGCATATGCACCAAAACAAATTCCTTGTGTGTCCAATCACACTTGGCCAATAAAATTCTATTCTATTCTATTCTATAAGCCCTCCCCTGAAAATAAGCCCTCCCCCAAAATAAGGTCTCCCCCCAACATAAACCCTCCCCCAAAATAAGCCCTCCCTGAAAATAAGCCCACATCCAACAAAAGCCCTCCCCTGAAAATAAGTCCTACCTCCAAAATAAGCAAGCCCTCCCTTAAAAATATTTAAACTCATGCACAGCTGGTCCCTGCCATTTCCTCTGTGTAGGGTTAGGGAGATAGAGCTGGAAATCTGGTGAGGCAGCAAGAGGAGCCCCAAAATAGTAAGACCTCCCTGAAAATAAAGCCAAGCGTTTATTTCAGGGTTCAAAAAATATAAGACAGGTTCTTATTTTGGGGAAAACATGGTATATGTAGCAGCTTTATTTATTTCTTTGTTTCTGTTTCTGTTCTATATATTTTTGAAGCCTGAAATAAGCGCTTGGTCTTATTGCCATGCGCTCAAAAGCCCGATTGGGCTTATTATCAGGGGATGTCTTATTTTGGGGGGAAACAGGGTAAATGTTTCCCACAAAAAACATCGTAAAACACATTATCGTGGGATGCTGCAAAAGGCTATAAATGTAGGCCAGTTGCCAAGCTTCCAACATGCAGGCATGTGACTGCAGGGGAGGCGACTGTTGGAAATCCAGAATAAGTTCCTTTGGGAGGATCAGTTGGAACATCAAATGGTCACTAAATGATTGTTCATAAGTCAAGGACTAGTTGTGCCTGAAAATCAAACCTTTAGTTATGACCCAGGCCCAAGTACGTAGCAATAAACTCAGTCTGTGAAAAAACAAATGAACTTTATTTGAACAGCTGGGAATTACTTCATTCCCAGCATCGTTCAACTCAAAGTAAAAGAAATGCCTCCCAACACAAATTCCTCAATTATCTCGCAAACCTTGGTCCAATTAGGCAAGCTGCCAAAGGCCCTTCCTGGCAAACGTCCAGAAGCCACAAAAACAAAGATGTAGACGAAGCAGAAAATGAAGCAGAAGATGAAGCAGAAGACACAGCTACAATGTTGTTTTCCAGCAAAGGCCAAACGCAGTTGCTGGTCTCTTTTAAGCCTTATGGGACGGGCCAATCATCTCTTGGCCCTACTCCCAAGTTGTCCTCTCTGCTTCAGCTGCTCTTGCCTTCTGGCAGCTCTTCTCATGTGTGCATTAGGAACAGGCTCCTCCTGTTCCTCTGCCTCACTACTATCAGTCTCTGGAAGCTCTGGAGTCCGCACCTCACTTCCCAATGGCCCTGGCCTCACCTCAGCCTCATTGCTGTCCGACTCCGTTGCCAGCTTTGTAGGCTGCTGATGGACCCCAACACCTTTGCTCTGATTCTGTATGCCCAGGTGTTCCGCATTCAGATTCTGTTAATGGGTGGGAGTGAGGGAGAATGAGCCTTCCCTTACAAGATGATGTAAATATGTTGTTCTCCTTTAAACTGTACGCCAAGTTCATTGCTGAGCATCTCAAATTGTTTATGTGAAAAGGCACAGCTAATAGATAACAGAGTTAATGAGCCAGTTTGGTCTAGTGGTTAAAGCACCAGGTTAGAAAGCAGAGTTCAAGTCCCGCTTTAACAACAAAAGCTGGCTGTGTGACTTTGGGCCAACCACTTACTCTCAGCCCCGTCCACTTACAGAGTTAGTGTCGTGAGCAAAATAGGAAGAAGGAGGTATATTTTGTATATGTTCACTGCCTTGAGTTATTTGTAAAAATAACAAACAAACCCTAGCACCCTCATCTCCCTTGCCCAGTCCTCTAAATAGCATGGAATTATGGGAGTTGTCTTCTAAATTATCTGGAGAGCCTCAGTTGCTTCCTTGTGCGATGGCTAAATGCAGTACAAGCTGTATATAACCGAATGATACCTAAGCATGGCAGCAGCTTCAGATCCAACTCTTGCACATCTAACAGATTGTACTTCAAATGTGGCAGTCGAAAATTGCTCCCATTTGTCAGATCAACGGTGCATGCCCAGTCTAATCTGGCAACTCATTGTTTCTTCAAAAGCACTTGCACTTAAACTTCATGCCAGGAAAAGTTAACTTAAGGCACCTGGTAGGGTTCACATTTGGCATATTGATGCAGCTGAAAAGCTACAGTGTACAGAAATCAGCAAGAAAGATGAGGTTGCTTTGATGATTGTAATTTTTCCACAGGATTCTTGGACAATGGAGCTGTCTTCAAATGCTTGGCAACACACTCATTAGCCTTAGTTGTTGCTAGGGCAATAGCTGAAAGAAAATTTCTTTCTTCTGAAGCTCCTTAGAAGTTGCTTCTCTGAGCGATATTTTGTAAGAAACTCAAGAGGTGTTGAAAGAAGCAGAATTCTTCCTGGCTTTTTAAAGTTCTTTTGAACGTGGACCTCATTTTTTTTTCTGACAAAGAAATCAGGGGACTTTCACGGTGATTTGATCCTTTAAAGCAGGAATGTCCAACCTTGGCAACTTTAAGACTCATGAACTTCAACTCACAGAATTGTGAGCTGGCTGAGGAATTCTGGGAGTTGAAGTCCACCAATCTTAAAGTTGCTAAGTGTTGTGACCAAGGCCCAAGTAGTGATTATTAAATACAATTCAGTCCTCAACAAACTTATTTTATTAAAACAAAATTAGTCCAAAATAAAATTCTTAATAACCAGTCTGTCAGCCTTATCATCAGCCTTTGATGTCTTTGGCAACCTGCCAAAGGCTTTTCTTGGCAAAACCCCCACAAAGTTCAAGAGATGCTGACAAGAAGCACGGAAATCAATGTTGCTTTCCTACAAAGTACCCAATGGCTCAATGCTGCTCTTTTAAGCCTTATGGGAGTGGCCAATCATCTTCTGGCCTTACTCCCGAATTGTCCTTTTTTCTTCAGCTGCTCTTGCTTTCTGGCAGTTCTTCAAATGTGTGCACTAGGAACAGGCTCCTCCTGTTCCTCTGCCTCTCTGCTGTCCGCCTCTGGAGGCTCTGCAGTCTGCACATCGCTCCCAGATGGCCCTGGCCCCATCTCTGCCTCCAATGCAGAGCCCCTGTCCGAGCCTTCCCCTGACTCCACGACTGGCTCATTGTCCTCCCCAGCCTCCTCACTGTCTGACTCAGTTGCCAGGTCCATGGGCTGCTGGCAGATCACAGGTTGAACATCCCTACTTTAAATTGTTCATATTCTCTGCCACACTAGGATGGGATTCAGCCAGTTCGGACCAGTTTGGGTGAACCAGTAGTTACGACCAAGTGCTGGGCCTGCCCTCCCGCCCCGGCACTATCCCGTCTTATACAATCGCTGGGTTTTTGATGCAGCACGTATGTGTACAAGGTGTGCGTGCGAGAGAAGCTATCCCGTCCTGTACAATCGCCATTTTTTTTGATGCAGTGCGCATGTGCGCAAGGCCTGTGTGCTCACATATTCAATTCTGGGCAAACCGGTAGTTACATTATGTGAAGCCTGCCTCTGCTGCCACACATATATAGAAATTATTAACAGAATAGCATCTTTCTGTTTTCCCATTCAACTCTTTATTTTGTATCTGTGTCCAAGAAGAGAAGTTCAGAAAGTTTTATCTTGGTTGACAACACAGAATATTACTGGTCAATCTTTCCAGGACTTCAATAAACAGCCAATTCATATGCAAAGAGTGAATATTTCTAAATCATAGAATCTATTTATGTATCTATTTATATATTATTTATAATATATTGTTTGACATTACATCTATATTATTATTTTTATCTATTTATGTTACTGAATCAAAGAATCTATTTATGTATTTTTAATGCATGAGGCGTAGTGAAAAAGGTTATTCTTTCACGATAGAAAGACAATCTCATCCCAGATTTAAACCTTTGAATTTGATAAATACCCACAAAAATCATAGCATCACTTCATACATTAAATGCATAATTTTTCGCAAATTTAAGAACTGGGGAATATAATTTAAAATTACATCGATATGCTTAAACCATTTTATTCTCTAAGAACAAGATGAACAGATATATGAAAGTTGAACTAAAACGAAAACCTACTGGGGCAAATTCACCACATGTCTCAGTGTAAGTGACCTCATCATCATTTTGCATTTCCAACCTAAGAAAAGTAACTCATTTTTGAAAACATTATCTGAGATGTCCAACAATTAAGACTTTATCTCTTTTTAATATTTTCATATTATTTTGAAAATCCCTATTTTATTGTTTTGTTAAGTTATTCCAGCTCTTATAGAGCTCTTAAAGAATTAATATCCACTTTAAAAGTAAATGTGGAGTTAGAATTGCCCAGTACTTCAATCCAGAAAATTCAGAAATTTGGGATATTGCTAATGTGGGTGGATCAAATTGTGAAGTTAAAAGCTGTTTTAATTAAATAAAAACTACCCTCTTTTTTTTTTTTGCACAAATTTAACTGGTTCAAAAGCAATACGTATGCTAAATATAAAAACTCCTCTTAGTCCACAAATACAAAGCAAACAACCAAATAAAGAGAATGCTACAATTTTCAAGCACGGATTATCCTAAACTGTAACTTTAGCAGGCAAGTGTCTATGGAGATTCTTAGTCATCCAGTCACGGTTGTCCCAAAAGTGCTTTTTCAAGAAGCAACTGGACTTTCTGGTTTTTCTTTGAAGACAAAATTTAGCAGGCAAGTAAGATTTAGACATAGGAACACGGTGGCTTAGTGGGTAAGACGCTGAGCTTGTCGACTGAAAGGTCAGCAGTTCAGTGGTTCAAATCCCTAGTGCTGCGTAATGGGTTGAGCTCCCTTTACTTGTCCCAGCTTCTGCCAACCTAGCAGTTTCGAAAGCACGTAAAAATGCAAGTAGAAAAAATAGGGACCACCTTTGGTGGGAAGGTAACAGTGTTCCGTGCACCTTTGGCATTGAGTCATGCTGGCCACATGACCACAGAGACGTCTTCGGACAGCGCTGGCTCTTTGGCTTTGAAACGGAGGTGAGCACCGCCGCCTAGAGTCAGGAACGATAAGCACGTATATGCGAGGGGAACCTTTACCTTTAACTAAGGTTTAGAATTTCAGCCTTTAATACTGAGAAAATAATATTTTAGGATATTGGAAGAAATATCCTTCTGGGTTCAGTTTCAAGTGGGGAAAAAGACACTGGAAACATGGAGAGTGCTTGGAAAGATAGTTTAATGGTGGACAGGAATCACATGGCTTGAGTTCCTGAGTAGAAAAGGCAATCACATGCTTCAAGGTGTTGGGTGAAGAACCAAAGAGAAGAAAAAAGAGAACGGAAGATGCTGAGAGTGCCTGAGTTTATACCCTCTGTTGGGCCCCACCTTAGTGTTTCCTGTTCATGTATAAGAAATGTATCCTGATTGGTTGTCAAACTCCCAGGTGGTCTAAGGGTCTTAGCTAACTTTGTAGGTTGTCTCTCAAGCTTGCTTGAGTCTTACCATGTGATGAGTTTCTGTTGCTAGATGGGTCCTATTGTGTTGCAGATGATGGCTCATTGATGAAGGTGGGTGGGGGATGAGTTTCTGCCTCTGGCCCATTGACAAAGGTGGGGGAAGGCAGGAAGCTGCAGGGAGCTGCTTTGTCTTTAAAACATGTTTCTCCATTTCTCATCCAGGGAAATATAATATTCTGCTTTTTTAATATTTCCTAAAATATTTCATTCTTCTAGGAGAGGGGTGGGTGCTAACTTCCTACAAGGACTTTGAGTTGTTTTTTTTTAAAAAGAGCCAAACGCTGTCTTACTAACAAAGGATGCTACATTATGTTTCTAATTGTGTCTATACCAGGTTTGTTTGTTTTTGGGGATGTTATCAGATGAATTCTACAAGGAAATGGAATGGAAATTATACGTCCAGTAATAAAGTTAGAACCATCACTGCACATAAACCATGCATTGTCTAAAGAAAATCCTTCCCATAACTGAATCATTTAATGCTATGGGGAGACAAGGTGCAAGCAAATTTAAAATGGATGCTACCCACATCCAACTCTGCCAGGGTTAGAAGAGCTGTCCGTGATGTGCTGCTTCTAGACTTTATGCTTGAAACAAAGACTTTTGTGGTAGATCCCATCAGCTCCTGCTCATTAGCAAAGGTGAGCCAGCCTACTACTACTACTACTACTACTACTAATAATAATAATAATAATAACAACAACAACAACAATAATAATAATAACAACAACAACAGCAGCAGCAACAACAAGAGCAACAACACAGTTGGAAGAGACCTTCTAGGGGGTCTCCTGGTCCAGGTTTGCTGTCTGAGGGAATCTGGGAGTTGAAGTCCACAAGTCTTAAAGTTGCCAAGGTTGGAGACCCCTGCTCTGGTCCAACCCCCTGCCCAGGCAGGAAACCCTACACCACTTCAGACAAATGGTTATCCAATCTCTTCTTAAAAACTTCCAGTGTTACAGCATTCACAACTTCTGGAGGCAAGTTGTTCCACTGATTAATTGTACTGTCAGGAAATTTCTCCTTAGTTCTAGGTTGCTTCTCTCCTTGATTAATTTTCACTCATTGTTTTGTGTACTACCCTCAGGAATCAATAGCTTGTCTCCTTCTTCTTTGTGGCAACCCCTGAGATATTGGAACACTGCTATCATGTCTCCCCTAGTCCTTCTTTTCATTAAACTATATGTACCCGGTTCCTGCAGCCGTTCTTCATATGTTTTAGCCTCCAGTCCCCTGATCATCTTTGTTGCTCTTCTCTGCACTCTTTCTAGAGCCTCCATATCTTTTTTACATCGTGGCGACCGAAATCCTTTTGTGCTTCCGAAGAGACCAGGCATAAAGTCCTCTTGCAGCCTAAAACAAAATGGCAACTGACAGCAGTTTCCAGAGATCAAAAACAAAAGGATATCCTTGCAGCAGCTAAAATGAATCAGTAGGAAATCTGAGGATCCCTTTGTCAGCAACTCTAGTGTCAACCTTAATTATATCCACGGCCAAAATTTTGCAATTTTGGAAGAATACTATTTTTAAAATTGGGATACTAAAGAATAACTTCAAGCCACCTTATCCCTGAGTTAGATAGATGAAGTGAAGGCAACATTGTGAGGACATGGTATAAATAGTTTTTGGAGCACATCTGTGTTGTGATTTGTGTGTGTGAGAGAGAGAGCCTGGACCTTAGCCTCTGAAAACCATTTATAGCTTTGGAGGGCACTTCTCACAGCCTCCTTAGGTACTGATAAATCCCATACATAATAGAAGAAGAAAATTGTGCAGTTAGAGATTTTGATATTTAAGCAGACTGAAATTAATCACATACTATTGTATTTTATAGCCAGGAAGCCATTTTTAATTTCTTAAGTGTACCAGTCTGTGCTGTATTGTCTATACTTCTTGAGGAAGTGTTTTGGTTATTTCTCTTCAGAATATCACAAATATGTTAATTCTGTTTTAAAAATAGTAAAGTTAAAACAAATAAAATAATAAAATGAGATCCCTGAGCACTGCTGAAAGCTAAGCAGTACACTCTGAATAATGCACTCAGTATTAATCTTTGGCTGGAGACCTGAAATTGTTCTCATCTTTTCATGAGAAGGCAAAAGGTCTAGAAAATTCCTGGTCTGCCCATAAGTGAAACTGAGATGTCAATGGGGCTGCCTCCCTTATCTCTTGTATTTTTTTTTATTTTTTTTTATTTTTTTATTTTTTTGCTTCTCATGCATTCTACCCACCCTGGGCCAATAATGAATTTTGCTCTAACCTTTTCTCACCTGATTCTTGGCTCTACTGCCTGGAACAGATCCTCTCACAAACTAATCACTCACAAACAATGACTTGGACAAGGGGATAGATGGGGAGCTCAACAAATTTGCAGATGACACCAAGTTGGCAGGAATAGCCAACACTCCAGAAGATAGGCTCAAGATACAGAAGGATCTTGACAGACTTGAACATTGGGCGCTATCTAACAAAATAAAATTCAGTGGTGAAAAGAAAGTAAGGTTCTACATTTAGACAAGAAAAACAAAATGCACAGGTACAGTACATGTGGTACCTTGCTCAATAGCAGTAACTTTGAGAGGGATCTTGGAGTCCTAGTGGACAACCATTTAAATATGAGCCAGCAGTGTGCAGCAGCTGCCAAAAACAACAACAACACAGTGCTAGGCTGCATAAACAGAGGGATAGAATCAAGATCACGTGAAGTGTTAAGCCCATTTTATAATGCCTTGGTAAGGCCACACTTGGAATATTGCATCCAGTTTTGGTTGCCACAATGTAAAAAAGATATTGAGACTCTAGAAAGAATGCAGAGAAGAGCAACAAAGATGATTAGGGGACTGGAGGCTAAAACATATGAAGAATGGTTGCAGGAACTGGGTAGGTCTAGTTTAATGAAAAGAAGGACTAGGGCAGACATGATAGCAGTGTTCCAATATCTCAGGGGTTGCCACAAAGAAGAGAGAGTCAAACTATTCTCCAAAGCACCTGAGGGTAGGACAAGAAGCAATGGGTGGAAACTAATCAAGGAGAGAAGCAACTTAGAACTAAATAGAAATTTCCTGACAGTTAGAACAATTAATCAATGGAACAACTTGCCTCCAGAAGTTGTGAATGCTCCAACACTGGAAATTTTTAAGAAGATGTTGGATAACCATTTGTCTGAAGTGGTGTAGGGTTTCCTGCCTAAGCAGGGGGTTGGACTAGAAGACCTCCAAGGTCCCTTCCAACTCTGTTATTCTATTCTATTCTATTCTAATCAATAGTCTTTTTACCCCAACCAGATCTGAAGACTGAAATCTAGATGATCTGCCTCAACCAAGAACCTCCTGAATTAAGATGCCGCTCAATGCTCCTGCACCAGAGGTGGGTTTCAGCAGGTTCTGACCAGTTCTGGAGACCAGTAGTGGAAATTTTGAGTAGTTCGGAGAACCGGTAGTAAAAATTCTGACTTGCCCCGCCCCCATCTATTTTCTGCCTCTCAAGTCCCAGCTGAGGAAATGGGGATTTTAGAGTATCCTTCCCCTGGAATGGGGTGAGAATGGAGATTTTACAGTATCCTTCCCCTGCCACGCCCACTAAACAATGCCCACCAAGCCATGGCACACCCACCAAGCCACACCCAGAGAACCGGTAGTAAAACATTTTGGAACCCACCACTGTCCAGCACCTAGAACAAGAACAAGTAATAGTAATATAGAATAACACAGTTGGAAGGGACCTTAGAGGTCTTCTAGTCCTACTCCCTGCTCAAGCAGGAAACCCTATACCATTCTGGACAAATGGTTGCTCAATCTCTTCTTGAAAACCTCCAGTGACGAAACTCCCACATTTGTAGACAGATGGATTGCCTAAACTAGTAATCCTAAAAATAATTTATAACCAAGGAATAATGCAGCTGAATGATTTTTTTAAAATGTGTCAAACTTGCTAATCTTGAGCTGGCACTCATCACCTTTGATGAGGTTGTAAGGTCCCAAAATGTACTTGAGTCACCAGAATGCCAAAGAGGGAGAACCAAGAAAAGGCTTGGAAAAATTTCAGCTTTTATTTGTACAAAAAAGAACCTAGTAGACCATACCACAATATACAGACAAAAAGCATGCAGTAAAAGTCCACACCTTGGGGAAGGAAAGGCATCCTTTTGTACCTTCAGAGGCATCAGCTTAGTACCCAATTCTGCACCCTCCCCCCGGCCCATGCCTTCCTTTGGCAGTGCAGTAAGGAACAGGGGGTCTGAGTGCTTAACAACAGAGGGTCTGGGTGCTTTGCAACACAGGTATTTGCCTGATGTAACCTTGCCAAACCGTGACATACTCTACTTCTTGAGATATCCACCAGGCACGGAGTTGTACAAAAAAACAAAATAACGGAAATTAGTTAGATCACTGGCAGAAGCAAATGGCAGAGGCGAATGATGGGCCGCGGTGTGGCTCAGGCTGTAAGAAGCCTGTTATTAAAACACAGCTGCCTGCAATTACTGCAGGTTCTAGTCCCACCAGGTCCAAGGTTGACTCAGCCTTCCATCCTTTATAAGGTAGATAAAATGAGGACCCAGATTGTGGGGGGGGGGGGGGCAATAAGTTGACTTTGTAAATATACAAATAGAATGAGACTATTGCCTTAAACACTGTAAGCCGCCCTGAGTCTTCGGAGAAGGGCGGGATATAAATGTAAATAAAAAAAAAAAATCCAATTCTTAGCAAAGCAATTCTTACAGAAGCAAAACAGCAAGTCAAACCAATTCTAGTGACTATACTATTAAAGGAAAAGGTTTCCCTCGCACATCCGTGCTAGTCGTTGCCGACTCTATATGGCGGTGCTCATCTCCGTTTCAAAGCTGAAGAGCCAGCGCTGTCCGAAGACGTCTCCATGGTCATGTGGCCGGCATGACTCAATGCCAAAGGCACACGGAACACTGTTACTTCCCACCAAAGGTGGTCCCTATTTTTTCTGCTTGCATTTTTACGTGCTTTCGAAACTGCTAGGTTGGCAGAAGCTGGGACAAGTAACAGGAGCTCACCAGTTACACGGCAGCACTAGGGATTCGAACCGCCAAGCTGCCGACCTTTAGATCGACAAGCTTAATGTCCTAGCCCCTGAGCCACTGCGTCCCCTGACTCTACTATTATGTCCCACTAATTTTACCTATTCTATTATTATTATTATGTCTCTTCAAGGTCTTCCTCGAGATTGGAGGGGAAAAGGGAATGTCCTTTGGAGACCACTGCATCCATCGCCTTCCTAAAAAAGGGAGTCTTCTATCTGAATCCCTCTCAACCTTTTTTGCCTCATGGTTGAGGAAGAGCAAGTTGTCTTTCAAGAGCAATCAGAAGAGGCAAATAAGTCTGAAGATAGTCCCTGGGGCTATATGACTAATTTCTTCAAATGCTACTGACAGTAGAATTTAAGTGAACGTGCAATTTGGCACCCAGACAAAAAAAAGCTGACATGCACGAATCTATTTTCTATGTCTATTTTCATCCTTTCATCATATTGGTTCTACTATTCTAAAAATAAAACCAATAAAAATAACATTAAATTAAAAGTTAGCTTTGAGCTCAACTTAACTTCTGGTGGCTTCTTGGACACCCCAAGCCCAGACAGGTAGATGCTGCCACCTGCTGAAGCGTGAATACATTAGCAAACGACGCTACTAATAAAATGAAATTCTTAGTCAAATCATTTGGCTTTGCCCATTCTTGCTCCTTCATCCAAAGGCATATGAATGAAGGAGGAGGAGGCTTTTGACGAATCTAAAATTATCAAATCATCACCACTGGCCACACAACCTGACAAAAATAAAGTATTTATTAGAATTCTTTCTTTAAAATTGCTTATAGTTTGTTCCATCAATCTAATCCCACGCAGGCAAAAATTAGAAAGAAAATAGTGGAATTAGCAATTTGAAAATAATGATAGCAATTAGTTGTTAATTACACTATAAATATCACCTAGTGTATATTCTGACTCCATTGCATTTTAAAATACATTCATTTGTTTGAATAAGTGATAACAATACTGTTTGTCTTGCATTTTCGAATCTTTTCGTTTACTCTTGGCTATTTCTTTCTACCCTCCACTTTTTCTTCCTCCACCAAGAGTAAAAATGCTTTAGGAGAAACCCAGAATGCATTCAATTTAACCTCTCCAGCTATGTTGCATAAAAAGAGAAATTTTAATGCACAAGAATAATTTTTGCTCAAATAAAATAGCAATAGCACTTAGACTTACGTACCACTTTACAGTGTTTTACAGCCCTCTCTAATTGGTTTACAGAGTCAGCATATTGCCCCCAACAATCTGGGGCCTCATTTTACCCAACTCAGAAGAATGGAAGGCTGAGTCAACCTTGAGCCTGCTGAGATTCGAACTGCCAAATTGCGGGCAACCAGCAGTCAGCAGAAGTAGCCTTCAGTACTGCGCTCTAACCACTGCACCACCATGGCTCATGTTCATACATTCAAAATGTTCATTAATAGATTTTCTTCCCCCAGTTACTTAGGCTTCGTTGGAAAGCCTAAGTAACTGGAACTTACAAATGAAGAACATTGTGCAGTTAAGAGATTTTTATATCCAAACAAACTGAAATTATTCACATATTATTGTATGAAGTGGTCAGTATAACTTTGGGAAAAATAATTTCCTCCAAATGAACTTTTGAAAAAAACATAAAATGAAAACCATTATATTGATTTCATGATTATGTCTAATGTCTAAAAACTTGGCCAAATAAAGTATTCTTTTCTGTTTTAATTCTAATTCTAATTCTAATTCTAATTCTAATTCTAATTCTATTCTATTCTATTCTATTCTATTCTATTTTAAATGGTTAAAGAGAAAAACTATTATAAAATATTTGTCTTTTTGGCCGCTAATTCCATGATTGCAATGAATGTCAACTGAATCAATAATTTAGATTGCTTAGAACAAAAATGTTCTATCAGTCATATCATTTTCTCTCTGTTGCAGCTTAATTAAAGCTTTTATATTATCAAATATAAGATAGGGTAAAACATCTTGAAAATTAATAAGATTATTCAATTTCACTAGGAGGGATATTTTTATATGCAATTTCCTACATTTTTATTTAAGAATGCTACAGAATTCTGTGACGTTTACATTCAGATATATATTCATATGATTACTGTGAAGTTTCCGAAAGGTGCCCTAATTAATTCATGAGCCTCGAGCCAAGTTTCAAAAGAAATCCAGTTACTTATTAGAAGCAACATCTCGGCAATTTCCCATGCGTAGTCAGCTCTGCCTCCACATAATTTATGTTCCCCTATGACCCTGTTTTCCCCCCTCCTCCCTGGGTTTGTCATAAACCACATTCTCTAACAGAGTACGTTTGCAGGCTGTAGAAACCACACCCCTCCTGCTGGATCCGGTAACCTGGGATACGATCTGGAGAAAGGCTGTTGTGGAATGTGCTTTCAGCCGAGGCAGCCAAGCAGCTCCATCAGTTCTCCCCACTCCTGCTTATGGCAACCAGAAAGCAGGCCTGGAATGCTTTATGAGTTGACAATTACAATCTCTGTATCTGCAGACACTCGTGTTAGGTGAAAGGTCTGTTTTCCAACATGAACTTGTGAGATCTTATGACAGTGGGTTAGACTCTTTATTCCTTTATTTTGAGGGATTCCCCTTGAATCCCTACTTCCCAGAAATTATTACTACTGTCCAGTGGTGAAATTCAATTTTTTTTTACTACCAGTTCTGTGGGCTTGGCTTGCTGGGCATGGCAGGGGAAGGATATTGCAAAATCTCCATTCCCTCTCCACTCTGGGGCCAGCCAGAGGTGGTATTTGCCAGTTCTCCAACCTGCTCAAAATTTCTACTGTTGGTTCTCCAAAACCTGTCAGAACCAGCTGGATTTCACCCCTGCTGCTGTCACAATATTCTGATCCATGTTAAACAAAGCCGTTGGGTAAAAGGATTGTAGGAAAAAATTGCTTCCTTAAATCAATACAGTGGAATCCAAGTTCTTTTTTGTAGAGGCTCTCAGTATCCAGACCTAGGGGCATGAGGTTAGCTGTGCATTGCCCCCCATAATTCCTAGTAAAAGCCAATTTTATATAGTGGAATATAGACAAGACCCAGCTAGTAAAGCACTTAAGGTTATCTTTAAACAATCATGTGTATGGGGGAGGGGAGTAACCCTTATTCTTCCCCTATGGATTTGCTCATCACAGCCAAGGATTCCTAACTAACAGAATAACAGAGTAGGAAAGGGACCTTGGAGCAGGGGTGAAATCTATTTTTTTTTTGGCTACCGGTTCTATGGGCGTGGCTTGGTGGAGCATGGCTTGGTGGGGGTTCATGTGACTGGGTGGCCGTGGCTATGTGATTGGGGGATCAAACAACAGAAACTCACTAGCAATGTCCTGCTGGAGCAGAGTGGGACTAGATGACCTCCAGGTCCCTTCCAGCCCTGGATTATCCTCTGAAGCTGCGTCTAGTGCCAGGTTTGTACTCCTTCCTTCCTATCTTCCTTCCTTCCTTCCTTCCTTGCCTCCTTTCTTTCTCTCTCTCTCTCAAAAACAACCCCCCCACATACCCCGTTTTCCCCTTCCAGCAGGCTTGCTAGGCAAGCCCAAAAACGGTGTGGGTGGTGGGTGGGAAGTCCGTTTCCTCCTCCAGCAGGCTTGCTGGACAAGCCAAAAAATGGGGTGGGGGAGAGTCCATTTTTCCTCCCAGCAGGCTTTAGGGAAACTTCAGGGAAGCCTACTGGGAGGAAAAATGGACTTCCCCCCCCCACCCCCCCGTTTTTAGGCTAGCACACAGCTGAGCTGCGCAATCATCAAAAGCATTTTTTTTTACTTTTTTTCTTCAGCCGAAAAAATGTTTTTTTAAAAAAAAAAACTCTGATGATCGTGTGGCAGAGCTGGGCGTGGGCAGGTGGGGGAGCAGGGATTATTGCTACCGGTTCTCCGAACCGCCCGCCGCCATCGCTACCGGATTGCGCGATCTGGTCTGATCTGGGAGCATTTCACCCCTGCCTTGGAGGTCTTCTAGTCCAACCCCCTGCTCAAGCAGGAAACTTGAAACCTGAGACCTATACCATTTCAGACAAATGGCTGTCCAATCTCTTCTTAAAAACCTCCAGTGTTGGAGCACCCGAAACTTCTGGAGACAAGCCATTCTACTGGTTAGTTGTTCTCACTGTCAGGAAATTTTTCTTTAGTTCTAGGCTCTCCTTAATTAGTTTTCATCCATTTCTTCCTGCTCTGCCTTCAGATGCTTTAGAAAATAGGTTGACCCTGTTTAGATTTAGATTTAGAGCAAACAATAGATTTAAATTTAATGTTAACTGCTCCAATCTTGATTGCAGAAAATATGACTTCAGTAATGGAGTTGTTAAATGCTTGGCATACACTAGTGGACTCTGTGGTCTCTTCCCAAAATCCCCAAAGCTTCAACCAAAAACTGTCTACTATTGACCTCACCCCATTCCTAAGAGGTCTGTAAGGGGCATGCATAAGAGCACAAGCGTGCCTACCGTTCCTGTCCTATTGTTTCCTTTCATTATATCCAATTAATATAGTTATTACATACCCATACTTATATATATGCTTATATATTGTATAGTTATTTCATGCTTATGCTTATATATACTGTGTGACAAAATAAATAAAATAAAATAAATAGATATTGGAATACTGCTATGATGTCATCCTTAGTCCTTCTTTTCATTAAACAAACAGGCCTAATTCCTGGAACCCAATCTTCATATATTTTAGCCTCCAATCCCCTAATCATCTTTGTTGCTCTTCTCTGCACTCTTTCTAGGGTCTTAACCAGAGGTGGTATTCAGCTGGTTCAGACCAGTTCATCCAAATCATTTGTATTCATATAAAACAGTTTTGAGACTGCAATTATCTGGATGGCTGTTCCAGCAGTAAAGCTCATGGCTCAGAACAGAATCTGCGCTATCGAAGGCCTTTCAGAAATCAACATTAACCTGTAATACTTTATATGACCAACAAAGTAAAACATAAAATTCACAGGAAGAGGAAATCAGATTAACCATTTTTTAATAATTGTAATTTTATCAAAAATCATTTTGCTTTCTTTTTGCCTTGGTCTGTTGGAAGAAATGTCCAACTGGGTTCAGTTCCAAGTGAGGAAAAAGACACTGGAAACATGGAGACTGCTTGGAAAGATGGTTTAATGGTGGTCAGGTTCACATGGCTTGAGTTCCTGAATAGAAAAGAGCTGAGATACTGAGCGTGCCCTGGCTTTATGATTTCTCTGAGCTTTGAACTTCCTGGGCACAGGAAGAGTATCCTGATTGGTTGTCAGACTCCCAGGGGGTATGGGTCTTAGCTAGCCTTGCTGGCTGATGTAATCTTCCCAGGTGCCATGTGGTGAGTTTCTGTTGCTAGATGGGTCCTATTGTGTTGCAGATGATGGTCCCATTGACAAAGGTGGGGAGAATGAGTTTCTGCCTCTGGCCCATTGACAAAGGTGCGGGAAGGCAGGGAGCTGCAGGGAGCTGCTTTGTCCTTAAAACATGTTTCTCCATTTCTCATCCAGGGAGATATATTCTGCCTTTTTATTATTTTCTAAAATATTTCATTCTTCTAGGAGGAGGGGTGGGTGCTAACTTCCTACAGGTCTTATCAGCTTTTTTGAGTGCAGCTCCTGGCCAGACATAATTCTTGGCTTCTAAAATGTAGTTTGTATTTTGACAAATGTAGTTGGGTATTTGTCCTACAGATAAAATGTAGTTGGGCATTTGTCCTACAGATAAAATGTCTCTAGAACAGTCTTCTACAACTTGGTGCCCTACAGATGTGTTTGACCTCTGTCCCAGAATTCTTATCTAGTATGACATTTGACCAAGATCGCGGAAAATTCTAGGATTGATACCCCCAACAAATTTGGAGGTCACCACTCAGAAGAAAGCTGCTTTTGAACAGTGCTGAGACTCTTATTTCTTGCTCCAGGAAATTGTAAATTAGAACGTTCACTTCTAATATCCTCTTTCTCCTTTAGCATTTCAACCCTTCCCTCCCTCCCTTCCCATCGCCATCCTTTTCCCCCTGGAGTAGAAATGTCTTTTGATTTTCTTTTCCATACCTTGCCTGTAATTGTCACCTTAGTGTAGATTGCCTCTTCATCTGTAATAAATGAATGTCTTTATACATCATTTCACTAACAGACATTTCCTTGGGTTTATTGCTTAGGTTTTGAATTCATTTGGTAGCAGGCTATTTAAAGAAAATCAAATGCTGTCTGAAATATGTCTTTGGGATAAATCAGACTTTCACAAGAGGGTCCTAATATAACTGTACCTTCAAGTTCCTACCTCTCCAAGCCTTTAATTCCATTAGCCTGTATGTTTCCTGGCAGATCACCATAATCACCATAAATTCTAGGAGACAGGCACTGTTAAAGCACAAAAGATAAAATGTTCTCTGAAATAACATTTAGGAATGAGCTACTGTATATATCTCTCTATATATAAAAAAGCCAAATGCCACTCACTCATCACAAAATCTCCAGAACCGTAAAGCCTACAAACTTGAAATTTGACACATATGTTTATCTCAGCTTCTAGGTGCTCTCTTAGAAAGGATTTTTCGAAATGACCATCAGATCATGAGTATTTCATATACAGTATTCTATTAACACGCTCTGATGCTAAGGAATTGGATGTTCTACTCCCCCTCCTTACCTGAAAAGGACTCTGTCCCAACTGCCAGTTGTCTTATATTAATATGCTCTGATGCTACCCCTTCGCTAAACCAGGCGTGGGCGTGGCCAGCATGTGACTCATCCAGCCTGTGGGCTGGGACATTCTACTCCCCCTCCCACTCTGTTCCAACTGCCAGTTGCCTTATATTGCCATGCTCTGATGCTACGGAGGTACACATTCCACATTAAGGTTCAGGCTTTAAGTGTCAATTTATCAAGCCCGAGCACATAGTTTCATAGCGAAGCACAGGCATCCAGCTAGTAGGAAATAAAATAATTGTCTTACATAATAGGGACAATGAAGTTCATAATTATGAATTTGACTGATTTGTAGTGCTTGGCTGATATTATCTACACCTAGAATCCCCAAGTCTACACACCAGATTTTTTTTTATTGTCTCAAAAGGATTGTTAATAAAATTGCAGCAAGCCTGAAGAACAAAAAACAGCTGATTTGCAAATGGATCTATTTATCTACCTACAGATCACTCTGCTGCTGGCACATATCAATACTGACTGCAATGACTCATTATTCCATTCCATTAAGTATTCTATGAACCATTTTAAAAAATGGAAATAACTTTTATTGGTAGCTTCAATATGATTAGTTTCCTCTCGTAATTCATTTTGATTGTTGGTTTTCCTAATTAACACTATTTTAAGAAACTAATGTATAGTTTGTGATAGCGATGGGTTTCCAATATTCTTACCACTGGTTCGCTGCCTATGTGCCTTCCACACATGCGCTTGGCCTTCTGTGCATGCATTTTGCTTGCTCGCGTGCCTTCCGCACATGTGCCTGGCCTCAAAAATGTGCCTAAATCCTAAATAGGATTGTAGAGGGGAAGGGCGGGGGCAGGGGTGGGGCAGGCCCACCCCCGTCCTACCCCATCCGTTATCTCCACTATGGTCAGGGTACGAACTGGCTGAATACCACCTCTGGTTTGTGATATATAATTATGGGTTTTAACATGGCTTCACACTTTTTAATGATCCTTTTTTAAAGTATTTTTTCCAGAATGTATATTGCTTTGTATTAAGACTCTGGCATTATTACCCCAAGCTACTGTGATACAATCTGTATTAGCAACTTATATCGTTCATAGCAATGGATTTCTTGTATATCCCTTTTGTGACCCAGGTCCAAGTAGGTAGTATTAAATGCAATCAGTTCAAAAACAAACAGACTTTATTGGAACAGCTGGGAATTAACTCATTCTCAGCGGCGTCCAAACTAAATCAAAGCAAATTCTTCATAACACAATTCTTCAGTCTTATCATCAACCTTGGTCTAATTAGGCAAACTGGCAAAGGCTTTTCTTGGCAAAAGTTCAAAAGCAGAAGACTCTGACAAGAAATAAATGCAGCAAGACAAGGAGCAAGGCTATCAACGTTGTTTTCCGACAAAGAGCCCAAATTACTGGTTACTGGTCTTTTAAGCCTTATGGGAGGGGCCAATCATCTCTTGGCTCTACTCCTGAGTTGACCTCTTTGCTTTAGGTGCTCTTGCCTTCTCGCAGCTCTTCTCATGCATGCATTAGGAACAGGCTCCTCCTGTTCCTCTGCCTCACTACTGTCAGCCTCTGGAGGCTCCGGAATCGGCACATCACTCCCAGATGGCCCTGGCTCCACCTCTGCCACTGACGCAGAGCCCTCATCTGGGCCTTCCCCAGCCTCCAGGACTGGCCCATGTTCTTGCTCAGCCTCATCGCTGTCCGACTATGTTACCAGCTTCGCAGGCTGCTGGCGGACCACAACAATACATGGAACATCTGTTAGCTCTGCTCTTAACAAGCTTTCAATGATACCCATAAAAATTGCATCACTTGACTGCCGGTGGCTCCGCTCTCTTCGATGGATTCTGGAAAAAGCAGGTGAAAACAGCGAATATCAGCTGTTCACCGGCTGAAAGTACTTTCCCCGGATAAAGGGGAAAGGAAAGAGCAGAGGAGGGATAGGAAGAACTCCCTAGAGGCCCCGCTTTCTCGATTTGAAAGCGGGGAACTCGAAGGGAAAAGTTCCCTGGAAATCCCTCTGCAGCAGCTCCAGACCCAGCATGTCTCTGCTTCGGCAGAAAGAGAAGAAAGTGACCATCTCTGCTTCAAATGATTGCTATGGATCTTAATAAGCAGACGGAACAAACACAAGAGATCAGTCATTTAAACTGCAAGTATTAAATCTGACTTCTATTTTTTAAAAAAACTTTTTTCTGCTTACAATCAACATTGAAACAAAATGGCACTCGTTAGTTGCTGAGAAAGCGAAAGTGAATGGAGACTCTATCGTATCGTGCTGGACTGTAAGCAGAGCAGACTGGATTTTTGCTTCTTTTAATTTCTTCTTTTTTTATTTGGATTTAAATGGACTGCTGGATTACCAGTTTGCTTAGGTATTTGAGAAGGGGACTCTCAGTAAGAATTTGGCGATGAAGGTTCTTTCAGAAGAATGGATTCGTGACTTTATACAGGAATATAGAGAGTAATTATCCAAAAATATGAATTGATAAAAAATTGGGATGTTTTGGATGAGAGTTTGGAGGAAACTAATCAGTCCAATCAGTACTTGGAAAATGGAGTGGAGGAGATACAAGCAAAAGTGGATAAAAATGAAGATATGATTGTGAATAAACAAGATGATGTAAAGAGGCTTTCTTTAAAAGATTTGGATGAAACACCTGAATTTGTGTTACAAGAGGTTGTTTCCTGAACCGATAAAATATACAGGGCTAATGCTTTACAAGCGTTTTCTTTCCGGATTGATGGAATATATGGTAGTAATTTGTGGATTGCTGGACAAAAGGAATCATTAGGAGATATTGTGATTGACTTTTTAAAAGGAGTGATGAAGGAAAGACAGAAACTAATGCATCAAAAAAAAAACCCGGCAAGAGACAAAAGTATTATTCTTGAAAGAAGTTTTTTTTGAAATATTAACAGATAAAAATATTAGCGCTCCTGAAAGACTATATGCAAGAAAGATCTGGAAGAAATGGGTTGATTATATGTTTGATATATATCACAAAAGACTAGATATTTGGAATTATATTGGGTTTTTTTTCTTTTCTCTTAAGCTTGTGTACTAAGAAAAATGGCAATGGTCAGAGGAGGAAGGACTAAAGTTGAATAGAGATTGTAATTTGCTGTATCAAAATTATGTAATGTGTTTTACTGAATTGTAAATAGAATATTCTCGAAAGACTTTATGTAAGAAAGATTTGGGGGGGAAATGGGTTGATTATATGGTTTATAGAAGTTACAAGGGAGATATTCTCTGAATTGGATTGGATTTTTAAGCATTATCTGGTTTTAAATACTTTAGGATTAATCTGCTGTATTGAATATATTTTATCAATGTTAATTGTTATTTCTTGAAGGATTTTGGTTATGTAAGGGGGAAGTCAGAGCCAGAGAGGAAAAATTTGTATAATTGTTTTGGAATAATTTAGCTTATGTTTGTTTTTGAACTATACCTTATGGGTGTTCTGGGAAAGGGAAAATTTAGTGAATGATTGTTTTTTGAACTATACCTTGTGTTTGTTCTTGGAAGTCGGGGGGAGGAGGGTGGTTTTGGAGGAGAGGGAGGAGGAGGGAGGGGAGGGGGGAAAGAAAGTGGAGTAAAATTTTTTGTAAAAACTTTTTCAATTAAAAAAAAAAGAAAATTGCATCACTTGTTAGAGATAGACAGGTAATTAATAAAGCAATCCCATGATGAATAAATAAAATACATTTGTGCAAACTTCTCAGCCTAAGAAGTAGAAAAGTATCTTGGATGAAGGAAGAACATCTGAATGTGTGTGCCCCTGCTCCTTGACAGAAGTGGATGTGTCAGGCCTGGAAGCCATCTTTTTCATTTGGCGTTCAGGCCTGCCACATTTACTACTGTGAGAAACAGGGAGGGGGGATTATATGGAGCAGCTCAGGCTGTAAGATAGCCTGTTATTAAAACACAGCTGCCTGCAATTACTGCAGGCTCGAATGCCACCAGGCCCAAGGTTGACTCAGCCTTCCATCCTTTATAAGGTAGGTAAAATGAGGACCCAGATTGTTGGGGGGGCAATAAGTTGACTTTGTAAATATACAAATAGAATGAGACTATTGCCTTACACACTGTAAGCCGCCCTGAGTCTTTGGAGAAGGGCGGGATATAAATGTAAATAAATAAATAAATAAAAATAAATAAATAATAGTCACAATAACATTCTTTTCTCAGGGAGTCAAGGTCATCTTGCCTTGCACCTGGATGGCTAGAACTGGGAGGCATTTCCAGTTGCGATGGTACCTGATTGGACCATGTGTGTGCTGGGGCATGAGGGTGCTGGGGCAGGAACATGGACTTTCCTTTGGGTGGGGAAAACCTGGAAGCTTTCAGATTCGGGTTTTCCCAGATGTGCCAATATGACATCTCTAATAAAATGGAATTTTGAGGAACTTCAGGCCTTGGAGTCTTCTTTCATTGGGGGTGTTACTTGGAATCGTGACACAGTAACTATGAATGGCAAGCAGTCATAAAATGTACGTTAGCAACTATAGTTTCAAGAGAGTCCATCAAGCCTGGGCAAGTCTTTGCATTCTGAGCTTCTGGTGGAAAAAAGTCAGATGTATGTGAAACTATTCTACAAAAAGTAGCCCTCTGTAGCCCATTGTAGGTAACTTCATAGATCACATCGAACTTATAAATTGGGGCTTTCTAGTGAAATTAAGTCATCAGTGACCAAATACAGTGCCAAGTGTGTGCGTGAGAGAGACATTTTTCTGTTCCTATTTTTAATGACAAAATATCAGTTATCTGTTGACATTCATATGAAGGAAGCATAAACAGAACAACATGGAATTCATTGTGATTACCAGAAAATCATTAGTATCAATGCATTTGAACAATTGAATATGCTAATTCTTACCTCATGCTATGATTACAATCTCAGCAGAACCCCACAATGGCTAGCCTTTCTTCCTCAAGCAAGCAACATGAATATGATGAAGGCACGAGACCCAACCTTTCATTATATGGCCAAGAGTCTTAACAGACCTTTTGCAAGTATTTCTCCTTGGACCTTGCAACATCAGGATCAGTTCATAATGAACTCTTGGTATTGGGGTTGACATTGACGTGAGATCACAAAGGTGGGTCTCCTCCTTCAGGAAAGCAGCATCAGATGGCTCAGCTGTCTCTGAAGCAGGTAGCAGCACTGTAAAGACAGAGAGCCCAGTTAGTCCTCTTTCAGGCAAATAACGTCAGCACAAGAGACACATCACTTGAAGGACGCAGCTTAATTTCTGACCGGTACATAGCAGCAAACAGACAGCCTTTTCTTCTCTGGTTGATGGAGGTAATAGCAGCCCAAATCCAACCAGAGACAGGCATCATTACCAGTAGAGGGTTATGAACTTTTTCACATTGAGCTGGAAAAAAAAATTGCTTAGTTTTTCTCCCTAGTTGCTTAAGAGCTTTTGAGAATACATGGAAAAAAATACTTGCAAAAGTCTCACCCAGTCTAGTAAAATCAATAGATACAATATTTCTTAGTTCATTAAGCTGTGGATTCCAAAAAGACTGATGGAAGATGAAGAACAACAAGTCTATGTTTTACCCCAAGAGCCTGCAAAAGTGGGTCTTTCCTTCCCCATACTAACCTAGGAGTATGAAACTAAAGGTGTGTGAAAAGTATGTTAGAAGAATCAAAACACCAGAAGAAGGAGATGGAGCAGAATGGCCTGATTAATAGATGTTGAGAATCTCCTTGAGCATTTCATTACTGTATAAGATCCTGAAGTTCAAATCTGCAACATTTAATTTCAAAACTGAGGCATACATTTCTGGACAATGAAGGAGGTTCATATTAGGGGTGGGAGCTGGCCTTGCTCAATTCAGGCTATGCCATGGGGTGAAATGCAGCAGGTTCTGACAGGTTCTGGAGAACCGGTAGTGGAAATTTTGAGTCGTTCAGAGAACCGGCAAATACCACCACTGGCTGGCCCCAGAGTGGGGTGGGAATGGAGATTTTGCAGTATCCTTCCCCTGCCATGCCCACCAAGCCACACCATGCCCACCAAACCATGCCCACAGAACCAGTAGTAAAAAAAATAATTGGATTTCACCACTGGGCTATGCCTTAGATCCCTTCTGGCATTACCCTGTAGAATTTGCCATATTAAGTGATTGTTATTAATAATCTCAGTGATGGCAATTTCCTATGTAATGTTTTTGAAACACCCCCATTTCTGACAAATCAGATATGCAGTTCCAAGCAGTGGCAGCTTAAAGTAGTAAATTTATTGCCGTAAAATAATAGGCAAGGAGTCTGTGTTTTATTGTGATATGGCAAAAGGGCCTTGTTGACATACCTCTTCTATTACATATTAGTCTTCATAAAGTTGATCAAACTAATATGCTGTATCTCTGACAGCTGACACATTGGGGAACCTGGCTTACATTTCTTGCTCTAATGAATGAGAATAGAAGTAAGCGCTTCGTATTTATTTTTAAGTTGCCTAGATACAAGATAATCAGCCATGAATTTATTCCAGCTCTAACAATTAACTACCATCTTGAGAAATACTGAATTTGTCATTAACTTTCCGGCCGATAATATACACATGTCTTTTAAGAGCATTAAGCTAAGTCAGGGAATAGTAATATTCCCAGGGTTTCATTAAGCAAGAGTGGTAGTGTATATTTCTGTAATGCAATCTTGGGTATGCTAGCTAAATATATTTGTAGAGCAATTCTCAAAATTGCAGGCGCTCTGGAGAATTTAATAGGTAGCCAGCACTGATTCTCCTAGCTAGTTCCCAGGAGCCAGTCTTCCTTGCATACTGATGATTGCATAACGTTCATTGAACTTCCCAGAATCAAGGAGAAATGTATATTTATGAGCAAAAATGTGTCAGTAAGACAGCAGTCTTTACTGCCTGCCTCCCATGGCACCAACGCCTTTAAATGTTTAGCTATATTGGGGAAAAAAGGATTTATCTCCTCTGCTTAGTAACTAAGCAAGGAAGCCCTAGCTAGCAACAATAGTTCTTTGTGATGAAACCTTTGGGTGCTGGACGGCTTTTAAGACAAGAAATAAATCTTGTTCCCTCCTCTTGCCCCTTGCAAAGAGACATAAAAGTTGGTTACTACTGAGTTAGACCGCTGGTCCCTCTTACCCAGAATTGCTTCTGTAACTGTCGTGTCCCATTATGGATAAATAATGGAATGGATAAATGGAAAAATTTGCAACTATCAATGATAGGGAGAATCGCAACTATCAAAATGAATACTTCGATGAATTAAATAATGTAATTTTGAAATATCTTTGGCAAGGAAAAAAAGCAAGTTTGAAAATGTTGCAAGAGTCCAAAAACAATGGGGGCTTTGGACTACCAGATTGGGAGCTCTATTTATCATGCAGCTGTATTAACATGGGTGAGGGAATGGATAACTTAGACATAAAAAAATACTGCTTCTAGAAGGCCAGGATCTCCAATTAGGATGGCATGCTTTTTTATGATATAACAAAAGCAAAACTCATAGATATTTTCAAAGACACTATATAAGAAATGCTCTACTTTCAGGTGAAAGCAAAAATTTACATTAAAATTCCAGTTCGGCTCTCAACAATGAAATCATTTATACATTTAAATGTAGTAAATCTGGAAAAAAATCTTAACACATAAAGATATTTTGAATGTGGAAGAGGAACTTAAAACTAAGCAAGAATTGCAGAATCAAGGTATGGACCTATCCACATATGCAAATAAAATCGAGATATGAGAAAGACATTAGGGATTATGGTTTTTATAAAGATCTTACAATATTTGATCAAATAATGTTAGAGATAGATGAAAAGTTGATAAAGGAAAAATACAATTTCTTGTTAAGCTTAAAAATGGAAGATGAACAGATAAAAGATACAATGATAGTATGGGCAAAAAACTTTGGAGATGCTATAGATTTAGACAAATGGCAGAAGCTTTGGGAAAGAAATTGTAAGTTCACAATGGCAACTACATCTAAGGAAAATTTATATAAATGTTTTATGGGTGGCATTTACCACCGGCAAGATTAGCAAAGATGTTTAAAAGCATAGACATCTGCCAGATGTTGGAAATGTAACCAGACACCAGGGACTTATTATCATGTGTGGTGGACATGTGTAAAAGCAAAGAAATATTGGACAAAAATACATGCATGGTTGGAGAAAAAGTTAAAACAACATATAGATTGTAAGCCAGAAATATTTTTGCTTGGCATAATAACTGAAAAGCAGGGGTGCTATTCAGCAGGTTATGATAGGTTCTGGAGAACCAGTAGTGGAAATTTTGAGTGGTTTGGAGAACCGGCAAATACCACCTCTGGCTGGCCCCAGTGTGGGGTGGGAATGGAGATTTTGCAATATCCTTCCCTAAGGGGTGGGGAGGGAATGGAGATTTTGCAGTATCCTTCCCCTGGAGTGAGATGGGAACGGAGATTTTGCAGAATTCTTCCCCTGCTACACCCAGCAAGCCACACCACACCCACCAAGCCACACCCACAGAATTAGTAGTAAAGAAAATTGGAATTCCACCACTGCTGAAAAGTATGATAAAGGGAACTTATACTTAACATTACATGTCATGACAGCAGGAAGAATTGCATTTGCACAGTACTGAAAAAATGAGGAAACAGCTACGGAGGATTATGTAATTTAAAAAAATTTAGATTGTGCAGAAATGGATAGATTGACATTAAAAGTAAAAGAAAATGAAGATACAGAGTATTTTCGAACATGGGACTTATTTTATAAATGGTTGGACAGTAGAGGTAGAAACTGGAATTGAGAAAATATTATTGTATATAAATAAATTGATCCAGACAATACGCTGTTCACTAAGCACTTATGTATGTAACGTGAAGATATATAAATAAACTGTTAAAAAAAGAAGCAGCTATGTTTATCATGAGCTTTCCCCAACCCTTCCTCCTTTCTATTTTTTTTTAAATTTAATTTTCATTTTCTCTCTCTCTATATCACCAAACTTAACGTTTCCAAATTGATCATTCATGTTCATATGAAATCCACATTGATTCAGCACCCTTTAATTTTTTTAAAAAAATCTTAACTTGTTGGTTTTCCCACAAACATCTCAATCAACTCAAGCATACTTTGGGATTTATAGTGATTTCTTTGCCATGGTATCAGTGGTGGGCTGCTGCCGGTTCAGACTGGTTCAGGTGAACTGGTAGTTCCAACGATCAGCTGGTCCCACCAACCCATCCTTGATCTATCCTGTTCTATATTTCCTTTTTTCTGGCTCAACTGATTTGCGCAGCACAGCTGATTTCTGCGCCTCCGCTGTTCTACTTACTGGGGATGCCTTAGAATGTAAGCAGCTGAGTTTCAAATTGCTGTATTTTGAACGCTGCATGCCAGTGCGTTAGGCGCGTGCACACAGAACCGGTTGTTAAACCGGTTGCAGCCCACCACTGCATGGTATGTATGTCAGATATTCTTTTTAGTCGGTGAAGGCCGCACTTACACACATACCATATTTTTTGGGGGAAAAGGTACATCTTATACTCCAAAAAAATACGGTACATGTATCTACAACTTTTACAACAGGAAGGAGAAACAAAAAGCATACACATTTAATTTTTTTAAAAAAAAATCATATCTGTTTTCAGTATAAATCATACTGAGCTACAAACAAATATATTTGCATACTAATTTCAGCATAAATCATACAAAAATAAAACCGGAATATTTTACAATAAATTCAAGGTTGTTCAAAGAAGAACCATAGCAGACATTATGTTTATCACATCGTTACCCTTGCATTGTTTTAAATTTGTTTATAATTACCCACGAAATTATAATGTAATTAACATAGTTCTCTCCCACTATGATGGGTACTTTTACGTAAACAGTAGACCATCAGTCATATGATCTTTGCATGTTACAGTAATTATCCAATATACCTCCGGATTTAGATTGCTGCATCTAATTAGGATCCCTTTATTATTTTGGTTACAGAAATTAGTCATAGACACGTTAACCCACAACTCTCAATATAAGAAAAGAAATGACTGAACTTTTTGTGAACAAATTACTTATCATTTGCAGTCTGCAGGCATCTCAGATACGAGGATGTCATAATAGTCACAGTGCGAGGGACTCCTTACTGCAGCTCATATCTCTTTTGCATTGTAAATAGTAAGCTTTATTTTACAATTAACTTCTCAAATGAAATCCCTAAATCCCAGTTCTCTTTCACAAAAAGAAATGGTTGCATCCGTGCAGGCTATAGAGGTGACAAAAAATATAGCTTTTTTTTCCCCCCTGTGGAAAGTGCTCGCTTCAATTCTTCTGTTATTTATGTTACAATTTGAAAGCAATATTACAAAATTTCAGATGAAAATGTCTTGGGGTTTGCAACCATAGTATTGTGGTCCATCAACAGCCTACGGAGCTGGCAACGGAGTCGGACAGCGATGAGGCTGAGGTGGGGCCAGGGCCATCGGGGAGTGAGGTGCGGACTCCAGAGCCTCCAGAACCTGATAGTAGTGAGGCAGAGGAACAGGAGGAGCCTGTTCTTATGCACGCATGAGAAGAGCTGCCAAAAGGCAAGAGCAGCTCAAGCAGAGAAGACAACTTGGGAGTAGGGCCAAGAGATGATTGGCCCCTCCCATAAGGCTTAAAACAGACCAGCACTGGTGTTTCAGCTTGCCGGAAAACAACGTTGTAGCTGTGTCCTCTGCTTTGTGTACATCTTTGTTTTTGTGGCTTCTGGACATTTGCCAGGAAGGGCCTTTGGCAGTTTGCCTAATTGGACTAAGGTTTGTGAGATAACTGAAGAGTTGAACAACGCTGGGAATGAAGTAATTCCCAGCTGTTCGAATAAAGTTTTTTTTCCACAGGCTAAGTTTATTACTACTTACTTGGGCCTGGATTACAATACATAGCACTGGTCACCAGTGGTGGGATTCAGCCAGTTCGTACCACTTCGGAAAACCAGTTGTTAACTTTCTGAGTATTTTGGCAAACTGGTTGTTGGAAGAAATCACTGGAACAGAGAACCGGTTCTTAAATTACTTGAATCCTACCATTGTTTGTCACTCGAGGAAGTCAGTATTCGAATAGGAGTTCTATGCCCACAACTGAAAGTAAAGACTACTAAAGTAGAGACTACTATCTAACAAAATGAAATTCAACAGTGAAAAATGTAAGGTTCCACATTTAGGCAAAAAAAAAACCCAACATGCACAGGTACAGTATATGTGGTACCTTGCTCAATAGTAGTGCCTGTGAGAGGGATCTTGGAGTCCTAGTGGACAACAATTTAGATATGAGCCAGCAGTGTGCAGCAGCTGCCAAAAAACAACAACACAGTGCTAGGCTGCATAAACAGAGAGATAGAATCAAGATCATGTGAAGTGTTAAGCCCATTTTATAATGCCTTGGTAAGGCCACACTTGGAATATTGCATCCAGTTTTGGTCGCCACGATGTAAAAAAGATATTGAGACTCTAGAAAGAGTGCAGAGAAGAGCAACAAAGATGATTAGGGGACTGGAGACTAAAACATATGAAGAACGGTTGCAGGAACTGGGTATGTCTAGTTTAATAAAAAGAAGGACTAGGGCAGACATGATAGCAGTGTTCCCATATCTCAGGGGTTGCCACAAAGAAGAGGGAGTCAAACTATTCTCCAAAGCACCTGAGGGTAGAACAAGAAGCAATGGGTAGAAACCAGGGGTGAAATGCTACCGGATCGGAGGGGATCGCGTGATCCCGTAGCGATGGCAGCTGCTGATTTGGAGGACCGGTAGCAAAAATCCCTGGCCCTGCCCCCCCTGCCTCTGCTGAGCCGCACCATCTGCAGAGGTTTGGTTTTTTTACTTTTAAAAGCCGCTTTTGCTCCAGCAGAAACAGGCCTTTAAAAGTAAAAAACAGCAGAACCTTACTTGTACTCTTACTTGTAGAAAACATGTTTTCTACAAGTAAAAGTAGAGATTTTAAGGCACTTACCTGATTACTGAAGAACGCATGGCTCTCTTTCCAGCCTGAAAGCTCTAGTTTCAGTTTCACCCCAGACAGAATCAATCTATTCTGCTAATCTATTTCCTCGGTGATCAACTGGCTGGCTTTGCTGAGGAACTCTGGGATTTGAAGTCCACAATAAAATAAAATAAAATAAAATATTTGTGCAGCTTTCTGAGATTTGGTGTGTTTCTGTAGTGTTTCACTCTACACAAACACACAAAATCTCAAAAAGCTGTATGTGGCATATTGTGTGTGTGTGTTAGTTGTGTGTGTGTAAAGTGTGAAAGTTGGTTTTTGAGCTTTTTGTGGCTATGTGAAGTATGAAGTGCAGCTGCTTTTACATTGTGTGAGTCAGTTGTGTTGTGTTCTGTTGTGTGTGTAAAGTGTGAAAGTTGGTTTTGAGCTTTTGTGGCTATGTGAAGTGTTAAGCCCATTTTATAATGCCTTGGTAAGGCCACACTTGGAATATTGCATCCAGTTTTGGTCGCCACGATGTAAAAAGATATTGAGACTCTAGAAAGAGTGCAGAGAAGAGCAACAAAGATGATTAGGGGACTGGAGACTAAAACATATGAAGAACGGTTGCAGGAACTGGGTATGTCTAGTTTAATAAAAAGAAGGACTAGGGCAGACATGATAGCAGTGTTCCCATATCTCAGGGGTTGCCACAAAGAAGAGGGAGTCAAACTATTCTCCAAAGCACCTGAGGGTAGAACAAGAAGCAATGGGTAGAAACCAGGGGTGAAATGCTACCGGATCGGAGGGGATCGCGTGATCCGGTAGCGATGGCAGCTGCTGATTTGGAGGACCGGTAGCAAAAATCCCTGCCCCCCCCCCCCGCCTCTGCTGAGCAGCACCATCTGCAGAGGTTTGGTTTTTTTACTTTTAAAAGCCGCTTTTGCTCCAGCAGAAACAGGCCTTTAAAAGTAAAAAACAGCAGAACCTGCTGAAACCCACTAGGCCTTCATATCCTGCACTCTCTTTCTCTCTCACACACACACACGCATTACTTTCGATTAGTGGTTCCTGCTGCTTCCGCTACCTACAAGAAGTCCTTAACTTATCACCAGTTGTTTTAATGGCTGTTTGAAATCACTACAGCCTCAGAAAGGATGCTTTGCAGCTGTAAAGCACGTACAGCTGTAAAGCACGTACAGCTGTAAAGCACGTACAGCTGTAAAGCACGTACAGCTGTAAAGCACGTACAGCTGTAAAGCACGTACAGCTGTAAAGCTGTCATAAAATGTCACTAAACATCTCCATATGATCCCTCTGGAAGGACCTTGGAGGTCTTCCAGTCCAACCCTCTGCTCAAACAGATCCTATACCATTTCAGACAGTGGTGGGTTTCAAAATATTTTACTACCAGTTCTCCGAACTACTCAAAATTTCCACTACCAGTTCTCCAGAACTGATCAGAACCTGCTGAAACCCACCTCTGATTTCAAATATGGTTGCCCAGTCTCTTAAAAACCTCCAATGATGAAGCACCCACAACTTCTGAAGGCAGGCTGTTCCTCTGGTTAATTGTCCTCGCTATTAGAAAATTTTACTACTGGTTCTGTGGGTGTGTCTTGGTGGGTGTGGCAAGGAAGGATGCTGCAAAATCCCATTTCCTCCCAATCAGCTGGGACTCAGGAGGCAGAGAATAGATGGGGCGGGCCAGTCAGAATTTTACTACTGGTTCTGTGGGTGTGTCTTGGTGGGTGTGGCAAGGAAGGATGCTGCAAAATCCCATTTCCTCCCAATCAGCTGGGACTCAGGAGGCAGAGAATAGATGGGGCGGGCCAGTCAGAATTTTACTACTGGTTCTCCGAACTACTCAAAATTTCCACTACCAGTTCTCCAGAACTGATCAGAACCTGTTCTGTTGTGTGTGTAAAGTGTGAAAGTTGGTTTTGAGCTTTTGTGGCTATGTGAAGTGTGAAGTGCAGCTGCTTTTACATTGTGTGTGAGTCAGTTGTGTTGTGTGTATGTAAAGTGTGAAAGTTGGTTTTGAGCTTTTTGTGGCTATGTGAAGTGTGAAGTGCAGCTGCTTTTACATTGTGTGTGTGTAAAGTGTGACAGTTGGTTTTGGTACCTCTTATTATTTTATTATTTATTGTTATTGGCCACGCCCACCAATTAAGCCACGCCCACCAATTAAGCCACGCCCACACAGCCGGTACGGAAAATTTTTAGATTTCACCCCTGGTAGAAACTGATCAAGGAAAGAAGCAACTTAGAACTAAGGAGAAATTTCCTGACAGTTAGAACAATTAATAAGTGGAACGACTTGCCTGCAGAAGTTGTGAATGCTCCAACACTGGAAATTTTTAAGAAAATGTTGGATAACCATCTGTCTGAGATGATGTAGGGTTTCCTGCCTGGGCAGGAGGTTGTACAAGAAGGCCTCCAAGGTCCCTTCCAACTCTGTTGTTATTATTATTAAGATAGCAAGGATTTCTTCTGATAAATGGGCATAGGAAACAATGTTCCTGCCCCATTACGTAGCAGTGGTTCGATACTTTAGTGAAGATATTGCAAAAGAGTTCTATCAAATGGCTAAGGCCTATTAATGTTCTCTTCCTGAAACCCACTAGGCCTTCATATCCTGCACTCTCTTTCTCTCTCACACACACACACGCATTACTTTCGATTAGTGGTTCCTGCTGCTTCCGCTACCTACAAGAAGTCCTTAACTTATCACCAGTTGTTTTAATGGCTGTTTGAAATCACTACAGCCTCAGAAAGGATGCTTTGCAGCTGTAAAGCACGTACAGCTGTAAAGCACGTACAGCTGTAAAGCACGTACAGCTGTAAAGCACGTACAGCTGTAAAGCACGTACAGCTGTAAAGCACGTACAGCTGTAAAGCACGTACAGCTGTAAAGCACGTACAGCTGTAAAGCTGTCATAAAATGTCACTAAACATCTCCATATGATCCCTCTGGAAGGACCTTGGAGGTCTTCCAGTCCAACCCTCTGCTCAAACAGATCCTATACCATTTCAGACAGTGGTGGGTTTCAAAATATTTTACTACTGGTTCCGTGGGTGTGTCTTGGTGGGTGTGGCAAGGAAGGATGCTGCAAAATCCCATTTCCTCCCAATCAGCTGGGACTCAGGAGGCAGAGAATAGATGGGGCGGGCCAGTCAGAATTTTACTACCGGTTCTGTGGGTGTGGCTTGGTGGGCGTGGCACGGCTTGGTGGGCGTGGCTTGGTAGGTGTGGCAGGGGAAGGTTACTGCAAAATCCCCATTTCCTCCCAATCAGCTGGGACTCAGGAGGCAGAGAATAGATGGGGGCGGGGCCAGTCAGAATTGTTACTATTGGTTCTCCGAACTACTCAAAATTTCCACTACCAGTTCTCCAGATCTGGTCAGAACCTGCTGAAACCCACTAGGCCTTCATATCCTGCACTCTTTCTCTCTCACACACACACGCATTACTTTCGATTAGTGGTTCCTGCTGCTTCCGCTACCTACAAGAAGTCCTTAACTTATCACCGGTTGTTTTAATGGCTGTTTGAAATCACTACAGCCTCAGAAAGGATGCTTTGCAGCTGTAAAGCACGTACAGCTGTAAAGCACGTACAGCTGTAAAGCTGTCATAAAATGTCACTAACCATCTCCATATGATCCCTCTGGAAGGACCTTGGAGGTCTTCCAGTCCAACCCTCTGCTCAAACAGATCCTATACCATTTCAGACAGTGGTGGGTTTCAAAATATTTTACTACTGGTTCTGTGGGTGTGTCTTGGTGGGTGTGGCAAGGAAGGATGCTGCAAAATCCCATTTCCTCCCAATCAGCTGGGACTCAGGAGGCAGAGAATAGATGGGGCGGGCCAGTCAGAATTTTACTACTGGTTCTGTGGGTGTGTCTTGGTGGGTGTGGCATGACTTGGTGGGCATGGCTTGGTGGGTGTGGCATGACTTGGTGGGCATGGCTTGGTGGGTGTGGCATGACTTGGTGGGCATGGCTTGGTGGGTGTGGCATGACTTGGTGGGCATGGCTTGGTGGGTGTGGCATGACTTGGTGGGCATGGCTTGGTGGGTGTGGCATGACTTGGTGGGCATGGCTTGGTGGGTGTGGCATGACTTGGTGGGCATGGCTTGGTGGGTGTGGCATGACTTGGTGGGCATGGCTTGGTGGGTGTGGCATGACTTGGTGGGCATGGCTTGGTGGGTGTGGCATGACTTGGTGGGCATGGCTTGGTGGTGTGGCAAGGAAGGATGCTGCAAAATCCCATTTCCTCCCAATCAGCTGGGACTCAGGAGGCAGAGAATAGATGGGGCGGGCCAGTCAGAATTTTACTACTGGTTCTCCGAACTACTCAAAATTTCCACTACCAGTTCTCCAGAACTGATCAGAACCTGCTGAAACCCACTAGGCCTTCATATCCTGCACTCTTTCTCTCTCACACACACACGCATTACTTTCGATTAGTGGTGAAATGCTACCGGATCGGAGGATCGCGTGATCCGGTAGCGATGGCAGCTGCTGATTTGGAGGACCGGTAGCAAAATCCCTGCCCCCCGCCTCTGCTGAGCAGCACCATCTGCAGAGGTTTGGTTTTACTTTTAAAAGCCGCTTTTGCTCCAGCAGAAACAGGCCTTTAAAAGCAATAGCACTTAAACTTATATACCGCTTCACCGTGCTTTACAGCCCGCTCTAGAATAGAATAGAATTTTATTGGCCAAGTGTGATTGGACACACAAGGAATTTGTCTTGGTGCATATGCTCTCAGTGTACATAAAAGAAAAGATACGTTCATCAAGGTACAACATTTACAACACAATTGATGATCAATATATCAATATAAATCATAAGGATTGCCAGCAACAAGTTATAGTCATACAGTCATAAGTGGAAAGAGATTGGTGATGGGAACTATGAAACGATTAATAGTAGTGCAGATTCAGTAAATAGTCTGACAGTGTTGAGGGAATTATTTGTTTAGCAGAGTGATGGCCTTCGGGAAAAAACTGTTCTTGTGTCTAGTTGTTCTGGTGTGCAGTGCTCTATAGCGTCGTTTTGAGGGTAGGAGTTGAAGCAGTTTATGTCCAGGATGTGAGGGATCTGCAAATATTTTCACGGCCCTCTTCTTGATTCGTGCAGTATACAGGTCCTCAATGGAAGGCAGGTTGGTAGCAATTATTTTTTCTGCAGTTCTAATTATCCTCTGAAGTCTGTGTTTTTCTTGTTGGGTTGCAGAACCAAACCAGACAGTTATAGAGGTGCAAATGACAGATTCAATAATTCCTCTGTAGAATTGGATCAGCAGCTCCTTGGGCAGTTTGAGCTTACTAAGTGGTTTACAGACTCAGCACCTTGCTCCCAGCAATCTGGGTCGTCATTTTACGGACCTCGGAAGGATGGAAGGATGAGTCAATCTTGATGAATCATCTTAGTTGCTCTTCTTTGCACTTTTACCAAAGTCTCAACATCTTTTTTTGTAATGTGGTGACCAAAACTGGATGCAATATTCCAGGTGTGGCCTTACAAAGGCTTTATAAAGCGATAATAATACTTATAGTTCTAAGTCAAGGAGTACCTTGTAATAGGAGGACTTTGTTTATTCTGTTCAACTGGAGCCGCCCAACTCCAATTGACTCTGGGTAGCTTTTTTTCTCTCTCGTCAGCTGTGCATGATGGCAGTTTTGATCAGTTGGTTTCCAATAATCTTATCAATCTATCTTCTACTACATGAGTATTTGTGAGAAGCTGCAACTATTTTATAAACTGACAACCACTGATTTTTTTTCCTTTTCATTATGAAAAGTTGGAGACCAAAGTTATATGTTTCTGCAGTACAAAACAGATTATCAGGAGACGACTTCCGGTATCCGGCGGCAACGGACATCTGGAGGTGCCTCTCCTGCCTCCAGTGTCCGAATCCGGCCGCCTCCGAGGCCCTTAGGGGCCAGGTGTTCCGAAAAGGACACCTGCCGCACGGACGGCTCGCCAGGGGTCTCCCAGCCGACATACAGGACTGGGGGGACCGATGCTGGCGCGTCCTAGGCTCGGAGGGGTTCGGAGGCCTCAGGCCGCGGCCATTATTTTGGTCGTCGCCTGGGCCGCTGTGCCCGGTGACACCGGGGCTTTGGATTTATAATTGCAGCAGCCTGGTGGCGAACAGGGAACGGAGAAGAATTGAGGAAGGGAGAAGGGAAGGAGATATCGGCAAATGTGGTGGAGTGCTCCGAGTGCGGGGGTTTCTCTCCCCTGCGACTGGAAGGAGCACGAATCACTTTGGAGAGAGGAGAACTTAAAATAACAAGATTACCGGTTTTGTGGAGCTCTGGAGAAGAGGTGATGGAGAAATTTAGGAGGGAGGGTTTCCTGCCTGGGCAGGAGGTTGTACAAGAAGGCCTCCAAGGTCCCTTCCAACTCTGTTGTTATTATTATTATTATTATTAAGATAGCAAGGATTTCTTCTGATAAATGGGCATAGGAAACAATGTTCCTGCCCCATTACGTAGCAGTGGTTCGATACTTTAGTGAAGATATTGCAAAAGAGTTCTATCAAATGGCTAAGGCCTATTAATGTTCTCTTCCTGAAACCCACTAGGCCTTCATATCCTGCACTCTCTTTCTCTCTCTCACACACACACGCATTACTTTCGATTAGTGGTTCCTGCTGCTTCCGCTACCTACAAGAAGTCCTTAACTTATCACCGGTTGTTTTAATGGCTGTTTGAAATCACTACAGCCTCAGAAAGGATGCTTTGCAGCTGTAAAGCACGTACAGCTGTAAAGCTGTCATAAAATGTCACTAAACATCTCCATATGATCCCTCTGGAAGGACCTTGGAGGTCTTCCAGTCCAACCCTCTGCTCAAACAGATCCTATACCATTTCAGACAGTGGTGGGTTTCAAAATATTTTACTACTGGTTCCGTGGGTGTGTCTTGGTGGGTGTGGCATGGCTTGGTGGGCGTGGCTTGGTGGGTGTGGCAAGGGAAGGATGCTGCAAAATCCCCATTTCCTCCCAATCAGCTGGGACTCGGGAGGCAGAGAATAGATGGGGGCGGGGCCAGTCAGAATTTTTACTACCGGTTCTCCGAACTACTCAAAATTTCCACTACCAGTTCTCCAGAACTGATCAGAACCTGCTGAAACCCACCTCTGATTTCAAATATGGTTGCCCAGTCTCTTAAAAACCTCCAATGATGAAGCACCCACAACTTCTGAAGGCAGGCTGTTCCTCTGGTTAATTGTCCTCGCTATTAGAAAGTTTCTCCTTAATTCCAGGTTGCTTCTCTCCTTGATTAGTTTCCATCCATTGTTTCTTGCCTTGCCTTCTGGTGTTTTGGAAAATAAGTTGACTCCCTCTTCTTTGTGGCAGCCCCTCAAATACTGGAATACTGCTATCATGTCATGCCTAGACCTTTTTTCCTCTAGACTGTCCGTGCCCAATTCCTACAACTGTTCTTCATATGTTTTTGTCTCCAGGCCTTTAAAAGCAATAGCACTTATATACCGCTTCACCGTGCTTTACAGCCCGCTCTAGAATAGAATAGAATTTTATTGGCCAAGTGTGATTGGACATACAAGGAATTTGTCTTGGTGCATATGCTCTCAGTGTACATAAAAGAAAAGATACGTTCATCAAGGTACAACATTTACAACACAATTGATGATCAATATATCAATATAAATCATAAGGATTGCCAGCAACAAGTTATAGTCATACAGTCATAAGTGGAAAGAGATTGGTGATGGGAACTATGAAACGATTAATAGTAGTGCAGATTCAGTAAATAGTCTGACAGTGTTGAGGGAATTATTTGTTTAGCAGAGTGATGGCCTTCGGGAAAAAACTGTTCTTGTGTCTAGTTGTTCTGGTGTGCAGTGCTCTATAGCTGCTTTTGAGGGTAGGAGTTGAAACAGTTTATGTCCAGGATGTGAGGGATCTGCAAATATTTTCACAGCCCTCTTCTTGATTCGTGCAGTATACAGGTCCTCAATGGAAGGCAGGTTGGTAGCAATTATTTTTTCTGCAGTTCTAATTATCCTCTGAAGTCTGTGTTTTTCTTGTTGGGTTGCAGAACCAAACCAGACAGTTATAGAGGTGCAAATGACAGATTCAATAATTCCTCTGTAGAATTGGATCAGCAGCTCCTTGGGCAGTTTGAGCTTACTATGTGGTTTACAGACTCAGCACCTTGCTCCCAGCAATCTGGGTCGTCATTTTACGGACCTCAGAAGGATGGAAGGCTGAGTCAATCTTGATGAATCATCTTAGTTGCTCTTCTTTGCACTTTTACCAAAGTCTCAACATCTTTTTTTGTAATGTGGTGACCAAAACTGGATGCAATATTCCAGGTGTGGCCTTACAAAGGCTTTATAAAGCGATAGTAATACTTATAGTTCTAAGTCAAGGAGTACCTTGTAATAGGAGGACTTTGTTTATTCTGTTCAACTGGAGCCGCCCAACTCCAGTTGACTCTGGGTAGCTTTTTTTCTCTCTCGTCAGCTGTGCATGATGGCAGTTTTGATCAGTTGGTTTCCAATAATCTTATCAATCTATCTTCTACTACATGAGTATTTGTGAGAAGCTGCAACTATTTTATAAACTGACAACCACTGATTTTTTTTTCCTTTTCATTATGAAAAGTTGGAGACCAAAGTTATATGTTTCTGCAGTACAAAACAGATTATCATATAATAATTAAAGCAGATCACTCATTATGATTCAGACAGTATAGTCCTAAAAATATTCCTGATTTATTCTCATCTAATGTTAATATTGTTAAATACCTATTTCCCCAAAATAAAGAGTTTTCATCTAGCATCGGGCTATTCTTTTAATAGAATCAACAATAGGAAGTATATATATTGTAAAATTGTCAATAGAAGACTCAGTTTACATTTAATTAACATATATTAAACCGCTGGTATTTAGAATATGATTATTCATGTAATATAGAGTACGACAAGCCTGGAAGCCACAATTTGCATTGGTCCTTCACATTTAGTGCTGTGGGAAACTGGGAGGGGGGGAATTGTGTGGAGCCAGGATGATACGTAGTCATAATAACATTCCTTTCTCAGAGTGTCAGGGACAACTAGGCCTGTACCTGGAGGGGTGTGACTGGGAGGCATCTCCAGTTGGGACGGTGCTTTGATTGGACCACATGATGGACATGTGGGTGCTGGGCAGGGACTTTGAACTTTTTTTGGGGTGAGGAAAACCTGGAAGCTGTCAGATTCGGGTTTTCCCAGATGTGCCAATATGACATCCCTAATAAAATGGAAGTTTGAGGAACTTCAAGCCTCAGAGTCTTCTTTCGTTGGGGGTGTTATCTGGAACCAGGGGTGAAATCTAAAAATTTTCCCTACCGGTTCTGTGGGCGTGGCTTAATTGGTGGACATGGCTTGGTGGTCAGGTGACTGAATGGGCATGGCCAATAATAATAAATGATAAAAATAATAAACAAAACGTGGGAGAGCACCGGTCTATCTTCTTTAAAAATAGAGGCACCGGTCTACCAATTGCCTTTTTTTGAGAGGCACCAGTCTACCTTCTTTAAAAATAGAGGCACCGGTCTACCAATTGCCTTTTTTTAGGAGGCACTGGTCTACCTTCTTTAAAAATAGAGGCACCAGTCTACCAATTGCCTTTTTTTAGGAGGCACTGGTCTACCTTCTTTAAAAATAGAGGCACCAGTCTACTAATTGCCTTTTTTTGGGAGTACACCAGTCTACCTTCTTTAAAAATAGAGGCACCAGTCTAGTAGCCGCCTAGAGCACTGATCAGCTGTAGTGCGGCCCTTTGAAGTGCCAGGGCAGTCATTTAAGGCCATTTGCAGCTATAACACCACCGAGAGCTTCAGGAACAGAGAAGAGGAACAGCAAGGTGGTGGTGGGGGGGGGGATTTTTGCTACCAGTTCTCCGAACTACCCACCCCCATCGCTACCGGATCATGCGATCCGGTCCGAATTGGGAGCATTTCACCCCTGCTTGGAACCCTGACAGAGTACTGGGTATTCTTGAGTGAACTTGTGACAAGGGGGTGGGGATTAAAAAAGCCTTTAAAAAGACAACTTATTAATATTTTATTATATGTTTATATTAACATTTAAACGTTCCATATGGAAATGAACCTGTTTTAATGCCTTAAAATTTAAACTTACACAGCCCATTTGATATATGTACCCAAGTATCTAATGTGAATTTCATTTGTGAATGAAAAAAGGAAAACATAATCCATCCCTAGACAGCATTCCATAATACTTTTGTATGAATTAAAAACACACACCATCTTTTCTGATCAATGCCAGCTGAGACTGCAGGCAACAAGTGTTATATTTTGGAACAACGAGAGATTTTAAAAATCCCTTAATTCTGTAGGAAATCATCTGCTTTTGATTTATACAGGCAATGAAATTAAATAATGATCGTAATAAGACAGTACTGGAATTATTGTCTGCTGAAACCAGTTAATAGATTTTCCCGTATCAAATTCATTTGCTTAGATATCATTTTTTTCAATACATTGCCCCCTCTCTGCTTCTCCAAACAAGTTGAAGCTACATAGAATCACATAAAAGTGAGATGGGTGGTTATAGAAGTAGAATACATAAATAACAGATCAACAGACAAAGAAACAGACCGATCGATAGATGAGAATATTTGTAGCTCTGGGTTGAACTGCCGAGTCCTATGTGTTCTCTGAGTTTGGTGGTTTTCTTGCAGGCATTTTACCTGATTAGGCAATACCATCAGTATTAGAAGGGAGTGGGGCAGGGGTCTGCAACCTTAAACGCTCAAAGAGCCATTTGAACATCAGCTGCAGTTTGGCCGGGCCAGTGTCTCAGGGTAGAGAGAAAGTCACGCATCTCCTGAGATGCACGCAGCACCAACAAGGGCCAGAAGAAGAGGCAAGTAAAGGCTCTGGAATATGAAATGAGTCTCCATCCACCGCCGTTGCCATTACCTTCTCAGATGAGGAGTGACTGGGAGGGGAGGGTGAGGGGAGGGGCCAGAGAGTGGTGGCATCCGGTTTGGCAGGAAGCCACCACCAGGGGCCCAAAGAACTACATGCAGTTCCAGAGCCGCAGGTTGCCAACACCGGAGTGGGGTTTGCACTTTTTTTTATATAGTAGTGGCTTGACCTGTCAGATTTGATGGGAGTATTCTTTTTTTTTCCTTCAAAATTTTATTAGATTTAAAAACAAGCAAAAACAATGGACATTGCTCCACATATCTGGTTTCTAACATTTACATCAAATTCAAGTTACTATATGATATATTCCTCGGTCTAAATACACATTTACATATCTCCTAATTCCTTATATATCAAGTATATACTATATTACTACTACTCCTACAACTCTATACATATTTAATAATTCTTTTATACCCTTACAAGTACAATATACATTGATATATACATTTCCAGACACTCATTTTCTCTTGTTTTTTGGCATTTTTCCTCCTCTCCAGCCAGTCGTAAAATTTACTCCAGACCTCATAGTAACTTGATTCGCTTTTATCTTTGAGTTCTAGAGTAAGTCTGTGTCGTGTTCTACTCCTCCGCTGACGGCCGGGTCAGGGAAGTCCGTATCAGGCATGCCTCTGCAGCTCTGCCAAAGTCCTAGCAAAGTTTTCAAGGCAGGCAGGAGACCAGGAAGTGACTTCAGCAATCCAAGGTAGACTTTGCCTGACTCAGAGAATGCCAGAAAGCAGATCCTTTATATAGGCCATGGGGTGTGGCTCCATGACTCAGCACTTATCTAGGCCTGCCCCTGCCTTCCTTTTGCTGACGCCGCCTATCAATTCTCCTGAAGCGAGGATCTCTCCAGGCTCCAGCTGTTGGTAATTCACATTCCTCAGGCTCACAGGCTGTGGGGGAGGGGGAGGGGTCTAGTTGCTCCGTTTGCCTGGGCATGGAGCCAGGGCTGGGGGCTGGAGGCATGTCAGACCGTTCATCTTGCTCGGCCTGTCTGGGCATGGTGCCAGGGCTGGGGCCTGGAGGCATGCCAGGACATTCCTCAGCGTTCAGCAGGAGATAAGAGGGACCCGGCTGCGGGGAAAGTGAGCGAGACACAACAGTCTATCCATCTCTGCACAGTTGTAGATTTTGTTTATTACTTCTTCTTCTGAGGATATTTCTTTACCCTTCCATTTTTGAGCAAATGTTAATCTTGCTGCGGTTAATATATGCAGTGTTAAGTAGGTTACATTTTTATCGTATTTGCCATCCATCATGGCCAATAAGAAAAAATATGGTTTGACCTCTATTTTGACCGTTAACATCTCTTCTAACCAGCTTCTTATTTGCTGCCAGAATTTTCTTGCTTTTTGGCATTCCCACCACATGTGATAATATGATCCTCTCAGTTTCACATTTCCAACAAATTGGAGAATATTTTTTACTAATTTTTGCCAGTCTTGTGGGTGGGATGTGCCACCTGTAAAACATTTTGTACAAGTTTTCTTTGTAGGTGGACGCCAATGTAATTTTGATGGGAGTATTCTTGTTCCTTCATTGGGCTGTTTACTGTTAGCTGGTCAGCACTGGTAGTCCCTTCACTGGGGTATTGTTTATTTCTCGATTGTTCATTTATTCAATCATGGTGTTAATCTCTGCTTATTTATTTTTATTTATTTATTTATTTATTTTGTCACAACAATATATGTAGGAATCATACAAAAGATTATATAGTATATAAACATATATGGGTAAATATAAGGAGGTATAAGCATATATATAGAAAGAAGAAAAGAAAAACAATAGGACAGGAACGGTAGGCACGTTTGTGCGCTTATGCACGCCCCTTATGGTCCTCTTAGGAATGGGGTGAGGTCAATAGTAGAAAGTTTTTGGTTAAAGCTTTTAGGATTATGGGAAGAGACCACAGAGTCAGGTAAAGTATTCCAAGCACTGATGATTCTGTTACAGAAGTCATATTTTCTGCAATCTAGATTAAAGCGGTTGACATTAAGTTTAAATCTATTGGTTGCTCTAGTATTATTGCAATTAAAGCTGAAGTAGTCTTTAACAGGAAGGACATTACAATAGATGATTCTGTGAGTTAAGCTTAGGTCTTGTCGAAGGCGATGGAGTTCCAAGTTTTCTAAGCCTAGGATTTCAAGTCTGGTGGGATAGGGTATTCTATTGTTTTCAGAGGAATGGAGAACTCTTCTTGTGAAATATTTCTGGACACGTTCAATTGTATTGATGTCAGAGATGTGGTGAGGGTTCCAGGCGAGCTGTATTCTAGAATTGGTCTGGCAAATGTTTTATATGCTCTGGTTAATACTGTGGTGTTTTTGGAAAAGAAACTACGCAATATTAGGTTTACAACTCTTAGAGCTTTTTTTGCTATGTAATTGCAGTGGGCTTTGGCACTTAGATCATTTGACATGAAAACTCCAAGGTCTTTAACAGAGTGGGGTCATCTGCAAGGTAATGTCCATCAAGTATGTACTTAGTGTTTGGGTTCTTTTTTCCTATATGTAAGACTGAGCATTTGTTGGTAGAGATTTGGAGTTGCCAAGTTTTAGACCAAGCGGTTAGATGATCAAGGTCTTTTTGAATGATAGATGTATTGTCTGTGGTGTTAAATAGTTTGACATTGTCAGCAAAGAGAACACAATTCTTTGCTGGGGGGGTGGCGGTTGTGATTAGAGAGAGTCTGGAGCCGAGGGAGACCACTGTACCTCAGATTGCCGGGTGCGAATCCCTCTTTGTGAGATGGGGTCATAGGTGTCAGATGGGCTTGCTGGTCGCGTACCTGGCTCCTTGCTGCGTGACAGCTGCCCTGCCCGAGCTCCTGGAGGTGCTTGCTGGGGTGGCAGTTGAGACCCCCAGACTTTTAGTCATGGGGGACTTTAACTTGCCATCTTCCGGCTCGTCATCGACAGCAGCTCGGGAGTTCATGGCTTCCATGACGGCCTTGGACCTGACCCAAGTAGTTGATGGCCCTACTCACATTGGGGGAGGCACTTTGGATTTGATTTTTGTCTCTGGTCAGTGGTTGAGAGATCTGGACTTGAAGGAAATAGTCATTGAACCTTTGTCATGGTCAGATCACTCTCTCCTTCGCCTGGACTTTCTGACCGCCATTCAACATCGCAGGGAGACGGAGCCGATACGTTGGTTCCGTCCCAGGCGCCTAATGGACCCGGAGAGGTTCCGGACGGAGCTTGGGCCACTTCCTGAGAGTCTGGCTCATGGCACGGCTGAGGAACTTGTTGCGGCCTGGGAACAGGCCGCGGCGGGGCTAGACCGTGTCGTGCCTTTTGACCTCTGACCCGGCGCAGGTCCCAACCGGCTCCTTGGTTCTCCGAGGAGCTGAGAGGGATGAAGCGCCGGAGAAGACGCCTAGAGAGTTCCTGGAGGTCTAGCCGTTCGGAGGCTGATCGGACACTAGTGAAGTCCTATAATAGGGCTTACCTAGTGGCATTGAGGGAAGCGAGGCGTAGCTACGCCTCCTCCCTCATTGCATCGGCAGATAACCGCCCAGCCGCCCTGTTTCGGGTGACTCGTTCCCTCCTTCACCAGGGGGAGCGGGATGACCCGTTGCAGGGACGTGCTGAGGAGTTTAACGGTTATCTATACGATAAAATCGTTCAGCTTCGGGACGGTCTGGACCAAAATTGCGGCGACTCAGGTGAGGCGTCTGAGGGTGGTCTTGGTGACATTTTGTGGGATGAGTTTGACCCTGTGGCTCCCGAGGACATGGACAGGTTGTTGGGTAGGCTGAATGCCACCACGTGTTTACTGGACCCGTGCCCCTCCTGGTTGGTGCTGGCCACTCAGGAGGTGACACGAGGCTGGCTCCAGGCAATTACGAGCGCTTCCTTGGTGGAGGGAGTCTTCCCGGCCGCCTTGAAAGAGGCGGTGGTGAGACCCCTCCTCAAGAAGCCTTCCCTGGACCCGGCTGCTTTAGGTAACTATCGTCCGGTCTCCAACCTTCGCTTCGCGGCGAAGGTTGTAGAGAGTATGGTGGCATATCAGTTTCCCTTGCACCTGGAGGAAACTGTCTATCTAGACCCGTTCCAGTCCGGTTTCCGGCCCGGTTACAGCACTGAGACGGCTTTGGTCGCGTTGGTGGATGATCTCTGGAGGGCCAGGGATAGAGGTTGTTCCTCTGCCCTGGTCCTATTAGACCTCTCAGCGGCTTTCGATACCATCGACCATGGTATCCTGCTGCGCCCGGTTGGGGGATTGGGAGTGGGAGGCACCGTTTATCGGTGGTTCTCCTCCTATCTCTCCGATCGGTCGCAGACGGTGTTGACAGGGGGCAGAGGTCGGCCCGAGGCGCCTCACTTGTGGGTGCCGCGGGGTCGATCCTCTCGCCTTCTGTTCAACATCTATATGAAGCCGCTGGGTGAGATCATCAGTGGCTTCGTGTGAGGTACCAGCTGTACGCTGATGACACCCAGCTGTACTTTTCACACCGGCCACCCCAACGAAGCTATCGAAGTGCTGTCCCGGTGTTTGGAGGCCGTACGGGTCTGGATGGGGAGAAACAGGCTCAAGCTCAATCCCTCCAAGACAGAGTGGCTGTGGATGCCGGCATCCCGGTACAGTCAGCTGAGTCCACGGCTGACTGTCGGGGGCGAGTCACTGGCCCTGATGGAGAGGGTGCGCAACTTGGGCATCCTCCTGGATGAACGGCTGTCTTTTGAAGATCATTTGACGGCCGTCTCCAGGAGAGCTTTTTACCAGGTTCGCCTGGTGCGCCAGTTGCGCCCCTTTCTAGACCGGGATGCCCTATGCACGGTCACTCACGCCCTCGTGACGCCTCGCCTGGATTATTGCAATGCTCTCACATGGGGCTCCCTTGAAGGGCATCCGGAGACTGCAGTTAGTTCAGAATGCGGCTGCGCGGGTTATAGAGGAGCCCTCGTGGCTCCCGTGATGACACCTATCCTGCGCAGACTGCACTGGCTACCTGTGGCCTTCCGGTGCGCTTCAAGGTTTTGGTAACCACCTTTAAAGCGCCCATGGCATAGGGCCGGGTTACTTACGGGACCGCCTACTGCTACCGAATACCTCTCACCGCCCGTGCGCTCTCACAGAGAGGGACTCCTCAGGGTGCCGTCAGCTAGGCAGTGTCGTCTGGCGACGCCCAGGAAGGGCCTTCTCTGTGGGGCTCCCACCTCTGGAACGAACTCCCCAGGACTCCGTCAACTTCCAGACCTCCGAACCTTCCGTCGCGAGCTTAAAACACACCTATTTATCTGCGTGGGACTGGACTAGTTTTTAAATTTTATAGGGGTTTTAATTGGTTTTAGTGTTTATACTATTTTTAATAATTTGGCTTTTTGAATAAGTTTCTTAATGGTTTTCTTAATTTGTATATATATGTTTTTTATTTGCCTGTGAACCGCCCTGAGTCCTTCGGGAGATAGGGCGGTATACAAATACGAATAATAAATAAATAAATAAATAAAACAATTACTTGCGATATGGTCACAAAGATCATTAATGTATAGTATAAAGAGTGTTGGTCCAAGAACGCTGCCTTGAGGAACGCCACTCTTGACAGGAACAGGATTTGATAGCGCATTGCCAATTTTGACCACTTGTTGTCTGTTAGACAGAAAAGCAGATATCCATTTGTGGAGGGGTCCTGAGATGCCATAGGATATTAGTTTTAGGAGAAGTTTATCGTGTACTACTGAGTCGAAAGCTTTGCAGAAGTCTATGTAGATTGCATCTATTGATTTGCCTTGATCAAGATTTGAAGTCCATATGTTTTTGCAGTGCAGAAGTTGTAAGTTACATGATAATTTTTTTCTGAAACCAAATTGTTTGTTGGAGAGTAGGTTGTTTGTTTCTAAGTATGAGGTAATGGATTGGTTGATGATAGATTCCATGACTTTGCAGGTGACACAGCAAAGGGAGATCGGTCTGTAGTTTTCGACTAAGCTGGGGTCTCCTTTTTTGAAGATAGGGATGACTGTGGTTAGTGACCAAAGTTTGGGAAGAGAACTGGTAGTGAAAGCTTTTTCAAAGATAATACTTAGGGGTTCTGCTATATTAATGGAAAGTTTTTTTAAGAAGTATGCGCACAGTCCATCGGGTCCAATAGATAGCGATGGTTTTAAGTTGTGAAGAGCTTTTCCAACGTTGTCTTCTGTGAAATCTATATGAGTTAAATCATCATAATCATTGCTGGTACGTTTGTGGAAAGTCGGATATGTGTTATCAGAGTTAACAAAAACTGAGCCAAAGAAAATGTTGAAGAGGTTTGCTTTAATTGTTTCGTCATTGCATTCTTTGTTGTTAGAATCTTATCTGAGTGTTATTATCTGAGTGTTATTGCTGATGAGGAGCTGCTTTAGTTTTTTTGTTTCCTTTGAGGCTTTTTGAGTGATATGTAGATGTTGTTTATAACTATGTGCCTGTTGATGGCCAATTTGCCTGACTGCCAGGCCTCTAGGAATTCTCCAGTGTTTTTGAATTTAGCTTGATTTAGGATCCCCTCCCCCAGTTTCCCAGTTGAAACTATGGTTGTGCCTGCCCATTTGTTATGAAAGGAGTTTTTATCATGTCTTCTACTAGTTGGTGTTCATGGATATGCTCTGCTAATTTGTTTTTCCTACATAGTGACTGTTGTAGTCCTTACACTGTATGTTATAGATCAGGGGTCTCCAACCTTGGCAACTGTCTACTGTGGAACTTTCATGTTTCTTAAGAGGTCCCTAAGGGGGTGTGCATAAGTGCACCAGTGTTCCTACAGTTCCTATCCTACTGTTCCCAATTACAAATATGTAATCATTCTATGTGTTTATGGCTATGTATTGCCAATTTATATCCTTTTTTGTGCCAATTTTTTTCATGCGTCCATGTCTATGTCTATTTTGTTACTTTTTTCTTGTACTTGTTGACAAACAAACAAACAAACAAACTTTAAGACTTGTGGACTTCAGCTCCCAGATTTCTTCAACTGTCTGAGGAATTCTGGGAATTGAAGTCCACAAGTCTTAAAGTTGCCAAAGTTGGAGACCCCTGTTATAGATGACTCCTATTTTTTCTTTTGGGGCTGCTGAGACTTTTGGTTTACTTATTTTACATATTTTGGAGGGCTTTAGTTGGTTTGTGTGCTAGAGTGATGGTTATAATAGTCTGTTGCTGGTTTCTGAGATGTTTTTGATATACAGCAGTATAATCGCGGGTGATAGAGGGAGCCCCTCGTGGCTCCCATGTTACACCTATCCTGCGCAGACTGCACTGTCCACCTGTGGCCTTTCGGGTGCGCTTCAAGGTTTTGGTCACTATCTTTAAAGTGCTCCATGGCATAGGGCCGGGTTACTTACGGGACCGCCTACTGCCACCGATTGCCTCCCACCGACCCGTACGCTCTCACAGAGAGGGACTCCTTAGGGTGCCGTCCGCCAGGCAGTGCCGACTGGCGACACCCAGAGGAAGGGCTTTCTCTGTGGGGGCTCCCACCCTCTGGAACGAGCTTCCCCCAGGGCTGCGCCAACTTCCCGACCTCCGAACCTTCCGCCGCGAGCTTAAGACACATCTATTTATTTGCGCAGGGCTAGCCTAGGGTTTTTAGTTTTAAATTTAGTTTTAATGGGGTTTTATACTATTTTAGTGATATTTTAATTTCGGCCTAATTAATAAGTTTTTTAATTGTTGTTTTTATTTGTATTATTCTTATGTTTTTATTTGGCTGTACACCGCCCTGAGTCCTTCGGGAGATAGGGTGGTATAAAAATTCGAATAAATAAATAAATAAATAAATCCTTTTCACAGCTTGTGTTGGTTGAGCTGTGATAATTGAGTGGTCAGGCACTTTTTGATAAGGTTGCGTGCTTATCCAGTTTGTTGGAAGACATTGTATAGATGCTCCACTTCCTTTTTCTGAAGTTCAGGGTTGATGCAATGTGTTTGTGGTCATCTAAACTGTGTTGTTACACAGATTGTCTTATGGGAGCTTGGGTTGTTATTTTGGTTGGTGTGGGTAGTTTTTCGATAAACTTATGTATCTAATTTGCCATCATTGACTCTGCTGACAAGGATGTCTAGGAAGGGGTATGTGTTATTGTTTTCTGGTTCCTTGTGAATTTTATTACTTTGAAGTTGTTGTTGATAGATGACAGATAGACAGGCAGAAGGTGTGGAGAACAAGAGGTTACCTAAAAGAACTTATTTTGGTACCAAATTTAAATAGTATTGCTAAGGCAGATAAATGAATATTATCCTACCTTCATACATACATAAGGTAAAGGTAAAGTTTCCCCTCATACCTATGTGCTAGTCGTTCCCGATTCTAGGGGCGGTGCTCATCTCCGTTTCAAAGCTGAAGAGCCAGCACTGTCCAAAGACGTCTCCATGATCATGTGGCCAGCATGACTAAACACCAAAGGCGCATGGAACGCTGTTACCTTCCCAACAAAGGTGGTCCCTATTTTTCTACTTGCATTTTTTACATGCTTTCGAACTGCTAGGTTGGCAGAAGCTGGGACAAGTAACGGGAGCTCACTCCGTTACACGGCACTTGGGATTTGAACAGCTGAACTGCCGACCTTTTGATTGACAAGCTCAGCGTCTTAGCCACTGAGCCACTGCATGCATGCATGCATGCATGCATCCATGCATGCATGCATGCATGCATGCATGCATGCATGCATGCATGCATGCATGCATGCATCCATCCATCATCCATCCATAGATACATACATACATATATGGGACATATGTGAAAGTAATCATCACTAAAAAAGAGAGCTCACGTCTATAATCCTTAAAGCATGAGCTATTGAATATTTCTAATAATATAATATGAAATATTAAGTTCAACTGAAAAAGGAAATAAAAATAACGTTAACATTAAGACCTGTCATCCTGGAATTGAGCTTTGTTTCATGGATTTTCCTGGGACCTAAAATATTCTTTGGAAATTGAATTATGTTTAAAATATTGATGCTGTTTCCGTACGTATATTCTAGGAAAATATCAAAGTTTGGGAGCAGCCAGGAGGTTGATACAGATTTTCAAGCAAACACTTCTGCTTGAAATTTGCTTGCAAGAAGTCACAGTTATGGTTTTCTACTCCTATCTATGAGGCCATTGTTTACTTCATTTTATTATTTACGGTGTTTGAACCATTTTAAAGGCTCAAATTCCCATGAAGGAAAACAATATGTCAAAAGTGATGTAGTCTGGCTGGACTAGTTTGTTATCTGTTGAGCTCTGATTGGATCCAGCTTATAGTCCTTCATGGATCATTTACCTTGTAGCGAATCTGAGCATCCCAATTGTGCTATGAACTACTGTTTTGTGTGTACACTCCCAGAGCTATCACCCCTGTTGGGTAGGTCACAAATAAGGGATATATTCCACAGAAGGAAATGACAACTACCCCAATGTTTATTTTTTCAGTATACAGTATACTGTATACTAGTATACAGTCTACTTCCTCAATTCTAGGGTGTTAAAATGGTCTAATGTAGTGATGGCTAACCTTTTTGCAGTCGTGTGTCAAAAACAGAGGGAGCGCAGGGGAGTTGCACGCGTGCATGCCCATACCCATAATTCAATCCCCCCACCCCCACACATGCGTGCACGGCCCACCATGCTCCACAGCCTTTCTTGGAGCCTGGGGAGGACAAAAATGGCCTTCCTCGCCTCCCTAGAGGCCCTCCAGAGGCCAGAAATGGCCCATTTTCCAACGCCCAGAAGTCCCGTTTTTTGCTCTCCCCAGGATCCAGAGACTTTCTAGGACCCTGGGGAGGGAGAAAACGCCCTTCCCCATCCCCCCAGAGGCCCTCTGGAGGCTGGAAACAGCCCGTTTCCCAACTTCTGGTGGGCCCGGAAGGCCCAAAAATCAGCTGGTCGGCACATGCATGTGTGCTGGAGCTGAGCTAGGCCAATGCTCGCGTGCCCACAGATATGGCTCCGCATGCCATCTGTGGCACGCGTGCCATATGTTCGCCATCAAAGGTCTAATGTGACTATATGCCATTGAACCATTAGAAATCATCAGTACTGTATACTGCATGCTATTCTATCTCTCCCACTAGATAGATTTTCCAGTTAAATGACACTTCCATCAAAAGTCTCTCTGAAATAGGGCAATTTTGACTGCCTTTGGAAATGTCAGCAGGAATTTTTTAACCCCCACTGCATCCTAAGCAGGCAAATTCTACCAGGAATTTGGAGATGGTCCTGAAAGCCCTGTAGATAACCACAGAAATGACCTTGGGGAAGGAATGTCATGACAGTTAGCAAAAATAATTTAAATCTGGGCAGGAAGTGAACCTGAGAAAGAAACTGTCCCTAATTTAATTCTCTTTAAAAGACGGCAGGAAAACACTGTCAGGCTTTCAAGAGTTTGTTTTTATTGTCTATATCAGGGGTCTCCAACCTTGGCAACTTTAAGACTTGTAGACTTCAACTTGAAGTCCACAAGTTTTTTTATTTTTTTATTTGCATTTATATCCCACCCTTCTCTGAAGACTCAGGGCAGCTTACACTATGTTAGCAATGGTCTTCATTCTATTTGTATATTTATATACAAAGTCAACTTATTGCCCCCAACAATCTGGGTCCTCATTTTACCTACCTTATAAAGGATGGAAGGCTGAGTCAACCTTGGGCCTGGTGGGATGTGAACCTGCAGTAATTGCAAGCAGCTACTGTTAATAACAGACTGTCTTACCAGTCTGAGCCACCAGAGTCTTAAAGTTGCCAAGGTTGGAGACCTCTGGTCTATATTATTGTTTCCTAACCAAATAAATTTTCAGCTGGGTGGATAACTCCCACAGTTCCATAGCCAGCATGATCGTTGATGAGAATTTAGGGAGTTGGAGTCCACACTCCAATGCCCAGAAGTCCCGTTTTTGCTATAAAATTCAAGTGAACTTTGTGGGTTCTACTTTCTGATCTGGACTGCCTCAAAGGGCTGACAAATACTAGGGATATGAGACATAAAAGACTTTATAGACCTTGCACCAACACCTTGAAATGGACCCAGAAGGAAATGGTAGTCAATGCAGCTCCCATAAAATTATTGTCATTCTGCTGAACAGGTGCTGACTGGCAAGCAGATAGAGACCAGATGGAGCTTTAAATCATCTTCAAGGGCAGTCCCATGTAAAGTGTATTATAGCAATCCATGCATGAATATTCTGCAATAAAACAAATCAAAATGCACAACTAGAAAAATATTAACATCTGGACATACCCGTATTTTTCGGAGTATAAGACGCTCTGGACTATAAGGTGCACCTACCTTTTTTGGTGAGGAAAACAAGAAAAAGAAATCTGCCTCTGCCTCCCAGAAATTTTGCTTTGTTGCAGCAAAGAAGCGAATAGCCTGCTTTACTTTCATTTTCGTTTTCAGCATGGCTTGATTAGTACAAGAAAAAAAAATCTGCTCCCAGCAATTTACCTCCTCCCGCAAAACAGCTGAGAGTTGGGAGGCCGATCCAACGGACAATCAACTTGTGCTAATTAGGCTGTGCTGAAGCAGAAATGGGCTGTTTCTTCTTGCTGCTTGCTGCAAGGAGGTAAATTGCTGGGAGGCAGAGGCCAAAGGGTGGGGGCCAGTGGGTGGGTGGGGCTACATTCGGTGTATTAGACTACCTAAATTTTCACCCCCTTTTTGGGGGGGAAGGTGCATTTTATACTCTGAAAAATACGGTACTCTTCGTGGAAAAATGAAGTTCTATTTAGTCAGCATACCCAAGACTTGAGCATTGTTCTGATGATGCTCATGAAGTCTTTTTCTTGCAAAATTACAATTTAAAGAAACAATAATCAGACCAATGAGATACAGCTTCAGCAATATTTCAGTCTGTGCAATGAAAGTAAATAATAGATTTAATGGGATAGATTAGATAAACAGCATGTCTGAAGAACCTTGGATTGAAATTTGCGACATCATTACAGCAAAGAAAGCAAACAAAAATATGCCAAAATGCAAACAGCAAAAAGAAAAGAAAAGAAAAAAGGTGCAGTGACTGTTGATAATTAAAGAAAGAGAGCTAAGGGCAAAAGACACTGAGGAAAAATTGCCCAATAAATTATCCAAGTTCCAGAGAACAACAGATAAGAGTTCTATCTAAGTGAGGAACATGAAGATGACAAGCCATTATTAGCAGGCAGTCCTGGCACAATGATGTCTGCTAAGCCTCAAAGAATTGGAAGCAACTGAGTGACTGAACAACAAAAGCCCACAGGTATCTGATAGAGAACATCCCATAAACCCTTCTCCTCTCATCATTGTCATCATCACTTTTGCTGTCCTTTCATCTAAACATCAATCCTAGCCGCAGTCAGTTTGACAAATGTAATAACATGGCTGATCCTAAGCACTGCAATGTAAAGTATATAAAACTAGCTGGATGCCCGTGCTTCCCTATGAAACTATGTGACTGGGCTTGATAAATTGACACTTAAAGCCTGAAATTTAATGTAGAATGTGCCACTCCGTAGCATCAGGGACTGTTAATATAAGGCAATTGGCAGTTAGAATAGAGGGGGGAGGGGGAGTAGAATGTCCCAGCCCGCAGGCCGGATGAGTCACGTGCTGGCCACGCCCATGCCCAGTTTAGCCAAGGGGTAGCATCAGAGCGTGTTAATGTAAGGCAATTGGCGGTTGGGACAGAGTTCTTTTCAGGTGGGGAGGGGGAGTAGAACGTCTAGCTCCTTAGCATCAGAGCGTGTTAATATAAGGCAACTGGCAGTTGGAACAGAGTTCTTTTCAAGTGGGGAGGGGGAGTAGAATGTCTAACTCCTTAGCTTCAGAAAGTGTGAATATAATACTGTATATGAAATACTAAGGATCCAATGTTCATTTCAAAAAATCCTTACTTAGCAAGCACCTAGAAGCCAAGAAGAACATACATGCCAAATTTCAAGTTTGTAGGCTTTACCATTCTGGAGATTTCATGATGAGTGAGTGCTATTTGGCTTTTATATATATACATAAATGGCAATGATGGCTGGCTGGCAATAAGCCCACACCCTGAATTTTACATCTGATTAAACATAAAGGCAATTGCCTTGTCCTGCCTTGCCCCGCCTTGTCTTGCCCTGTCCCGTTCACTTAATCTTTGCATCCATGTGTCCTTCCTGATAAAAGGAGAGCCCAGTCAAGTGGAATAACATAGCAGCAGGTCAATTGCCCTGGCAGTGAACCCAGAAAAAGATGGAAATCTAGGATTCAAAGTCAGGTGTGATTCTACTCCCTCTGAAATCTCGGATGTTGTCTCATTTGTTTAATAACTCCCTTTAAAACTAATTCAACAAAGCGACAGAAAATAAACACCCACAAAAAGCACATTTAAGTCAACATTCAGAACCATTTTTAAGGGGAAAAACCAGGTTAATGATGGAAAATAGAGCATTGTCACAAATGAGACATTGGTGTGTGTAAGAGAGTCTTTCATCGCCTTAAGACCAGGGGTGAAATGCTCCCAGTTCTGGCTGGATTTGGCAATCCGTTATCATCTGTAGTATGTGGTTCGGCGATCCGGTAGCAATGGCGGAGCAAAGTTCTGTCCCGCTACCACACCAGTGTCATTACTTCCTGGTTTTAACCAGGAAGCAGTGTGTTTTTTACCTTCTGCGTATGCACAGAAGGTCTGCGCGCGCATGTGACTGTGTGTGGCACGCGCACTTCCAAACCGGTAAGGAAGGTAAGAAGATTTCATCCCTGCTTAAGTCTGCTAGATCTGAGATTTGGGTGACATGGATATTTCTGCCTGATAACACAAAGGGCCGTGGTGGCTCAGGCTGTAAGATAGCCTGTTATTAAAACACAGCTGCCTGCAATTACTGCAGGTTCGAGTCCCACCAGGCCCAAGGTTGACTCAGCCTTCCATCTTTTATAAGGTAAGTAAAATGAGGACCCAGATTGTTGGGGGGGCAATAAGTTGACTTTGTAAATATACAAATAGAATGAGACTATTGCCTTATACACTGTAAGCTGCCCTAAGTCTTCGGAGAAGGGCGGGATATAAATGTAAAAAAAAAAAGGTTAATGTAGATTTTTAAAAAAATCATTATATCAGATGTGCCATTTTGAGAATATGAAATCAATACAAGCTGTTACCAAAATCTGGAAACTTGCATTGAAATTTGAAACAGAAGAAGAACAAGTGAAAAACTATATGATAAAATGGTTAACTATACAAATGGAACAATTGAAAAATAAGCAGTTGAAAGGATTGAAATTATGTTCTAAAGAGAATGTTTATAAAATGATGTACCAGTTGTCACCAAAGAAATTGTCTAGATTGTATAAAAATCCTTTGAATTTATACTGAAAATTTCCAGTATAAGAAGATCATGATCATATTTGGTAGATGTCTAAAAAATGCAGAATTTTTGAATGCAAATGCATTCACTAATTCAGTGGGGGGAAAGCCATGGAACTTTGTTTTATATATATATGACAACTGCAGCAAGAAAATTGCATGCTCAAAAGTGGAAATATCTGGACACCCCCCCCCCACGGAGGAATGGTTGGTGAAGGTAATGGAATTTGCAGAGATAACCAAATTGACTTCTAGAATAGAATAGAATAGAATAGAATAGAATAGAATAGAATAGAATAGAATAGAATAGAATAGAATAGAACTTTTTATTAGCCAAGTGTGACTGGACACACAAGGAATTTGTCTTGGTGCATATGCTCTCAGTGTACATAAAAGAAAAGATACCTTCCTCAAGAATCATAAGGTACAACACTTAATGATAGCTGTAGGGTACAAATAAGCAATCAGGAAACAATCAATATCAATATAAATTATAAGGATACCAGCAACAAAGTTACAGTCATACAGTCATAAGAGGAAGGAGATGGGTGATGGGAACGATGAGAAGATTATAGTAGTGCAGATTTAGTAAATTGTTTGACAGTGTTGAGGGAATTATTTGTTTAGCAGAGTGATGGTGTTTGGGAAGAAACTGTTCTTGTGGGCCATTTAAATAAATAAACATGTATGAAATAACAGGTATAAGTATAAACATGGACATGAGGACAGTAGGACAGGGATGATAGGCAAGCTGGTGTGTTTATGTACTCCCCCTTTATGGACTTCTTAGGAATGGTGTGAGGTCCACAGGAGACAGTTTAAGGTTGAAGCTACGGAGGTTTGAGGAAGTAACAACGGAGTTGGGTATAGCATTCCAGGCATTGACCATTCTGTTGCTCAAGTCATATTTTCTGCAATTGAGTTTGGAGCGGTTTACCTTGAGTTTGTATCTGCTGTTTGCCCATGTATTATTGATGTTGAAGCTGAAGTAATTGTTGACAGGTAGGACGTTGTAGCAGACAATTTTGTGTACTATGCTTAGGTCAGACCATAGGTGGAGTAGTTCAAGGTTGTCCAAGCCGAAATTTTCAAGTCTGGTGGCATAAGGGATTCTATTGTGAGCAGAGGAGTGGAGTACTCTTCTCATGAAATACCTCTGGACCCACTCAATTGTATTAATGTCCGATATACAGTGTGGATTCCAGGCAGACAAGCTGTATTCGAGGACTGGTCTGGCAAAGGTTTTGTATGCATCTAATTTGTCACTTATCTTGTTCAGAGCATTACTACATCCTACTCAGGTGAAGTAGGAAAACCATAGCTTGATGTTCATTTGTCTTAAATCAGAAAGCATTAAAAAAGAACAGCATGGGATGAAAAGGTAAAAAGTAGAGAAAGTAGAAGGTACAGCAAACAAATTTTTCTATTATCTACAGCAGTGGTAAACCTGGTCCCTACCACCCACTAGTGGGCGTTCCAGCTTTCATGGTGGGCAGTAGGGGTTTTGTCCGATACTGAAGCACTTTCCTTTTTTTTAAATTTAATTGACTTTTTTAAAAAAATTCATAGCATTATTTAAAAACATTTTCATTAGGTTTTCATAAAATTCCCTGTGACAATTTAAATTTCTGAAAATACACTATTTCTATCGCCCGCACGTAAGTTTTATTCATGGTATGTAACTGAAACTAAATGGCACTATAGTGCGACCGCAAACAAAAGAGCCTCATCCCAGAATGGCTCGCGCATCTCCCCCCACACCACCCAGATGTAACAGACAAGCAGAGCTGGTAGCCAGTGCCCCCCACAACCCCAATCCACGATGTGCAAGAGGCATACGCAGAAGACTATACACTTTATAAATCACCATTACTGTGGAACCGGTGGGCAGTTAGAAAATTTTACTACTAACAGAGATACAAAAGTGGGCGGTAGGTATAAAAAGATTGACTACCCCTGATCTACAGTATATATCTGTAGCTATCAAAAGGCACTAAACTTTCCAGAGCCTCTAGAAATAACAATGGGTAATCAGCAAGGTTGATCCCTTGAGGTCTTTGAGTGGTCTTGAGTGGTCTTTGATTATTGCATCCTTAAACCTCTTATGTCTATAACTGTAGTAGAATAGGGATTGAAAGTAGGTCACCAGGTGAGCCTTCCACTATTCTGAACTATCAAGGAAACAGTTTGATGGGTGGGGATGATGTATTCAATGCCAACATCATGCAGTCCAGGTGAATAATAACCACAGTGCAAGTAGGAGTATAGCACAACCCTAGAATGTACACAGCCCTCCGTGTAGGAAAACTCAACTTACGCTATCATGCTATGTTCTTCTCTTTCTCAATCCTGAATTGGTATCCCATGTTTTTCAAAATGCAAACTTCAAGATGGGGATTTGTCTATTTATCTGTCTAAAGTGTTCTCCATGGAATATTTTGGGTAAAAAAATATTTAAAATAAATGAACAACCAATGGGACTACCAGCTTTATTTTTCTCCAGGTGCTATTCAGCTGTTATAATACAAAATAAATGCAAAGCTAACATGGATACATTTAATTTACTTAGAAAGCAGTATGACTTAGTACAGATCAACAGGAACTGTCATTCCTCTTGCTGGTTTTTAAGATCCTCTCTGCAGAGATATGGATTATGCATTATTCTTGCAAAGACACAGTATGGCCTGATATAAAATTGTTCAAAACTTTTAAAAAATTTAAGTTACTCTCTTCAAAACACAGGTAGTTTTGTTGTAGGTTTGGTCCGCTAATGCAACAGCATTGGGATTCAGCTGGTTTGGATCAGTCAGGCAAACCGGTAGTGGACGCAATCCCATCCTATATCACTGTTTTTTTGATGCCACATGTATGTGCGGACAACGCGTGCATGTGAATTGCCGTGTTTCGTGATGTCGCACACATGTGAAGATGGCGCACGCTCACATTTCCAGTGCTGGGCGAACCAGTGTTTTGTTTTTTTTTGTTTACATTTATACCCCGCCCTTCTCCGAAGACTCAGGGCGGTTTACAGTGTATAAGGCAATAGTCTCATTCTATTTGTATATTTTTACAAAGTCAACTTATTGCCCCCCCAACAATCTGGGTCCTCATTTTACCTACCTTATAAAGGATGGAAGGCTGAGTCAACCTTGGGCCAGGCTCGAACCTGCAGTAATTGCAGGCTACTGTGTTCTTAATAACAGGCTTTTACCAGCGTGAGCTAAACCGGCCCTTGTTACAGTATGTGAAGCCCATCTGTGTAATGCAACCTTTACCCTCCAGTTGTGCCATGTTTTTCTTTCTTTACAATATATTTTTTGTAAAAGAGGATTGCATTTCATTAGGAAAGAATGATATCAACGATGTTTATATCTCAATGAGGCTGGGCTTTGATTAAGATTAAACACTATGCCACCAAAGGAAGTGATTTGCATGCATTTTGAGACAAAGGAGCTGCAAGCAACCCACATGAGGGCTGCCGAAATGTTCAAAAGAGAGGATTCATAAAACATATTGGCACAAACAAGCAAAGGGCTTAAGTGTGTTCATCTTTTAGAAAACTCAGTGCAGCAGTTCCAAAGGCTATTCTCTTCTAGTTTCTTACTGGCAGAAGTTCTGCTGGGCTGTCATTGAAGCAAAATAGCTATACATGCCAACAGTCAAGCTGTTTTGTCTGCGCCCTCCGAGCCGGGGCCCCTGCCAGAAAGTAACTCAGAAAGTGAAGGGGAAGGGGCATCAGGTCTTACCTCTGGAGCACTGGCTTCCCTGGCTCAGCTCCAGGAGCCAGAGGCAGGCCAGGTGGAGAAGATAATGAGGCCTCCATCCCCTGACTCTTTCCCCCCCCAGGCCACGCCTCCAGACCCATCTGATGGCAATCAGGCCTGGCTGGACCCTAGGTTTCATAGGCAGGAGAGGCGGGAACAACAGAAGCAGGGGTGGGGCAGGCCTTGGAAGTGCTGAGTCACAGAGCCACACCCCACAGGGTATAAAAGCAGTAAGGGCTGCTATACCACTTCGTGGCAAGCAAATCAACTGCTTAGAGGGAGAGAACTTGAGCTGAAGCACTGTTTGTTCCTGGTTTCCTGGTTGACTCATCGGCATCAAGAGAGATAACAGAGAGTCTTGGCAGATGCTCGCTAGTTTGCTGCCAGAGTTGATAGTTGCTGTGGACTGATTTGCCGGCTAATTAAGTCATCGCTCATGTCTCCCGGACTGGGGTGAGGGGGACAGAACACAAGCGTTCAAAGCAGCTTCATGAGCCTTCCAAAAGGATATGGTTACTTTAATGTTCTGAGGAAGGCACTTTACAAAGCATCAAGGGGTTCACTAGAAGCAGAGAGATTGCCTTGAGCTCCTGCAAAAAAAAATATTTAAAATTCTCCTTTTATACAGTTTGGTTTTAGCTGAAATGTTGTCAGAGGGAGGACCCATTCCTTTTAGAGATCTGCTTGAAATTGAACGTGCCCACTCTTCCAATTGAAATGATTTAATAGCTGAATCACCGCACCAGATTGGTATTGCAGATCGATAACTCTTTATATGGAAAATGAAATGTCATCCCACTCAAATCTACCATTGTACTCAAAGCAGTCTCTTGATACAACACATATCTCATTTAAAATTGATTTTTTCCAAGCTAATTCTTGCTGGATAAAATCCTCCATTCCTTTGAAATATTTTAGTGTTTCAGGGAACACGTTGACCAGTTCAGCAAACATTAAAGCACCTGATATTTTTTTTTTTGTAACCAGTAACACACATTTGTTTCTCTGGGAAACAGTAAATAACAAAAGGGCCCACTTTGTTGATCCACTTGCCATTCCACTGAAGTGGTTGCTTGATCCCACAATGTTATTTTACCCATTCAGTAGAAACTACTATAGACACAAAATATTTTGGGGATGCAGTATGAAGAATGCAGTATTAGAAAGTTAAAGTGTAGATAGCAAGTCCAGTTCCCCACAAATGATGGTCAACTTGTGTACAAAGAATTAAAACTTGTGGTGAAATTCAGCCGGTTTGGGCCGGTTCGGCCGATTCGGTACTTAAATTGCTGGGTGGCCCCGCCTCTTCCAGGAATCCCTATGCACCTCATTTTGGCTCCCAGGTAAGTGCAGGGAGGCCTCGGCCCAAAATGGGGCATGGGTGGGGTTTGGTGTGCTCCCCCCATGGCCCACTTTTGCTCCCAGGAGGCTGCAGGAAGGCTTACTAGGCCCAAAATGGGACAAGGGGGCAATGCGTTTTTGCTCCCAGAGGGATGCAGGAGGCTGAGTGCTGCCTGTCACATGCCCTGGACATGCCCACCAGGGCCACGCTCACTCAGCTGGTCATTAGGGCAGAGAACCGGTTGTTAAATTATTTGAATCCCACCACTGATTTGGGAAAGGGGTGCATCAGAACAAATGTCAATTATGTCAATTATGGAGATAATCTTTATCAAGATCCCTCCATCTATCTATTGTGTCAGAGTTTGTTGCTGAAATTAAATCCAGAAAGCATACACAGGCAGACTGATGCAGCAGGATTCATTAACTTTTTTATATACATAATAATACAGGAAGTAAATTTACAATACCAATATAGATTCTTCTTCAAAATAGTAGCAGTTACAAGCAAAACACAAGGCAGGAGACAACCATTAGTTTCATTTCAGCTGAGAAGACAAGCCCAGGCTTTTTTCATTTCAGAGTTGAGCACAGAGCTTAATACAAAGAGAGCTTCCTCTATACAGGGCAGTTAAGCTTCTGCACAGACTCAGTTGCCTAAGGCATGCTCAGCAGGGGTGGGTTCTACTTACCTTTACTACTGGTTCGCAATGGGATGGCTGAGGAATTCTGGGAGTTGAAGTCCACAAGAATAGAATAGAATTTTTTGTTGGCCAAGTGTGATTGGACACACAAGGAATTTGTCTTGGTGCATACTCTCTTGGAGTTCATAAAAGAAAAGATACGTTCATAAAGAATCATAAGGTACACTTAATGATAGTCATGTTGTTGTTGTTAGTTGCAAAGTCGTGTCCGACCCATCGCGACCCCATGGACAACATTCTTCCAGGCCTTCCTGTCCTCTGGAGTCCATTTAAACTCATGTCTACTGCTTCAGTGACTCCATCCAACCATCTCCTTCTCTGTCATCCCCTTCTTTTGCCCTCAGTCTTTCCCAGCATTAGGCTCTTCTCCAGTGAGTCCTTCTTTCTCATTAGATAGCCAACGTATTTCAGTTTCATCTTCAGGATCTGGCCTTCTAAAGAGCAGTCAGGGTCGATCTCCTCTAGAACTGACTTGTTTGTTCACCTTGCAGTCCAAGGGACTCGCAGGAGTTCTCCAGCACCAGAGTTCAAAGGCCTCAATTCTTTGGCGCTCAGCCTTTCTTATGGTCCAACCTTCACAGCCATACATTGCAAGCTTTGACTATACGCACATTTGTTGGCAGGGTGATGTCTCTGCTTTTTAGTACGCTGTATAGATTTGCCATAGCTTTCCTCCCCAGGAGCAAGCGTCTTTTAATTTCTTGGCTGCAGTCCCCATCTGTGGTGATCTTGGAGCCCAGGAAAATAAAATCTGTCACTACCTCTGTAATGTATTTGAAATTTTGGAGGGAAATTTGGATGGGAAAATACACGTTGCTGATTGGCTGGTGCCTCAGCCAAATACTATATAAAGAGAGGTGTTTGCCTGTTGTCTTTTGCTGGGTTTCACAATAAACTAAAGAGCTGTTGTCACTTGCATCGTCTCCTGCCTCTTCATTGCCCAAACTTAACAACCTACATTTCTTCACCATCTAGCTGCCAGGAATTGAAAGGGACGGATGCCATGATTTTAGTTATTATTTTAGTTATTTAGTTAGTTATTTTAGCTATGATAGTCATAGGGGAGTTGAAACAGCTTATGTCCAGGATGCAAGCGGTCTATAAATATTTCCACAGCCCTCTTTTTGACTTGTGCAATATACAGGTCCTCAATGGAAGACAGGTTCGTAGCCATTGTTTTTTCTGCAGTTCTAATTATCCTCTGAAGTCTATGTCTGTCTTGTTGGGTTGCAGAGCCAAATCAGACAGTTATAGAGGTGCAGATGACAGACTCAATAATTCCTCTTTAGATCTGGATCAGCAGTTTGGGCAGTTTGAGCTTCCTGAGTTGGAAATAATGTTATGTTGGCTACATGTTTCCCCAGCTATCTCTACTCACCACTCCCTTTCCCACAGCTCTATCCAGCCTCGTTGTGGTAACTCTGAAGACATTCCAAGATGGCTCCAGGGTTGACAGAGAGAACAGAAGGGAAAATGAATAAGCTTCATCCATAGCTGGTTCTGCAAGGGAATAGCAATGCCAACAGTGAGATGGGTTGTGTCTTACCAGATGGCAGCACCCACAAGCATTGCATGGGTGGCCATGAAAAAGGAATGGAATAGGCAAAATATGATCTTGTCCTCTAAAATAATGAATATAATAAACCAATTAAAAGTTTCTTATGACATCTTATTTGCAAAAGATGTGAAAACCTTTAATACTTCCAATTTGAGTATAACCAGCAATATAGAAAATAGCTAACATACCCCAGCTCTCTTTCTCACTTTAAATTAATTTTTTGAGCAGGCCAGTAGCATTTTGTATTGGTTCCAACAACTAAGAAGGGATAAGAGTTTAAGGCATGAGTAAGCAAATGGGTCTAGCAGATGTTTTGAACAATTTCCATCAAACCTTGGGAATGGCATGAAATTTTGGTTACCACCTTTAAAGCGCTCCATGGCTTAGGACCCGGGTACTTACGAGACCGCCTGCTGTTACCCTATGCCTCCCACCGACCCGTACGCTCTCACAGAGAAGGTCTCCTCAGGGTGCCATCCGCCAAACAGTGTCGGCTGGCGGCCCCCAGGAGTAGGGCCTTCTCTGTTGGAGCATCGACGCTCTGGAATGAACTTCCCCCTGGCCTACGTCAAGTGCCTGATCTTCGGACCTTCCGTCGTGAGCTAAAAACACACTTATTTATTCAAGCGGGACTGGCATAATAGTTTTAATTTTAAACTGGGGTTTTTATTGTTCTGGGTTTTTAAAAAATTTTTAAATTTTAAATTTAAACTTTTAATTATCAGCCTTTTTGTAATCTGCTAGGTTTTAATTGTTGGTTTTAATTGTATATGTATTGTGTCTTATCTTTGGCTGTACACCGCCCTGAGTCCTTTGGGAGAAGGGCAGTATAAAAATTTAATAAATAATAAATAATAATAATAATATTTTAAGGATTTTACCATTCAAAATATCTGAAGGGCACCAGGGAAAACCAATGGCTGGCCTGATGAAATCTAGGCAGCGCCATTTTCTAAAGATGGGTCTGTGTTACTTACTGGAAACTGAATTAAAATACTGCTGATATTGCTGCGGATGTCTTACAAATCTGAGTTTTATTTTATCAGCAGTAAAATCCCCACTGCCAGCTTGTGAATTTCATCAGCATTCATTATACCTTTGTCACAAATTATAAGCATGGCGCAGAATATATCATTTGTGCTCCATGAATTAGTAAATCTAAAATTTAAATTTTAGCAATGTTTTAAAAACAAGCTAATTATGAAAGGGGAAAATAATGCTCTGAGACTGGATAATAAAAATTCTTATTAATTTAGCGAAAATTACATAGCAGGGTTCATTTTCTCCAACACAATATAATTATGTATATACATTATTTAAGATACTTTCTCTGACTCAGATTATGTTTCTTGTAATGAATAGTTATAGGAAGCAAATGTGTAAAATGTGATATATTGGAGCAAAATGTCCTTGCTTTCCAAATACCATTGTGACTCTAGATATGGCCATTGAAGCTCCACCTGCTTTTATGAGCTTCTCCAAGTTGGCATGTATAAGGAACTGGGTTAGTTAGAAACAAACATTTCTTTACTTCGCCTTGCCGCTGAGATGGGGGCGGGGAGGGGGACCATGCAAGACCTTGATGTCTAGTCAGTTGTGAATGTAACATTTTACATTAAGTATTAAACTTAATCACTAATGTTACTGAACCTCAGGCTTGCCAATGAACAGATACAAGAACCACAGGTAGGAGCTGCAGAAACTACTAGACAGCCCTGGACTGTCTCCATGCTAAGTGTGAAGGCTTTAGGAACCCAAAGTGGCCTGCCAGTTTGACGGCATGACTCCTCTTGAGGATTAGGGTGCGTAGCACTGGTGGGTTTCAAAAATTTTTTACTACTGGTTCTGTGAGTGTGGCTTGGTGGGCGTGGCACGGCTTGGTGGGCGTGGCTTGGTATGCATGGCAGAGGAAGGATACTGTAAAATTTCCATTCCCGTCCCAACTCCAGGGGAAAGATACTGTAAAATCTCCATTCCCTCCACACTCCAGGGGAAGGATACTGTAAAATTTCCATTCCCTTCCCGCTCCGGGGGAAGGATACTGTAAAATTTCCATTCCCTTCCCACTCCGGGGGAAGGATACTGTAAAATCTCCATTCCCACCCCACTCCAGGGGAAGAATACTGTACAATCTCCGTTCCCACCCCACTCCAGGGGAAGGTTACTGCAAAATCCCCATTTCCTCCCAGTCAGTTGGGACTTGGGAGACAGAGAATAGATTGGGGTGGGCCCAGCCAGAATTTTTACTACCGGTTCTCCGAACTACTCAAAATTTCCATTACCAGTTCTCCAGAACTGGTCAGAGCCTACTGAAACCACCTCTGGTGCATAGGGATTCCAGGACATAGAGTTTCGTCCCCTTCCATGCTAGGTCATCTCTTTTTCTCAAGATGTGTTGGCTGTCTCAGAACCAGGTCTCTGCTAGCAGTTCAGTTTTGAGTTTCATGGTTAGATCGCTTGTGGGTTGATCTTGCTGGTCGCGGCGTTGTCATCTGGTGGTCATTTGGGTGGCTGTTTAGGTAGCGGGGGATGATGGTGTCTACTACTTCCTCCTGTTCACATTTGTACTGGGACACGTGGGAGAGGGTGTCAGCTAGAAAGTTCCTCTCACCTGGGATGCGCTTTAGCACGAAGTTGAACTGGTTGAAGTATTGAGCCCAGCGGACTTGTTTGTCCGATAGTTTTCGCGGGTCCTACGGACCTCCATATTTTTGTGGACAGTCCAGTCCTCTTAGAATGTTTCCAATTGCAGTGAGAAGATAGAGACGATTGAATTGATGTTTTGCATAATGTGCTCAGAGTGACCAAACTGCCTCAAGCTTTACAACTGACCATAGAACAGAAAGGATCGTATTAAAAGAATAATATTTTTCCCCCCAGTGGAATTGGATATACTTTTAGACCTAACTCTCTAGATGTTGGATGCCATAATAAATGGTGACTACAAAATGTCAATGCAGCAAGTTGTCCAAAAGAATATTTCAATTAATAGCATTATAAAAATTCCTTGTTTAAATTATCTTAACCTCTATTCAGAATTCAATCTTGTAGCAAAAATCTCCCTTAGGTTTTATGTTTACTCTCCAGCCAGGAATACCATCTATTCCATATTCAATAGTACTTGGTATCTTCCCTCTCCTTCATTTCCATCGATAATCTGTCCATTTCTGCACATTCATATATTTTTACACAAGGATGTAAGTTTAAGATAGAGATACTTAGAAGTAGAATCTGTATATAGAGGTCATATAGGATAGAGATACCGATGTAGAAAAAGCTGTTATGAGTATTGTAATTTTGATGCGTTTGTCTTTGTTTTATATTTTTTGCTTTTGTGTATCATGTTGTTGTTGTTTTTGTTTCTATTGTGTATTTTAATTTTTGGAGAGTTAATAAATATTTTTAAAAAAAAAAAAATCCATCAAAAACAATTCTCTTTAGTTCAGTTCCAGACATAGATACTTCACTAAAGTAACCAAAATATTTCTATCCCAACAAGTGCCTGAAGATAGATTGAGGTGAATCTAAATAATCTACTTCATGCGCAGCTCCCTACAATTGAGTTATCACCATAATCTAGTGTCTTGCCTCTACATGGAATAAACTGGAGATGGAAGAGAAATGATTCAATACAGCATGAAGTATTTTAAACTACAATCTTACCCCTGCCTTTTTTGACCTCGGGCAATCGTATTGTCTTGAGGAAAGGCAGTGCTCACTATGTCCACATCGTTTATTAGAAAGGCAGCCTCTGCTCATGAAAACTGTTTGGTGACACATATTCCATGTAGCCATCTAAATAAACCCAATACTATTTCACAATATCTCCTGCCAGGAGAACATGACCATTAAAAAAATAAAAATAGGAGGAGATAAAGGGAGAGTAAAGTGTTACTTTGCTTGAAATTAAATGGGAGTTTAGTGAAAGAAAGGCCTGTTTATTTATTTTTTATTTTTTTATTTATTTTTATTTTGTCACAACATCATACAAAAAGATTATATAGTATATAAACATATATATGAGTAAATATTAGGAGGTAGATAGATAGATAGATAGATAGATAGATAGATAGATAGATAGATAGATAGATAGATAGATAGGAAGAAGAAAAGAAAAACAATAGGACAGGAACGGTAGGCACGTTTGTGCGCTTATGCACGCCCCTTATGGTCCTCTTAGGAATGGGGTGAGGTCAATAGTAGAAAGTTTTTGGTTAAAGCTTTTAGGATTATGGGAAGAGACCACAGAGTCAGGTAAAGTATTCCAAGCACTGATGATTCTGTTACAGAAGTCATATTTTCTGCAATCTAGATTAAAGCGGTTAACATTAAGTTTAAATCTATTGGTTGCTCTAGTATTATTGCAATTAAAGCTGAAGTAGTCTTTAACAGGAAGGACATTACAATAGATGATTCTATGAGTTAAACTTAGGTCTTGTCGAAGGCGACAGAGTTCCAAGTTTTCTAAGCTTAGGATTTCAAGTCTGGTGGGATAAGGTATTTTGTTGTTTTCAGAGGAATGGAGAACTCTTCTTGTAAAATATTTCTGGACATGTTCAATTGTATTGATGTCAGAGATATGGTGAGGGTTCCAAACAGGTGAGCTGTATTCTAGAATTGGTCTAGCAAATGTTTTATATGCTCTGGTTAGTAGTGTAGTGTTTTTGGAAAAGAAGCTACGTAAGATTAGGTTTACAACTCTTAGAGCTTTTTTTGCTATGTAGTTGCAGTGGGCTTTGGCACTTAGATCATTTGACATGAAAACTCCAAGGTCTTTAACAGGATGGGGGTCATCTGTAAGGTAATGTCCATCAAGTATGTACTTAGTGTTTGGGTTCTTTTTTCCTATATGTAAGACTGAGCATTTGTTGGTAGAGATTTGGAGTTGCCAAGCGGTTAGATGATCAAGGTCTTTTTGAATGATAGATGTATTGTCTGTGGTGTTAAATAGTTTGACATTGTCAGCAAAGAGAACACAATTACTTGTGATATGGTCACAAAGATCATTAATGTATAGTATGAAGAGTGTTGGTCCAAGGACGCTGCCTTGAGGAACGCCACTCTTGACAGGAACAGGATTTGATAGAGCGTTGCCAATTTTGACCACTTGTTGTCTGTTAGACAGAAAAGCAGATATCCATTTGTGAAGGGGTCCTGAAATGCCATAGGATTTTAGTTTTAGGAGAAGTTTATTGTGTACTACTGAGTCAAAAGCTTTGCAGAAGTCTATGTAGATTGCATCTATTGTTTTGCCTTGATCAAGATTTGTAGTCTTGATATCCTCTTGTATCCTCTTGTATCCTCTCATAGAACTGATGATCGCTCAAAGAGAAGAGAGTTGTAAGTGGGCTGGCTAGTTAAACACCAATGTGGCAACAGGTAAGAAAAGGAGAAAAAAAGGAAGGTCTTGAAAAAACTGAAGGAGGAATGGCAAATTGGTTAGGTATCCCATTCTTGCATGGAAACCTAGCAGGGGCTGAAAGGAAGAAGGTGTCTGGAAGACAGGCAAGTGGGCTGATGCATCGACCACCTGAAGAGAAGAGAGAGGGCTAGGCACCTGCCCTGCCATTCTTTCCCTGTAAGACCCCTCCAGAATTGGTTGTTGTAGTCCGCCAGCAGCCTGCGGAACTGGCAATGGAGTCAGACAGCGAGGAGGTTGAGGAGGACAATGGGCCAGTCCTGGAGTCAGGGGAAGGCCCGGATGAGGGTTCTGCGTCGGAAGCAGAGATGGGGCCAGAGCCATCTGGGAGCAATGCACAGACTCCAGAGCCTCCAGAGGTGGACAGCAGAAAGGCAGAGGAACAGGAGGAGCCTGTTCCTAGTGCACGCATTTGAAGAACTGCCAGAAAGCAAGAGCAGCGGAAGAAAAAAGGACAAGTCGGGAGTAAGGCCGGAAAATGATTGGCCACTCCCATAAGGCTTAAAAGAGCAGCAATTAGCCATTGGGTTCTTTGTAGGAAAGCAACGTTGATTTCCATGCTTCTTGTCAGTATCTCTTGAACTTTGTGGGGGTTTTGCCAAGAAAAGCCTTTGGCAGGTTGCCAAAGACATCAAAGGTTGGTGATAAGGCCGATGGGCTGGTTATTAAGAATTTTGTCTTGGACAAAACTGAGAATGAGTTAATTCTCAGCTGTTTTAATAAAATAAGTTGTTGAGGACTGAACTGTGTTTAGTAATCACTACTTGGGCCTTGATCACAACATTGGTGTCCGCTGAAATAAAGAGAAACCAAAAGTCGAGTTGCAGTTTAACTGACACACACACACACACACACACACACACACACACACAATTACATGAGGAAATAGAAGGCTAATCATTACATTTGCAGATGACACCAAGCTGGCAGAGCAGCCAATATCCCAAAAGATAGGCTCAAGGTTCAGAACGATCTAGACAGTCTTGAACACTGGGCCCTAACTAACAAAATGAAATAAACTGTGGCAAAAGTGAGGTTTTTACACTTAGGCAAGAAAAACTAAATGCACAAATATAGAATAGGTAGAATTTCTTTCAGTAGCAATAACTCCAAGAAGCACCTAAGGGTTGTAGTGGACAACCAGTTAAATATGACAACCAGTGTGCTGCAGCTGCCAAAAAAAGCTAACGCAATCCTAGGCTGCATTAACAGAGGGATAGAATCAAGATCACGTGAAGTGTTAGTATTGCCTTATAATCGGGGGTGAAATGCTCCCAGTTCGGACCGGATCGCCCGATCTGGTAGCGATAGCAGCAGGTGGTTCGGCTGAAGAGGTTGTAAAAAATGCTTTTAAAGGGTTCTGGTGATCAGGCAACTCAGCTGGGATCATCAGAACCTTTTAAAAGGCTCCTCTGGCAATCCCAGCTGAGTTGCCTGATCATCAGAGGCTTTTAAAAGCATTTTTTTTCTACAACCTCTTCGGCCAAAGAGTTTGTAGAAAAAATGCTTTTAAAAGTAAAAAAAAAGTTGGCCATGCCCACCCAGTCACATTACACCCCTCCCACCAAGCCACGCCCACAGAACCGGTAGTAACAAATTTTACATTTCACCCCTGCTTATAATGCTTTGGTAAGAGCACAGACTTGGAATACTGCATCCAGTTTTGGTCACTATAATATAAAAAAAAGATGTTGAGACTCTGGAAAGAGTGCAGAGAAGGGGGCTGGAGGCTAAAACATATGAAGAATAGTTGCAGGAATTTGGTATGTCTAATCTAGTAAAGGACCAGGGATGACATGATAGCAGTATTCCAATATTTGAGAAGCTGCCACAAAGAAGAAGGGCGTTAATCTAGAATAGAATAGAATAGAATTTTTATTGGCCAAGTGTGATTGGACACACAAGGAATTTGTCTTGGTGCATACGCTCTCAGTGTACATAAAAGAAAAGATACGTTCATCAAGGTACAACATTTACAACACAAATGACGGTCAATATATCAATATAAATCATAAGGATTGCCAGCAACAAAGTTACAGTCATACAGTCATAAGTGGAAAGAGATTGGTGATGGGAACTATGAGAAGGTTAATAGTAGTGCAGATTTAGTAAATAGTTTGACAGTGTTGAGGGAATTATTTGTTTAGCAGAGTGATGGCCTTCGGGAAAAAACTGTTCTTGTGTCTAGTTGTTCTGTTGTGCAGTGCTCTATAGCGTCGTTTTGAGGGTAGGAGTTGAAACAGTTTATGTCCAGGATGCGAGAGATCTGTAAATATTTTCACGGCCCTCTTCTTGATTCGTGCAGTATACAGGTCTTCAATGGAAGGCAGGTTGGTAGCAATTATTTTTTCTGCAGTTCTAATTATTCTCTGAAGTCTGTGTTTTTCTTGTTGGGTTGCAGAACTGAACCAGACAGTTATAGAGGTGCAAATGACAGACTCAATAATTCCTCTGTAGAATCTACTTTCTTGTCTTGCACCAGAAGACACGATGAGAAACAATGGATGGAAACTAATCAAGGAGAGAAGCAACTTAGACCTTTCCTAACAGTTGAGAACAAGGAGAAACTTCCTAACAGTTGACAACAATTCATCAGTGCAATGGCTTGCCTTCAGAAGTTGTGGGTGCTCCATCAGTGGAGGTTTTTAAGAAGAGATTGGACAGCCATTTGTCCAGAATAATATAAGGTCTCCTACTTGTTCAAGTGGTTGGACTAGATGACCTCCAAGTTCCCTTCCAACTCTGTTATTCTGTTATTCTATTAGCCCACCTGGCAAAACAGTTGTTATTTTGAGCACACCTATAATTATTCATACATGCGATGAGTGTCACATTGGAAATACCCCCATTTTTAAGAGAGAAAAAAAAATCTGGCAAACAAATGAGCAAAAGAGGTTTATGAGTCAAAAAGAATATTTCCAAATAAACCTTTTGCCATGCTTCTTTTTACCTATATCCAAGTTGGTTTTAAAATAGAATATTTTGAAATATGAATCTATCCCTTCATGGTGTAGTATCTTTTATTTTCGATTTTTAGCTCAGAATTATATTGAGCTTGATCCTAATGTTTTTCATAACGTACTAGGTATTATTCCATTTCCAGGACCAATTAAGCATGCTATTTAATTGCAACCTATGACCATCATTTGTGTTGTAAATGTTGTACCTTTGATAAAGGTATTTTTCTTTCTTTTCTTTTATGTACACTGAGAGTATATGCACCAAAACAAATTCCTTGTGTGTCCAATCACACTTGGCCAATAAATTCTATTCTATTCTATTCTATTCTATTCTATTCTATTCTATTCTATTCTATTCTATTCTATTCTATTCTATTCTATTCTATTCCCTGCAACATAATGGTTAGAGACCACATACTAATTTACAACATGTATACTGGCTAACCCTGTGATGGCAAACCTATAGAACATGTGCCACAGGTGGCATGCAGAGCCCTCTTTACGGGCACACAAGCCATCACTCCAGCTCAGCTCTACTGCACATGTGTGCCTGCTTCCCATTGGTCAGCTGATTTTCGGGTCTCTACTGTGCATGCGGGGCGGGGTGCAGGGATGAAATCTAAAAATTTTCCCTACTGGTTCTGTGGGCGTGGCTTGGTGGTCAGATGACTGGATGGGCGTGGCCAATAACAATAAATAATAAAAATAATAAAGTATACAAAACAATAAGAGGTACCAAAAACCAACTTTCACACTTTACACACGCGCAATACAACACAACTGACTCACACACAATGTAAAAGCAGCTGCACTTCACCCAAAATGACCCCTTCAACAAACAGGAACCTCACACTTTACACACACACAACACAACTGACTCAAACACACACACACACACACACACACAAAATGCCACATACAGCTTTGTGAGATTCTGTGTGTTTGTGTAGTTAGAGTGAAACACTACAGAAACACACCAAATCTCAGAAAGCTGCACAAATATTTTACTTTATTATTTTATTTATTTATTTTTTTAGATCAGGGGTCTCCAACCGTAATAACTTTAAGGTTATTCCCTTCAACTCCCAGAGTTCCTCATTCAGCAAAGCAAGCAGTCAAAGCAGGCTGTAATCAGTAGCTGAAGTAAAGCATGGTGTTGCCAGACCGAAAGAAGCAGTAATTATAGGTAAGTGAGGAGGGGGCATTGGGTGGGCATGGGTGGGGGCTCTTGTAAGTGGGGACTGTTAAAAAATGATTTTAAAAGCCTGTGAGGATCAGGCAACTCATCTGGGATCACCAGAGGAAAAAAAAATGTAAAAGCTCCTCTGACGATCTCAGCTGAAGTTCCCTCATAGCAGCCCAGAACCTCTTAAAATAATTGTTTTAACATGTTTTTAAAGGTTCTGGTGATGAGGAACTCAGGTGAGATCACCAGAGGAGCCTTTTAAAACTTTTTTTGAAAAAGTTTTTTTTAAAAAAAAGAGTTTAAAGGCTCTGCCGATCTCAGCTGAGCCGCGGGATCCTCAAAGCCATTTTTTTTTAACTTTTAAAGGCCTGTTTTCGGCTGAAGAAAAACTGCTTTTAAAAGTAAAAAACAAAAACAAAAAACCCTCTGCTGATTGTCCAGCTCAGCAGAGGCAGGGGGCGGGGCCAGGGATTTTTGCTACTGGTCTTCCAAACCAGCAGCCGCCATCGCTACCGGATCGGGCGAGCCAGTCCGAACCGGGAGCATTTCACTCCTGGCAGGGTGTATGCGGGAGATGTGCATGCATGCGCATGCATGCATGGCGCCACATGCACATGGCAAGAAGTTGTACATGCATGCGGGGGTGGTAGCAAGACCGCGGGTGTGTGGCACAACCCCTGCTGCCCATTTTTGCTCCCAGGAGGCTGCAGGGAGGCCTACTAGACCCAAAACGGGCGGCCATGCACACATCTGCAAGGGAGTGGGGGAGCACGGGGGGGGGTCATGCTTGCATACACGGGGATCAGGAGGGTCACACGGTGATGTCACACATGCATGTGCAGGGCCAGGGGCAAAGGGGGTGTAGCACACGCATTGTATTATGGGTAATACAACACCCACACTTTTGGCACGCGACGACACAAAGGTTAGCCATCACTGGGTAACTTATTGAATAGTTTTCTGGATGAGTTTTACAAGAATAAAATGATGAAAATTGGTAACACATGGGTAATACATTTTAACAAATGTTCAATAGTGGAAGTACTGAAATAATTTCACTGTCAATTGGGACTAATTCTGATGGAGTTCAGCAGTCCATTACAACAGATGCATAATGGCTAGGGGACAATTCAATACATATATGTAAATAGGGTCAAATTCAGTGGTGGGTTTCAATTTTTTTTACTACTGGTTCTGTGGGTGTGGCTTGGTGGGCGTGGCATGGCTTGGTAGGTGTGGCTTAGTGGGCATGGCATAGGAAGGATACTGTAAAATCTCCATTCCCACCCCACTCCAGGGGAATGATATTGTAAAATCTCCATTCCCTCCCCAATCCAGGGAAAGGTTACTGCAAAATCCCCATTTCCTCCCAATCAGCTGGGACTCAGGAGGCACCGAAAATAGATGGGGGCATGGGGTCAGTCAGAATTTTTACTACCGGTTCTCCGAACTACTCAAAATTTCCACTACCGGTTCTTCAGAACCTGCTGAAACCCACCTCTGGTCAAATTCTATTGATTCTGACTTGGCAGATCAATCTGATTTGATTCTGAAGTCAAATACATTGATTGAAATGGGTCAAATTATTGTAGAATTCTGAATTAATTAGAAAAGAGCTAGTTATGTCTAGTAATTAAGGTGCTGACCAAGAAACCAAGAGACTGAATTTTAGTCCCATTCGAGGCATGAAAAAATGGCTGAGTGACTTTGAGCCAGTCACTCTCTCTCTCAGCCCTCTCACAAAGTTGTTGTTGTAGGGAAAGGAGCAGGAAGGAGTACTGGCATGTTTGCTGAGTTGTTTCTGAAAAAGAAGATGGGATAAACACCTTTTTAAAAGGACCTTTTTCTCTATATGCACAGAAATTTAAATAATTTCAAAGCCAACTCATCCAATAATTCAGCTTATTTGCCTCTACATTATGGGAGCATTCCATGTTTTCACTCCACATTTGACAAAGAAGCCATATACTGTAAAACATCCTCCAGTATTCAGAGTGCATCTGTAGAATCAACTCATTTGTTTCAGTGAATACCAAGGAAAGCCAAAGATGTAAAAGCTTACATGTTCAATGAGTATCATTCGATCTTAGAAAAAAATTAATTAGGCTTGGTATTCATGAACATAGAGGTGCAATGGCCTAGTGGTTAAGATGCTGGGTTTGTCAATGGAAAGATTGGCAGTTTGAGACCAGAGCGTTGTGCAATGGGGTGAGCATACTTGCCCCAACTCCTGGCCACCTAGTAGGTCAAAAGCAAATACAAGTAGATAAATACATGCTACTTTAGTGGGAAGGTAACAGCATTCCATCCTTCTTCTTCCTAGCATATTCCTGCAGGTGCAGGGTCTACTTTCTGGATCATTGAATGCCACTTTGCACGGTCAGCTGCATCTCCAGGGCGCAGGCCCACAATTTGCATATCTTTGTTGATGGTGTCTTGCCATCTCTGTTTTGGATGCCCACGAGGTCGCCGGCCATTGACTTGTAGTTGGTAGGCAGTCTTGCAACGGTGGAAGGTGCTACTCTCTGGACATGTCCATACCAGCAGAGCCGGCCTTCTCTCATCTTCTCTGTAATTGGTGCCACACCAAATGCTGTCGAATGGTGTCATTTGTGAAACAGCATTCCGTACTCCTCAGTATATATTCATGCTGCATGCCCATGGAAGCATCTTTGGACAATGCAACTCCCTTGGCTAGGAAATGGAGAATAGCACCACTCCCTAGAATTAGACACAACTGGACAAGGGAAACCTTTCTGTTAAGTTTGGGTATTGACGAGGCAGGAGACCAGGTTAGTGACAACAGCTCTTTAATATAGTGTGACCCAGCAAAACTCTGGAGAAAAACCTCTCCTTATATACACTTCAGCCAGAGGCTGCATCCAATCAGAAGCGAGATACTTCCCGCCTAAAACTCCCGCCAAAACTTACAGTAATACATTACACTCCTTCCCTCCCAGAAGGCACTTTGCCAATATTTACATATTACTTCTCTACGTAGTCCCGCAGGTACGTGGGGCGTCTTCTGACTCTCCCGGACCTGCGCAGTTCACTTTCTGGAGTTGAGTCGAGCCTGCCGGAGGGACTTTTCGTACCTCTGAGCCCCTCCTCCCGCCATCCGCCCTGGATTATTGCCGGCTCGGACCTGCTGTCCTCTAGAGGGACCGGAGGGTGTCGCTGGACTTCGCCTGACTCAGATAAGTCTCTGTTTGGTTCTACGCTTTCTGTTTGTTCTCGGCTCCAGTCAGCTGTGGGGTTAATTAAATCATAGTCAGGGCTGGTCTCGCCTAATTCTGCCTTATCGCTCAATCTGTTTCTTAATTGATCTATGTGGCGCCTCAAACTCTGCCATCGTCTATTTCCACTAGGTAAGATTTGGGGCCCGTTTGTCTATGACTATCCCCTCTTCCAGCTTGGGCCGTCGCTGTAATTATGTGCCCACACTGAGTCTCCTATGTTTAATTCCCGGATTCTATCTGGTTTTGTTTTGAACCCGTCCTGCACGTAGTTCGGGTGTAGCCGGTCTAGCGGGCACCGTAGCTTCCGCCCCATTAATAGCTCGGCTGGGCTGCGGCCGGTGGCCACACAGGGGGTCCTGTGTTGGACGGTTAGGAATGCGTCGATCTGTGCCTGCCAATCGCCGGGCCGCTTCGTGATAGCGCTTCTTCGCACTCCGAACAAAACGTTCAGCAAGGCCGCTCGACGCAGGGTGGAACGGCGCTGAGAGGCCATCACGGATGCCCGCTCCAGCCAGGTCCCCTTCAAATAGTCCTGGGGTGAACGGTGGGCCGTAATCGGGCACGAGGGTGTCCGATAGCCCGTGTGTGGGGAAAAGGTGTTTTAGCGCTGCAATGACAGCTCCCGCGGTTGTGGATTTCATTAGATGATCTCCAGCCATTTGGAGAATGCATCCACCACAATTAGAAATGTTTGGCCGTGGAAGGGCCGGCAAAATCAATGTGTATGCGGGACCAAGGGCCTTGGGGTTTCTCCCACTCCAACACTGGGGCCGAGGTGGTAGTGGTCTGATTCCTGACATACCTGGCATCGCCAACCCTGTCACTGATTTCCTGTCCATTAGGGGCCACCAGACATAGCTCCTGGCTAGCCCTTCATCCTCACAATTCCTGGGTGACCCTCATGCAGTAGTTCCAGGACTTTTTCTCAGCTTCTCTGGAACTACCACCCTATCCCCCAGAGCAGGCACCCCTTGCACAGACAATTCCCTTTTTCTTTACAAACTCTCTAAACGTCGCCCGCGCAGCGGCCATCCCTTTGAACCCAACCGATTACAGTTCTTAAAACAACGTCCCGGTAGGAGGCCCGAGCCACTTCCTGCGATGTGACTGGGCCAGAGTCCCAAGAGTCAATTAGTAGAACGGGGGTGCCCGGAGTAGGGTCCTCGATTTCCCCGGGCAATGGGCATCTGCTCAATGCGTCCGCATGCCCCAGCTCTTTCCAGGTCGATGCTGCAGTTTGTAAGAGTAGGCGGCCAGAAAATAGTCCATCTGGTCAGCCGGGGTGATAGTGCCACTGGCGTTGGGCGGTCGCCAGCCAGTAATCCCAATAGCGGTCTGTGGTCAGTGATAATTTCAAAGTCTCTCCCAAAAGCGTATTCGTGAAATTTTTTCACCCCTGACACTATTGCGAGAGCCTCCCTATCTAGCTGGCTGTAATTCCTCTCAGCCGGGACATCGCTCGTGAATAGAACGCTATAGGGGCTTCAGTGCCGTTTGGGAGTCTGTGGCTAAGTACAGCTCCTACTCCATAGGGGACGCATCACAAACCAATACTAACGGCAGTCTGTTGTTGTATTGTATTAACAGGCTATCGCTTGATAGCAAACTTTTACTGCCTCAAATGCCCTATTCTCTGACTTCCCCACGACCAAGCAGTGTTTTTCCAAGCAATTTATGCAGCGGTTCAGCAACGGTTGCCTTGTCTTTTAAAAACACGGCGTAAAGTTTACCAGACCCAGGAAAGCCTGGAGTTCTGTCTTGTTTTTGGGTGCTGGGGCTCTCTTTATCGCCTTGACTTTGCTCTCAGTGGGTGAATCCTTTTTGTCTATTCTATAGCCCAAAAATTCAACAGATTCGACCCCTATCTGACACTTGCTTGCTTTGACTTTTAATCCTGCCGACCTAAAAATGGCCAAAACTTTCCTTAATCGCTTCCCCAGTTCTCTTAAATCTTCCCCTGGTACCAACACATCATCGAAATAGGGTACGACTCGGTAACCCTTGTAGGAGCCGCTCCATCAAATTTTGGAATAGCCCGGGCCACACTCACCCGAACTGTAACCGGGTGCACTTAAAGGCACCCCGGTGCGTTACAATGGTCTGGGCTTCAGCTGTGCTAGCATCTACGGGTAGCTGTTGGTACGCTTGTGCCAAGTCTAATTTGGCGAAAACTTGTCCGTGCCCTAGTGAGTGCAATAAGTGTTGCACTACTGGAACTGGGTAGGCGCTCTTTTGCAATGCTTTGTTCAAGGTAGCCTTGTAATCAGCGCAAATTCTTATGGACCCGTCTGGTTTTATAGGGGTGACGATTGGCGTCTCCCATTTGGCATGGTCAACTGGCACTAGTATCCCCTGGCTGACTAATTTATCTAACTCTTTGTCGATTTTAGGTTTGAGTGCAAAGGAACCCTCCTTGCCTTTAACCTAATGGGAGCTATTTGGGGTCTAAATTGAAGGAGATAGGGGTCCCCTTGTACTTGCCTAAACGGTCCTCGAATCGTCTGCGAATTCCTCCATTAGGGCGTTTGCAGGTTGCATCCGCTCCGGTGGGCGCCAGTCACCCCATTCGCAACGCCCGGAACGAGTCTAGCCCCAGCAAGCTTGGCAAGGGTCCCTGGACTAACGTGATGGGCAGGGTCTTTTCGTATGTCCCGTACTTGAGCTCGACGGTCGTTGTCTCTCGAGCAGGGATGCGGTTTCCCTGGTAATCCTGCACCCGGGCCGTTGTTTCTGTAGCTTGCGCTTTGCGATGTCGGCAAGGCTTTCACAAAAGTGTCCCAGGACATGATTGTGATAGCTGATCCTGTGTCTACTTCCAGTCGGCACGGTACGCCTTCAATTGTCGGGTTTGTGAAGATCTTTTCTTGATGCGGGTAGCTGCGTGGTCTATGGTAACAGTCATTCGGTTTGACTTGCGCTCTTTCTTTCCTGGCCAATCGCGGGTCGCCTCGCCGATCTCGCGCTCTGATTGGCTGGTTTGAAATTCGGTGGAATGTGGGGTTTGCATCTCTGACTCAGAGCCGCTCTGATTGGCCGATTTGAATTTTCGCGGAAGGTTGGGGTGCTCGGCAGACTTGAGCCAGGTGCCCTTCCTTTCACACCGCCCGGCAAATGGCGTCCCTGAACTTACATCTTTGGCGCTGATGTCGCCCGCAACTTCCGCATTCCTCCGGGTCTTCCTTGTCGATTTTCCGGTGTAGTGGACTTCTTCCTCCTCTTCGCTGGTTGACTCACGATAGGTTTCTTCGTGGTGGACTGTGCTCGGCTTTGCGCCCGCCATCGGCGTGAGTCGCTTTTGTAAGGTGTCTGCTGCATGGTTGGACATCTCATGGGCTCTGGCTTCGTCCAGGCGTTTGCCAATGTCAGGTTGCTCTTGGCTAGCAACCGTCTCCTCAAACGGATGTCTCTGACCCCCCGTATAAGTTGTTCCAGCAGCTCTTCGTCCAGATCGCGGTACTCGCAATGCTTGGAGGCTTGTCTCAGGGCTGCCATGTAGTCGCTGATAGACTCGCCTTCTTGTTGCCTGCGCTCCCCAAACTCGCACCGTCGAACGTATTTGGCCGGGGCTGGTGCGTAGTGATTCTTCAGGAGGGTCTGAAGGGTCTGCCACGATACGGAGTGTAGCGGTGTTGGCTCCGCTAGGGCTTCTGCGACGGCGATGACTGCGGACCCACAGTGGCTTATGAAGTAAGCCCGTTTGCGGTTGTCGGAGACTCCCTGTAGCTCGTTTGCCTCCAGGAAACTTTCGAAACGGGTCATATATATTCCCCATGTCTCCTGGGCAGGATCAAACGGAGTGGGTGGCGTGTAGCCGGTCATCGCTGCATTCGCTATCACCTTGCTGGGTTTGATTCTCGTAGTGAGTTCAGCTCTGTTCTGGTGCTCTGCCTCAAGATCCCACCTTCGTCGCCAATGTTAAGTTTGGGTATTGACGAGGCAGGAGACCAGGTTAGTGACAACAGCTCTTTAATATAGTGTGACCCAGCAAAACTCTGGAGAAAAACCTCTCCTTATATACACTTCAGCCAGAGGCTGCATCCAATCAGAAGCGAGATACTTCCCGCCTAAAACTCCCGCCAAAACTTACAGTAATACATTACACTTTCCTTTTATCTTTATTCATAAAAGTAGGAAGAATATAATTGTTGTGGCCTGCCAGCAGCCAGCGGCGCTGATAGCAGATTCAGACAGTGAGTAGATTGGGGAGGAACATGGGCCAGTCCTAGAGTCTGGGGAAGGCTCTGATGAGTGCTCTGCATTGAAGGCAGAGATGGGGCCAGGACTATTTGACAGTTGTCAGCTGCCTTCGGAGTCGGACATCAGTGGGACAGAAGAACAGCTGGAGCCTGTTCCCAGTGTGCACATGCGCAGAGCTGCCAGGAGAAGGGAACGGCTAAGGAACAAGGGTCGACTCAGGAGTAAAGCCACAGGTGGACAGTGAATGGCCTCTCCCAGAGGGAATAAAAGAGGAGCGATAGGAGAGTGGAGTTTTCAGGAGACAATTAACTTGTTTAATTGGTTCATGACTCTCAGAGACTTCTTGCCAAGTTTTGAAGATATCCGCCTGGCAGCTCTCCAAGCCAGATAAGGTCTGTGACTGTAAATTCTCTCTTGAAACACTTTGCTGGATGTGAATGAGAGGAATTCACAGTAACTTAATAAAAAGGGTTTTTTGTCAGGACAAGGAGTCTGCTTCATGCTCTTGGGAAGCCTAGGTCAGAACCATAGTACAAAGAGATCCAGCCTGTTCTTTTTCTCTTTATCTGAAAACATTTACTTGAGTATGTTATAAATCATGACCCAATGAAGAATTGGCAGGTAGCCCATTACACCTCACCTATCCAGTATGAAGTGTCTAAAACTGCCTGGTAACATTGGGACAGTTTTGGTCTGTAGTTTTTATCATTTCTGATTATCATCCTGGCTGTTTCAGGATGCTACGGTCCAAAACATCTTATGCTGAGCAAAAAGAGAAAATATTTTTTTATAAAAAAATAGATGTGCTTGTACAGAAGGAAAGCTAAATGATGCTTTGGTGCAAGGAACCTGCAGTTGAGCAGTTCAGGAGTGGAACTTCTAATACCCCATTTTGTTATTCCCTCTGGCTGATGAGGCTAAAGCCACTGGTATTCATGTCTGATGAAATTTAAGTTCTTCTAAATTAGACCTGCACAATCTGGAACCTACTATGTTAAATGGAACCCATCCAGTTATAAGTTACGATGGTAGAGATGAATAACATAACCCGGGGGTAGTCAACCTTTTTATACCTACCGCCCATTTTTGTATCTCTGTTAGTAATAAAATTTTCTAACTGCCCACCGGTTCCACAGTAATGCGCCGTGTATCATCATCTGCACATGCCTCTTGTGCATTGTGGATTGGGTTGGGGGGTGGTGCCGGCTACCAGCTCTCCTTGTCTGTTACAGCTGGGTGGTGTGGGGGGAGATGCGTGAGCTATTCTGGGACGAGGCTCTTTTGTTTGCGGTCGCACTATAGCGCCATTTAGTTTCACTGATGTAACATGAACTAAACTTATGCTCAGGCGATACAAATAGTATATTTTCAGAAATTTAAATTGTCACAGGGAATTTTATGAAAACTTAATGAAAATGTTTTTAAATAATGCTATGAAATTTTTTTTAAAAGTCAATTAAATTTAAAGAAAGGAAAGTGCTTCAGTATTGGACAAAACCCCTATCGCCCACCATGAAAGCTGGAATGCCCACTAGTGGGCAGTAGGGACCAGGTTGACTACCACTGACATGACCCATCCATTACTTTTCTCTTGTTTTTGCAAACGCAGGAAAGAAAACTGCCACTTTTTCCTGAATGGTTTACCAGTTGTTAACTCATTTGGCCTACGGGTCTGACCAAATGCACTCCTGCTTTAATATGAGTACTGTATTTTTCGGAGTATAAGACTCACCGTTTTCCCCCCAAAAAGAGGGTGAAAATCTGGGTGCGTCTTATACTCTGAATGTAGCCCCGCCTAGCCTCACAAAAGGAGATTTCAGAGGCTGAAAGAAGCTTCAGAAAAAAAGCCCTTGAAAGGGTTTTATCTAAAATAATATAGCAAGTAACAAAAGAAGAATCAGTAAAGGTTCTAACCAAACTATGCTAGCAAATCTGGAGAATGACACAATAACCAACAGATCAGAAGAGGTTAATCTATGTACCAATGCCAAAGAAAGGAGATTGAAGAGTACAGATAGTCCTTCAGAATAAAAGCCTCTGAAAGAAGCTTCAGAAAAAAAGCCCCCAAACAGAGTTTCAGAGGCTTTTTTTTCTGAAGCTGTTTCGGAGGCTTTCAGAGGCAGAATTTTTTTTTTTCTGAAACAGAGTTTCAGAAGTTTCACAGGCAGGAAAAAAAGCACAAAAAAAAAAAAAAAGCAAGGCACAGAGCTCACAACCAAGGAACCTGTTGCTAAAATTCACCTCTGGGAACAGCTGATTGGGGGTATTCCGGGAGGCCGATTCACCTGTCAATCAGCTTTTTCCTTATTTTCCTCCCCAAAAACTAAGGTTCATCTTATACTCCGGTGCGCCTTATACTCCGAAAAATATGGTAATTGCAAACTGAAGTGGAAGCAGAAAGTGAACAGCTCCATGTCTGTGGCCATGAATGGTTGACCTGCTTTGATACCTTGCTGCAGTAAAGTAGGCAGATCTTTCTATTCATTAGAAAAGACTCACAAAAGTGAACCTAAGTTTACAGAAACATATTGATAATAGGAAGTATGACAAAAAGTTAACAATTATAGCCCCAGAAATGCATCCCCAAACCTCCCACGTACATTCTGTCCTTGTCAAGTATGCCCAGCAAGTGATGACATTAATTAACACTGCAAAAAAAAATATGGGTATTTGGAAAAATGGTGTTGAAATATAAAGAATAACTGAGGAAACACAGTGCGTTTCGGTACCCTAAACTTAGCAGGTGCATGGCCTTCTTCATTCACATGGTTTATTTTTGCAACAGGAAGTTTGTTTTGGAAGTCTTTTAGGCTTTTTTGATTAAAAAAAAAGTGGAAAAGTCTTCGGTCAGCCAATTGTGAAAGGAATGAACACAGAATAAAAATATCATTGTTTCACAGATGGTAACTGCATAACCTTCTTAGCTGAAGAGAAAATGACTCCAGAAACATCTAGTTTAATAGTTCGGAAGTATTTATCAGCACTAAAGTTTCCACAGAAATAAAAATATCTCACTTCTGTTGATTGAATAACAGCTTTTTTTTTTAAAGGACAGCAAGATTTGCTTTCCTATGTTGTTTTAATCTTTATATTCATCCCTTAATACTCCAGAAATTATGGCATGAGAATCGTGTTGCCGCACAGTGTGTTGTCCAAGTAAACAAGAGCAGCTTAGTCACATTTTCTTGGCAAGAAATTGTTAATGGAATTGCTGCTTTGTCCCTAAGTATGCGATAATACCATTGAACTATACTGCTTTAAGTGCTGGTGGCATCTGAGGATGCAACAATGTCTGTTTACTGAAATGATAACAGCATACAAATAAAACTGAACTTCTGAATAGCTATGATGGGGGATGCAAGACGAGAGGAAAATGGCATTCCTTAGTTTAACTTGTGTAGGAAATATGGTTTTATCTCACTCCTGCTGGCCTCCAATTCGGTTCCCATAATCCCCCAATTAGAGGAACGTCACTTTGGAAGAGGCAGGGGTACTCTGTCCTGCAGGTGTTATTGTGTTGTGACCAAGGCCCAGGTAGTGATTACTAAACACAATTCAGTCCCCAACAAACTTATTTTATTAAAACAGCTGAGAATTAACTCATTCTCAGCTTCGTCCAAAACAAAATTCTTAATAACCAGTCCATGGGCCTTATTACCAACCTTTGATGTCTTTGGCAACCTGTCAAAGGCTTTTCTTGGCAAACCTCCCATAAAGTTCAAGAGATGCTGACAAGAAGCACGGAAATCAACGTTGCTTTCCTACAAAGAACCCAACGGCTTGTTGCTGCTCTTTTAAGCCTTATGGGAGTGGCCAATCATCTTCTGGCCTTACTCCTGAGTTGTTGTTTTTTATTTCAGCTGCTCTTGCCTTCTAGCAGCTCTTCACATGTGTGCACTAAGAACAGGCTCCTCCTGTTCCTCTGCCTCTCTGCTGCCCGCCTCTGGAGGCTCTGGAGTCTGTGCATCGCTCCCAGATGGCCCTGGCCCCATCTCTGCCTCTCTCTCATCCGGGCCTTCCCCTGACTCCACAACTGTCCCATTGTCGTCCTCTGCCTCCTCACTGTCCAACTCCACCGCCAGATCCGCAGGCTCCGCTGCCAGGTCCGCAGGCTGCTGCTGACATATTCAATCTCAACTCCCATCAGTCCAGCCAGCTTACCACGGCTAAGGAATACTGGCTAAAGAGAATAAAAAGAAAACAACGCAGAAAGGAAAGTCAGAATAGGAAGACAACTAGGGAATGGATTAAGGAAAAGCAGAGGAAGAGGAAAAGCTATTTGGAGAAGGAAAGATCAAGAAGGAGGAAAGAAGAATCAGTGAAGATTCTCAGTCCTCCAAGTAGAAGTTGTCTCAAAGATGAGTCATGGGAACTTCTTTCCTTGCGAACTGAAACGTTTCGCTGCTTATTCAAGGAGTTTCTTCAGCTCGAGCCAGCTGGTTCAGGAGGACCCCTAAGGAACCTGCTCAGATGGAAGAAGCTTCTTGATCAACAGCGAAATGTTTCCGAACCCAAAGAAAAGAAGTCTAGTTGTCAGGAGTCAACTTCCAGGCAGCTGCTCTAAGGTTTGCAGATCATAAACTCAGGGCAGAACTGCATACATTTATGGCAGCCAAAACATAAAGAGCCTGGGAGCACCTTTTTAGATCAACGCATTGTATTAAAAGGCCTAAGCTTTTATGCTGAGTGACCTTGGGCCAGTCACTCTCTCTCGGCTTCTCTTAAGCTCTCAGACAGACAGAGAGAGAGAGATGTATAGAAATGTTACATTAGCTCATGTCCTCGTGTACAAATTTCATATAACTGTTGGAGAAGGGGGAGAATTCTCTGTTTATACGTTATGCTGATGGTAGCAGTGTTCCAATATTCGAGGGACTGCCACAAAGAAGGGTGGGGAGTCAAACTATTCTCCAAATAGACCGAAGGCAATACAAGAAACAGTAGATGAAAACTAAACAAGGAGAGACCCGACCTGAAAATGAGAAGAAATTTCCTAAGTGTTGACAACAATTAATCAGTAGAACGGCTTGCCTCCAGATGTTGTGGGTGCTCCATCACTGGAGGTTTTGAAGAAGAGATTAGATAGCCACTTGTCTGGATCTCCTGCTTGAGCAGGGGGTTGGACTACAAGAATTAGAATTAGAATTAGAATAACAGAGTTGTAAGAGACCTTGGAGGTCTTCTAGTCCAGCGGTCACCAACTGGTGGTCCGTGGACCACTGGTGGTCCGCGAGAAAATTTTGGTGGTCCACAGAAAAATTATTTGCATTTTTTATATTGCACTAAATCAAGGGTCCTCAAACTATGCCCCGTGGGATGGATACGTGCAATGAACGGTTGTGTTGCTGCAGAGTCTCCCCCTTTGGGGTCTTTTTGTGTGGGTTGGAGGGGGGCAGAAATTCCAACTCGGGGTCTGCTTCGGCCTCCTGGTGTGGGGTTTAGGGCAAAGGCTGGAGGGAAGCGCTGCTGGTGGCAAAGAGCCAGAAGGCCTTTGGCTGACCATCTCAGACCGCTGAGCCTCCAGGCGCTGTTACCTGGCCTTGCACCCCGCAGATCTTCCCTCTGCTTGGAAAGCCTAAGCTCCTAGTCCTCAGTGAGGTGCTTCTGATGAGGCTCCTTTTTGGTCAGATCCAATTTGAACTGAGCCAGCTGTTTTGCCAACTCTTTCTCGTGGTGGCTGCTTAGCTCCAACAACTGCTTCCTGTTGGGGCCCTAAGGAGCCCAGGCGGACAGGCGAGGAATGGCTGAGAGGGGAGGAGTGAGTAGAAGCCAGCAAGGCACTCCTCGACACAAGTGACATTGAGTTGGCGATGCCCACCCAGTCACATGCCCACCTAGCCATGCCCACTCAGCCGGTCGTTAGGCAGATCATATTAGTGGTCCACGGGATTTAAAAGTATGAATTTAGTGGTCTCTGAGCTCCGAAAGGTTGGTGACCCCTGTTCTAGTCCAACCACCTGGACTAGGCAGGAAACCCTACACCACTTCAGACAAATGATTATCCAACATCTTCTTAAAAATTTCCAGTGTTGGAGCATTCACAACTTCTGGAGGCAAGTTGTTCCATTGATTAATTGTTCTAACAGTCAGGAAATTTCTCCTTAGTTCTAAGTTGCTTCTCTCCTTGATTAGTTTCCACCCATTGCTTCTTGTCCTACCCTCAGGTGCTTTGGAGAATAGTTTGACTCCCTCTTCTTTGTGGCAACCTCTGAAATATTGGAACACTGCTATCAAGTCTCCCCTAGTCCTTCTTTTCATTAAACTAGACCTACCCAGTTCCTGCAACTGTTCTTCATGTTTTAGCCTCCAGTCATGTAATCATCTTTGTTGCTCTTCTCTGCACTCTTTCTAGAGTCTCCACCTCTTTTACATTGTGGCGACTAAAACTGGATGCAGTATTCCAAGTGTGGCCTTACCAAGGCATTATAAAATGGGCTGAACACTTCACATCATCTTGATTCTATCTCTCTGTTTATGCAGCCTAGAACTGTGCTGGCTTTTTTGGCAGCTACTATGCACTGCTGGCTCATATTTAAATGGTTGTCCACAAGGACTCCAAGATCCCTCTCACAAGTCACTACTATTGAGTGAGGTACCACATATACGGTATCTGTGCATTTTGGTTTTTTGGCCTAAATGTAGAACCTTACTTTTTTCACTGTTGAATTTCATTTTGTTAGATAGCGCCCAATGCTCAAGTCTGTCAAGATCCTTCTGTATCTTGAGCCTATCTTCTGGAGTGTTGGCTATTCCTGCCAGCTTGATGTCATCTGCAGATTTGATGAGTTCCCCATCTATCCCCTCGTCCAAGTCATTGATGACGATGTTGAAGAGTACTGGGCCTAAAACAGAGCCTTGGGGTACTCCACTGCATACTTCCCTCCATGTAGAAGCAGTTCCATTGAGGACTACATGATGAGTGCAGTTGGTCAGCCAGTTATGAATCCATCTAACCCACATTTTTCTACTTTATCTAGTAAGACCTCCAAGATCCCTTCCAACTCTGTTATCCTGTTGTTCTGTTACTTATAAGCACTTTTTCATTATTTAAAACCATCCCCAAATTGTAGATATAGTTCAATATAATTTGTTTAATAGCTACTATACTTAAATAAGTAACAGTCTTCCCCCCTCTCTTTTGATATAAAAGCATGGCTATTCTTATATCAGAATCCTTTCATATAACTCTGCCCTAATTGGGCTATAGATTTGTAGAATAGCATTAACACCTCGAATGCAGTTCAGAAATAAATAGACAAACGATGTCATTCCTTCCAAATCAATTGTACATGATCCCCAACAGCTGTTCTTGGCACACACTGGCAGCTGCATTTTGCACCAGCTGTAGTTTCTGGATTGCATTCAGGAAAAAACCCCACATAATTAGGGATGTGCAGCACTCCATATGCAAAGAACACAATGTAATTCCAAGCATGTGTGGGTTACATGTGACACATTTCAGGAAATATTTAACAAAAGGTAACTTTTCTTGACATCATGTGACAGATATGCAAGCTAGGAAAAGACACGGCAGCTTTAAGGTGTACCTGACTTACCTCACACTTGTACCAATATAAGCTACAAAACTCAAGGAAATGTTTTAATCATAAACATAATGTCAAGATTCTGACTAATGAGCCCAAGCAAATCAGAACTCTGAGATCTCTGTCAAAGAACTTTTTTACTGGGTACATAATATTGGCACAAGTAAATGTAAAACCAACTCTAAATATTCCCCGCAGCTTCAGTATAGTTAAAAAGTAAATGATACCCTCCCCAGTGTCACAGGTCACATTGTCCAATTAGGTTAATATGCAGGCTCGCTAGGCACTCCTTCCCGTCTCCATCTGACACCTGTAGAGATGACCTTGGTTCCCATGAGACAGTTCTATGTCGTGTCTAGCAATGCATTCCAGCCTCCTCTCCCTCCCCCACAATGCGTGGCAACTGAGAAATAGCAAAACGGCTTCTACCAGGTTTGGTTTGAAGTTGACAGTTGGATCTCCCCCAGTGAGTGAGAAGTACCTGGAAAATAATCAAGTACAGACAAATTAATCACTTACTAGCCACCTCTTCCAATACCTGGTGGTTCCTTTGGCTTCTGGGGAATTTTCTCATGGAATTTCTTGACTAGCTTATTCGCCCTTATGTCCTTACTCTTTACCCATGTAAAGAATTCTGATAGGGGGTAACCTTCCACTGCACTAAGTATTGCAGCTTTCCTTTATATAGTCTAGAGTCTAGGATCCTCTGTACTTTGTAATGGGTCTCCCCTTCCACTACGATAGGGCCGAGGGCTACCTGAGCTACTGGTTTAGCTCACCTCTGGGTTCAGTCAACCAGACTGGATATGATGTGCTCAATAAAGAAGTTCTTTGAGAGAGATCTCAATCTCAGAGTTCTCATTTACTTGCTCATTAGTCAGAACCTTGACATATAGAACATAGAATAATAGAGTTGGAAGGGTACTTTGTGATCTTCTATTTAATCCCCTGCCCATGGCAGGAGATCCAATTCATTTTGGACTGTTTTGGCCTTGATGGGATGGATACATATAGTCATAGAAAGAAGAACAGAACAGAATAACAGAGTGGAAAGAGACCTTGGAGGTCCTTCAATTCAACTCCCCACCCAAGCAGGATACCCTATAGCTGTGATGGCGAATCTATGGCACGCGTGCCACAGGTGGCATGCGGAGCCATATCTGTGGGCATTCGAGCGTTGCCCTAGCTCAGCTCCAACAAGCATGCACATGCTGACCAGCTGATATTCGGGCCTTCTGGGACATTTCCGGCCTCCATAGGGCCTCTGGAGGGCTAGGGAAGGCCGTTTTCACCCTCCTCAGGCTCCTAGAGAGCCTCGGGAGCCTCAGGAGAACGAAAAATGAGCCTACCGGGCCCACCGTGCCATTATGTGCCAAAACTGGGGGGCGGGTGCATGTGCGGGGGTGGGGCACATTTATAGGTGTGGGCACGTGCACGTGTGATTCCCCTGCAGTCCCCCCACTTTTGACATGCGGTGGCAAAAAGGTTAGCCATCACTGCCCTATAATATTTCATACAAATGGCTGTCCAATCTCTTCTTAAAAACCTGCAGTAATGGAGCACCTCAGCTTCTGGAGGCAAGCTATTCCACTGATTAATTGTTCTCATTGTCAGGAAATATCTCCTGTTCTAGATTGCTTTTCTCCCTGATTAGTTTCCATTCATTACTTCTTGTCCTGCCTTGTGGTGTGTTGGAGAATAGACTGACCACCACCACCCCCTTGTGCTTTGCGGCAGCCCCTCAAATATTGGAACACAGCTATCATGTCACTTCTAGTCCTTCTTTTTGCTAGACTAGTCATAACCAATTCCTGCAACCCTTTTTCATATGTTTTAGTCTCCAGTCCCCTAATCATCTTTGTTGCTCTTCTCTGCACTCTTTCTAGAGTCTCAACATCTTTTGATATTGTGGTGACCAAAACTGCATGCAATATTCCAATTGTGGTCTTACTAAGGCATTATTAAGCAGTACTAACAGTGCATGTGATCTTGATTTCTAACCCTCTATTAATGCAGCCTGGGACTGCATTGTTTTTTTTAGTAGCTGCAGTACCTGGCTGACTCATGTTTAAGTGGCTGTCCATTAGTATTCATAGATCTGTTTTTGAGTCAAGTTTCACCTTTTCTGTACCTGCCAGCATTTTTCTTGCCTAAGTGTAAAATCTTACTTTTCTCACCATTGAATTTTACTTTGCTAAATAGGGCTCAGTGAGTGTTCAAGTCCTTCTGGATCTTGAGTCTACCTTCCGGGGTGTTGGCTATTACTGTCAGTTTGGTGTCATCTGCAATTTTGATGGGTTTCCCTTCTATTCCCTCATCTAAATCATTGATGAAGATATTGAAGAGTACTGGGTCTAAGAGCCTTGGGATACCTAACTGCTCACTTCCCTCTATGTAGATGCAGTTCCATTACGGACTATGTTGAGCTAGCTATGAATCCATCTGGTGGTGATGCTGTCTATCCCACATTTTTCTAACTTACTAAAAAGTAGGCAGTGATCTACTTTGTCAAATGCCTTACTGAAATCCAAGTATACTATATCTACAGCATTTAGTCACTTTGTCAAAGAGTGAAATAAGATTTGTTTGGCATGATCAGCTTTTGACAAACACGTGTTGGCTTCTGGTTATGACTTCGTTTGCTTCTAGGTATTCACAGACCTGTTGCTTGATTAACCTTTTTGGGATATTCCCAGGTATTGATGTTAAGCTGATTGATCTGGAGTTTCTGGATCCGTTTTTTCCCTTTTTTTGATGATGGGAATCACAACAGCTCTTTTCAAGTCCTCTGGTAGCTCCAGTGGTGAAATCTGAACCAATTTACTACCGATTCCATGGCTGCACATGCGTGCTGCGTGGGCGCATGCATGCTGCGTGGGCACATGCGCAGTGTGCACCATGCACCAAATGCAAGGTGTGTGCACACACATAGTGCATGCCAAAATGAGGCATGGAGTAAGTAGAACACCACGTGTTCTACAGCTGTCGCGCACGATCTTTTTTTTTTTTACTTTTAAAGGCATTTTTTACAACCTATTTGGCCAAATAGGTTGTAAAAAAATGCCTTTAAAAGTAAAAAAAAAAGCTCTGATGATCAGGCAGCTCAGCTGGGATGGTCAGAGCCTTTTTTTTTACCTTTTAAAAGCATTTTTTCAACTTATTCAGACAAATAGTTTGTAAAAAAAATGCTTTTAAAAGTAAAAAAAGGCTCTGGCGATCACGCATCTCAGCTGGGATCATCAGAGCCTTCTTTTTTTACCTTTCAAAAGCATTTTTTAAAAGAAGCAGCAAGCAGGGAAGCAGGCGACCAGGCATTGGGTGGGCATGGGCGGGAGGGGGCAGAGATTTTTGCTACTGGTTCTCCGAACCATCTGCCGCCATCGCTACCAGATCAGCTGATCCGGTCCGAACGGGGAGCATTTCACCCCTGGATAGTTTCCTGATGCGCCAGGATCTTAACAACAACAACAACAACAACAACAACAACAGAGTTGGCAGAGTTTGGACCTTGGAGGCCTTCTAATCCAACCCCCTGCCCAGGCAGGAAACCCTACACCATTTCAGACAGATAGTTATCCAACATTTTCTTAAAAATTTCCAGTGTTGGAAATTTTGAAAGATATGGTTCAGTAGTTCCATGATCATGTCTCTCAGCTCTTTCAGAATCCTGGGATATAATCCATCTGGTCCTAGTGATTTGAACTCATCTAGGATGGATAGGTGTCATTTTAGCTTTTTTTTTTTTTGCCTATTTTTACTTGTATTCCTAGTCTGTCTTTTATGTTTCTGATTTTAGTAGGTTGGGCTATTTTTTCCTTTTGTGTGAAGACAGATGCAAAAAATGAGTTAAGACTCTCTGCTTTTTTCCTGCTGCCTATCATTTCTTTGCCATCTTCTCCCATTAATGGATCAATTGTTTATTTCACTTTTTTCTTGTTTTTTTTTCATGTTGAAAGAAGCTTTTTAAAAATTATTTTTGACATTTGTTGCAAGCCTTAGCTCATTCTGAGCCTTAGCTTTCCTGACTTCATCTTTGCAGGTTTGATCTATGTGCTGGTATGCTGCCTTAGTTATGTGTACCTCTTTCCATTTTTTATGTTTGTCCTTTTTGTCTTTCAGTTTATCAGACAGGTTTTTTATGCAACATGCTGGTTTCTTGGATTTCTTTTTTCTTCCCAGTGGTGATGTGCTGGACTGGAGTTTTATAATCCTATTTTTCAGAGTTTGCCAAGCTTCTTGACTGGTTCTTTCTCTTTAAGATTTTCATCCATGGAATTTTTCCCAAGCTCTCTCAAAGTTTGTTAAAATCAGCTCTTTTAAAGTCTAAGGTATTAGTTTGATTTTATTCTATTGCTTATATCTATATTATATTGAATTCCAGTATGAAATGTTCTCCTCAAAGTTCCTGCAACTTCAACTCAGAATAGAATAGAGTAGAGTAGATTAGAGTAGATTAGAGTAGAGTAGAGTAGAGTAGAGTAGAATAGAATAGAATAGAATAGAATAGAATAGAATAGAATAGAATAGAATAGAATAGAATTTTTATTGGCCGTGATTGGACACACAAGGAATTTGTCTTGGTGCATATGCTCTCAGTGTACATAAAAGAAAAGATACCTTCATTAAGGTACAACACTTACAACACTTAATTATAGTCATAGGGTACAAATTTAACACTTAATGGTACAACACAATGATAATCATAGGCTACAATTAAGCAATCAGGAAACAATCAATTATAGTATAAATCATGAGGATACAAGCAACAAAGTTACAGTCATAAGTGGAAGGAGATGGGTGGTGGGAACGAAGAGAAGATTAATAGTAGTGCAGATATAGTAAATAGTTTGACAGTGTTAAGGAAATTATTTGTTTAGCAGACTGATGGCATTTGGGAAAAAACTGTTCTTGTGTCTAGTTGTTCTGATGTGCAGTGCTCTATAGCGTCCTTTTGAGGGTAGGAGTTGAAACAGTTTATGTCCAGGATATGAGGTGTCTGTAAGTATTTTCACAGCCCTCTTTTTGATTCATGCAGGTCCTCAATGGAAGGCAGGCTGGTAGCCATTGTTTTTTTCTGCAGTTCTAATGATCCTCTAATTATCCTAACACTTCTTCTCTGTTAGTAAAAATTAAGTCCAGTATAGCTGTCTAGTTCCCCTCCTCTACCTTTTGGATGACAAAATTGTCAGCCTGGCCCATCATGAAGCTGTTCGATCTCCCACTTAGTGCAAAGTTGTCTCCTGATTAACAGGGTCACAGGAGATTAGTAATGTTGAGTCCACTTTCTCAATTAACCAGAATTAGCATTATAAGCAAATCTTAAACTCTATTTCATCTTAACTATGATTCATTAAAGCTGAACTATCTTGGAAATTATGGTTTGAAAAAAACCTGTTTTAGTATATCCTAGTTAAAGCTAAGGATAATATATATGGGCTTGGCTGAAATGTTAAATAGCACTAAAATAAAGCAAAAAGTATTTTGCTTTTATCTGGTTGTGGATCACACTATCATCTCACCTATGAATGAGGCCAGGAAGAACAAGACTGATACTGACTTGATATTATTTGTAGACAGGAATACTAAAAACTCCTGCTTAATTTTAAATCCTACAAAAAAAAAAGCATTCCATTTTTTTTAAAAAAAACTTCAAGTATTTGACTTAAAGAGATCCCCAAATTTTCTTGGCATTTCATTTGAATGGACTTAGAATAGTGGGTCTCTGTGTTCATAAACACAAAGAGAGAGAGAGAGAAGGAGGGAGGGAGGGACGGAAGGAGGGAGGTGTATAAATTATAGTAAACACTTGGTTTAATAAAGGAAGTGGGGAAAGAGAATGTCCATTAAAATATATGCAATTTTCTGTTTATATTTTTCATGTATTTTCATATTGTAAGAAGTTAGCACCCACCCCTCTCCTAGAAAAATGAAATATTTTAGAAAATATTAAAAAGGGCAGAATATTATATTTTTGGATGAGAAATGGAGAAACATGTTTTAAAGACAAAGCAGCTCCCTGCAGCTTCCTGTCTCCCTCCACCTTTGTCAATGGACCAGAGGCAGAAACCCAATTTTCCCCTCCTCACCTTTGTCAATAGACCATCATCTGCAACACAATAGGACCCATCTAGCAACAGAAACTCCCCACATGGCATCTGGGGAGATTACATCAGCCAGCAGAGCTAGCTATGACCTCTGACAGCAACCAATCAGGATACTTATCCTGTGCCCCAGGAAGTTCAAAGCCAGAAAGGGTATAAAACCCAGGGACTCCCAGCATCGCGACCCTTTTCTGCTCAGGAACTCAAACCATACAATCCTGTCCACCATTAAACCATCTTTCCAAGCAGTCTCCATGTTTCCAGTGTCTTTTTCCCCACTTGGAACTGAACCCAGAAGGATATTTCTTCCAACAACATTTTATATAATTTGCCCATGCATACAATGAGAAAAGGCATTTCAAACACACAGAGCCATACAATGTGTGTACAGATTTTATTGTTAGTCATTCCCGATTCTAGGGGGCGGTGCTCTTCTCTGTTTCAAAGCCGAAGAGCCAACACTATCCAAAGTCGTCTCTGTGGTCATGTGGCCGGCATGACTAAATGCTAAAGGCACACGGAACACTGTTACCTTTCCATCAAAGGGGGTCCCTATTTTTCTATTTGCATTTTTTTATGTGCTTTCAAACTGCTAGGTTGGCAGAAGCTGGGACAAGTAATGGGAACTCACCCCATTATGCTGCATTAGGGATTTGAACCGTTCAACTGCTGACCTTTTGACTGACAAGCTCAGCATCTTAGCCACTGAGCCACTGTGTCCCTGCTATATTGAATAGCACATCTTATTTTTTAAAAAATAAAGTGGGTCACAATAAATATCTGTAATTAAAACAGTAAATTATAGAAATAAAACACGTTTTACCATGATGCTATGTGACTTTGGCTCCGACATTTTTATTATTATTATTATTTTGTGTGTCTAATGGTTCTAGGCAAAAACTCATCCTCGGAAGCTAATTGGATTTAATCTCCCTTGCTCAGATTTTAACACCCCCCCTCCGCAACATACTGAATTGTTCTCAGTAGGTATATAATAGAGCCAGCTGAAGTTGCTTAACCGAAACCCACCTTGCCATACCTGTTGCTCTTTAGGCCGACTTAAGCTGCAAACTAGCAATGAGACATTTCAGAATAATAGAAGGTTTGGGCAGCGACCTTTCAATCCAATATGGAATTGCCCTTTACCTGTTGAGTTTTGATTTGCTACATTTTTTTTATTAAATCTCTGCTGACAAAGCTGCCCTCAGGTGATAAATTGCTGAAACACCTAACACTCCTGCAGGCAGTACATTATTCTCCCCAGCAAAGCTTATCGATCTTTCTTCCTTTCTTTTTTTTTCTGTTTCAGAAACTTACAGTGAGTCAACAAGAGATCTTTTATGAATCAAGGCACAAGAGGGGGTTGGGTTTTTTCCCCCCCTAATCTCAGAAATCTCAACCTACATATAAGAGATTGGAAGTATTCAGTCACCCAATGATTAGAGCTCTGTAGCTGGCTACTACTGCAATCTGTGCTGGTCGAAAGATTTGTTGGATAGAAACTGGAAATTGAAATTAAACCCTATGGATACATCCGACTATTTCAGTTGCATGCAGCAATGAAATTAAGTACGGAATTAAAGAGGATTTTTTGTTCAGTAACATTCTCCTACCACAATGTTTTGTGTTGTTTGTTTTCAGACCATTTTATAAGATATCCTGAACTCAGGTAGCTTATTGGGGTTTTCTTGAAAAGGCCTGTTATGGTGAACATATATTTATGAAAGGCAGGTTGCTTGCTGTGACCAAATTCCCTGACAATGTCCATGTGAAAGAAAACAATGAAGGTGTTTTTAATATACCGTATTTTTCGGAGTATAAAAAGCACTATTTTTCCCCCTAAAAGAGGGTGAAAATTTGGGTGTGTTTTATACACCGAATGTAGCCCTGCCCACCCACCAGGCCCCACTCTTTGGCTTCTGCCTCCCAGCAATTTACCTCCTTGCAACAAACAGCAAACAGCCCATTTCAGCTTCAGCTCAGCCTGATTAGCATAAGCAGCTGATTGTAGGTTGGATTGGCCTCCCAACCCTCAGCTGTTTCAGGCTGCAGGAATTGCCATTGCCTATTGCTACGTGGGCCTCAGCTGTTTGGTGCAAGGAGGCAAATTGCTGGGAGGCAGATTTTTTTTTCTTGTGCTAATCAAGCTGTGCTGAAAATAAAAATGAAACTAAAGCAGGCTGTTTGCTGTTTGCTGCAAGGAGGCAAACTGCTGGGAGGCAGAGGCAGATTTTTTTTTCTTGTTTTCCTCCCCAAAAAAGGTAGGTGAGTCTTATAGCCTGGAGCATTTTATACTCCAAAAAATACGGTATGCTTTCAGTTATGCTGAACAAGCCAGTATTTTTTTTCCAGCAAAGTGTATCATAAAACATAACCTTATCCTTTCCTCACACAGGTTTACAGTGGAATTTTTTTTTACTTGAATTTGAAATTTTGAGCTAGGGTAAAAATATAAAAATAATCCATCCATTGTAAGGAATCATCAGCTGTGGCCTCATCAATTACTTCTTACAGTTATTTCTTATAAACAAAAACTTGTGGTTGAAAAAAAAACCCCTGCTATTTACATCTAAAGGATGCTTCCTCCTTTACCTGGTTTTGCTTTCTGTTGTGACCCAAGTAGGCCCAAGTAGGTAGTAGGAAACTCAGTCCGTGAAAAAACAAACAAACTTCATTTGAACAGCTGAGAATTACTTCATTCCCAGCGTCATTCAACTCAAATTAAAAAAAATCCTCCCATCTCAAATTTCTCGATATTATCGCAAACCTTGGTCCAACTAGCAAACCGCCAAAGGCCTTTCTTGGCAAATGTGCAGAAATCACAAAAATAAATGCAAGACGTAGACAAAGCAGAAGACAAAGCTACCAACGTTGTTTTCCGGCAAAGCCCAAACGCCGTTACTGGTCTCCTTTAAGCCTTATGGGAGGGGCCAATCATCTCTTGGCCCTACTTCCAAGTTGTCCTTTTTGCTTGAGCTGTGATCTGTCCCCCTCCGAAGTCCGGAAAACACGAGCAATGACTTAATTAGCCGGCAACTATCAGCTCTGGCAGCAAACTAGCGAACATGTGCCAAGTCTCTCTGTTATCTCTCTTGATGCCGATGAGTCAGCCAGGAAACCAGGAACAAACAGGACTTCAGCTCTAATTCTCCTTCTAAGCAGTTGATTTGCTTGCCATGAACTGGTATAGCAGCCCTTGCTACTTTTATATCCTGTGGGGTGTGGCTCCATGATTCAGCACTTCCTAGGCCTGCCTCACCCCTGCTTCTGTTGTTCCCGCCTCTCCTGCCTACGAAACCTAGGGTCCAGGCAGGCCTGATTGCCATCAGCCGGGTCTGGAGGCGTGGCCTGGGGGGGAAGAGTCAGGGGACGGAGGCCTCGTTATCTCCTCCACCTGGCCTGCCTCTGGCTCCTGGAGCTGAGCCAGGGAAGCCAGTGCTCCAGATGTAAGTCCTGATGGCCCTTCCCCCTCACTTTCTGAGTCACTTTCTGGCAGGGGGCCCGGCTCAGGGGGCGCAGACAGAACAAGTTGCTCTTGCCTTCTGGCAGCTCTTCTCATGTGTGCACTGACTACTATCAGTCTCTGGGGGCTCTGTAGTTCGCACATCACTCCCCGATGGCCCTGGCCTCACCTCAGCCTCATCGCTGTCTAACTCCATTGCCAGCTTCACAGGCTGCTGGCGGACCACAACACTTTCTTTTTCTTTCTTTATTTGTAAGGAATTATAAATTAAACTATTTTGTCTTTTATCAGTGCATTCCACAATGTGTATGTTTTGTTGGAAGAAATGTCCATCCGGGTTTAGTTCCAAGTGGGGAGAAAGACACTGGAAACATGGTGATTGGAAAGATGGTTCTTAATGGTGGACAGGACCACATGGTTTGAGGTCCTGGACAAAAAAGGGAAGAGATGCTGAAAGTGCCTGGGTTTTATGCCCTCTGTGGGCTTTTGAATTTGAGCTTGTATTCTGATTGGTTGTCAGACTCCCACGGGTCCATGCAGGGGTAACTTTGTAGGTTGTCTGTGTCCCAAGCTTGGTTAACTCTTGCTGGGTGATGATGTGATGAAAGGGCTTTGGGCAGTTCCTACTATGGCTCTGCCTGAAGGAGGTAGATCTTTGTTATGTAGAATAGACTGGCCCAGGCCTTAATGGCCCATTGACAAAGGTGTGGGTGGGGCTGAGTTTCTGCCTCCCTTTTAGGGAAAATATTCTCCCCATTTAATATTTCCTAAAATATCTCATTTTCCTAGGAGAGGGCTGGGTTCTAACTTAACATAACATCAGAGTTGGAAGGGACCTTGGAGGCCTTCTAGTCCAACCCCCTGCCCAGGCAGGAAACCCTACACCATCTCAGTCAGATGGTTATCCAACATTTTCTTAAAAATTTCCAGTGTTGGAGCATTCACAACTTCTGAAGGCAAGTCGTTCCACTTATTAATTGTTCTAACTGTCAGGAAATTTCTCCTTAGTTCTAAGTTGCTTCTTTCCTTGATCAGTTTCCACCCATTGCTTCTTGTTCTACCCTCAGGTGCTCTGGAGAACAGCCCAACTCCCACTTCTCTGTGGCAGCCCCTGAGATATTGGAACACTGCTATCATGTCTCCCCTGGTCCTTCTTTTTGTTAAACTAGACATACCCAGTTCCTGCAACCGTTCTTCATATGTTTTATCCTCCAGTCCCCTAATCATCTTTGTTGCTCTTCTCTGCACTCTTTCTAGAGTCTCAACATCTTTTTTACATCGTGGCGACCAAAACTGGATGCAATATTCCAAGTGTGGCCTTACCAAGGCATTATAAAGTGGTACTAGCACTTCACGTGATCTTGATTCTATCCCTCTGTTTATGCAGCCCAGAACTGTGTTGGCTTTTTTAACAGCTGCTGCACACTGCTGGCTCATATCTAGATGGTTATCCACTAGGACTCCAAGATCCTACAGTTTATATGTCAGTACATCAATTTATGTATTTTCCTATGTTTTATGAGCTGAAAACTTATGCACAGTAACATTTTTGTAACTTTGGTAAAATTTCCTGGATTGGTAAACTTTTTGAAGCCCACCCCTGCAGATACTCCTCACTTAATGACAGTAGCTGGGACCAGTCATCTGTTCTCAAAGTAAAGCAATTCTTTATCTCTTTTCACTGTGTTTATTTTTTAATGATGATCAATCTTCCCTACTGTTCTCAGAACATATTTAATTTCTTCAACTCCTTCTTAAAGTGGATATCATTTTCAAGACTGGGTCTAAGCAAAGCAGAACAGAGTGGAATAACTAATTCATATGATTTGGAAATGCCTCCTGATGCAATCTAAAACATCATTTCAAGTACCTGAACACACTTGTAAGTGGATAATAAACTTCCTAACAAACAGGAAGCAGCAGTTGAAGCTAAGCAAAATCACATCAGGTACCTGTACAATTAGCACAGGGGGCCCCCCAAGGCTGTGTGCTCTCCCCACTTCTCTTCTCTCTGTATCCCAATGACTGCATCTCTAACGATCCATCTGCTAAACTACTGAAGTTCGAAGATGACACAACAGTGATCAGTCTCATTCGAGACTGGCTAATGATGAATCCAGATACAGACAGGAGGTTGAACAACTAGCCTCATGGTGTGACCGGAACAATCTGGAACTGAATACACTCAAAACCGTAGAAATGGTGGTAAACTTTAGGAGAAACCCTTCTATACTGCCACCTCTTACAATACTAGACAACACAGTATCAACAGTAGAGAATTTCAAGTTTCTAGGTTCTATCATATCGCAAGATCTAAAATGGACAGCTAGCATCAAAAGCATCATCAAAAAAGCACAAGAAAGAATGTTCTTTCTGCACCAACACAGAAAGCTTGAACTGCCCAAGGAGCTGCTGATCCAGTTTTACAGAGGAATTATTGAGTCTGTCATTTGCACCTCTATAGCTGTTTGTTTTGGTTCTGCAATCCAACAAGACAGACACAGACTTCAGAGGATAATTAGAACTGCAGAAAAAATAATGGCTACAAACCTGCCTTCCATTGAGGACCTGTATACTGCACAAGTCAAAAAAAGGGCTGTGAAAATATTTACAGACCCCTCGCATGCTGGACATAAACTGTTTCAACTCTTACCCTCAAAACGACACTATAGAGCACTGCACACCAGAACAAACTAGGACACAAGAACAGTTTCTTCCCGAACGCCATCACTCTGCTAAACAAATAATTCCCTCAACACTGTCAAACTATTAATAAATCTGCACTACTATTAATCTTCTCAACATTCTTATCATTCATCTTCTTCCACTTATGACTGTAACTTTGTTGCTTGTATCCTTACGATTTATATTGATATTGATTGTTTCCTGATTGCTTATTTGTACCCTATGACTATCATTAAGTGTTGTACCTTATGATTCTTGATGAACATATCTTTTCTTTTATGTACACTGAGAGCATATGCACCAAGACAAATTTCTTGTGTGTCCAATCACACTTGGCCAATAAAAAATTCTATTCTATTCTATTCTATTCTATTCTATTCTATTCTATTCTATTCTATTCTATTCTATTCATCTTTTAAGGCCCCTCCCATTGCTGTTTTCAATTAAGTCTTAATCCAATAGCATTTCCCCCCCACAAGGGCTGTTATACCAGATATTCTGCATTTGATACTTCTTCATTTGACATTTTTTAAACATGGGGACAGTCAATTTAAAAATAATCTGTTCATCCAAGTGATTAATGAAAATGATGAAGAATAAAAGGACAACGTTTGGAGTACCCTATTTAGTAGACTAGGCTTGATATTTCTCTCTGTTGTGCTGAAGGACCACTGCCTTTGAGAAGGAGTTTCAATCCAGTTATATATTGCCATGACAGCCAAGTCATACATAGTTAGCTAATTGATCAGGACTGTAGGAATTCCTTTATTAAATGCTTTCAGACTCCCAGGGGGCGGGAGTCTTAGCTAACTTTGCAGGCTGTCTGTGTCCCGGGCTTGGTTGAACCTAGCTGGGTGATGTAATCTTCCCAGGTGCCATGTGGTGAGATGAGTAGAGGGCTAATCCTATCATGTCCGGAAGGCCATGTCTTAATCCCATCACCATGGAGCTGAAGGAAGGGGCACGGAGCTGCAGGAAGCAGCTTTGTCTTTAAAAATATGTTTCTCCTTTTCTCATCCAGGGAAATATAATATTCTGCCTCTTTAATATTTCCTAGAATATTTCATTCTTCTAGGAGGGGTAGGTGGGTGCTAACTTCCTACAAGACCATGTTTCTATCAATCTTGCCCTTACAATCATTTTGAACATATTTAAAGAACACTAAACAGCCTTTCTTAATCTCAGCTCATTCTAAATTTTTCTTTTTCTCTAAAGTTTTGGACTATTATTTGTACTCTGCAATCTGTAGTCTTCCACCTATTTCCATTTCTTATAGAAACTTTTTTTTCCTGCCTTCTTTGCTTCAATCTTTTGTGTAGTTTCCTTTTTTTTTTTTTTTTTACTCTTAACCCAATTTTGCAAATGTTATTCCTATCCACTGCCCTTCCTCCTATCTTTCTTGTGGAGTGTAGATTCCTCTGCCCCTGCCTATTACAGAGGCTCCTTTTTTTAAACAGATAAATCTTGTCCTTTCCTCATTAGTTATTTCCTGTCCCCAATTCTTTTACTTTTTGAAGAATTGCTACAAGGCTGCATTTTCTGCAAATGTATCCCATGTGGTTTTCTGACAGGAAGACAAACATGCTTAACACAATGTAAGCCGCCCTGAGTCTTCGGAGAAGGGCGGGATATAAATTCAAATAATAATAATAATAATAATAATAATAATAATAATAATAATAATAATAATAATAATAATAATAATAATAATAATAATAATAATAATAATGCCACTCACATGGCAATTTGCAACTATTTTTGGCTCCTATTTGTTCATCTTCAGTTTTATTTCTTAAACCATCATCAGTAGAAAGGGTTTTATATTCCTTTGCAGGAATGAATACAGTGAAATGGGTTGATTAATTAGAAGTTGTTTGTTTTACGTTCCTCAGGAAATCTCAGTGTTTTTGCTCATGTACCTGCTTGAGTAGCTGTAATTTGTCTTATTAAATAGGCAGTCCTATTTTAAGCAAACATGTTTAATAACATATAATACATCTCCTTTCCACTCTTAATTTTTAGAGGACTATCTTCAAATATAAGCATAGCAACATTTATCTAAAAGGAATCAATCTCTGTCCAAAATTATAGAAGCGTTGCTAATTACACTCATTTTCTATGAAAAAAAAATCAAAGACTTGCTTATAAAAATCTTCAGAATTGACACTGATTCAGTATAACATTGATCATGAAAGTTAAAAAAGAGATTTTAGTCTGGAACCATTTAATTGAAGTGGATATTTTTATCTATGTGTAGGATCACATAGTTAAATACCAGTATTTGAAAACTGTATTTCTTTCCAATTGATGTAAAATTTACCCTAATGAAGGTAGCTTCTACCCAAATTAGAATTTCTTTTGAAAAGTCAACTTTTGCTTGGAATGGCTGATTTCCATAACAGCAGCTCTATATTCTGTATCTGTTCCAGATAAAGTATATTCTGGAGATCTACAGGAGAAAAACAGGTAGGGCTGAAGATAAATTTTTGGCTATTTATTTACCACCGTGACTTTCATCCGAGCAAATTTACATTTCCCCAAATACAACACAAACCAGGGTATAATTAATGTGGTTTTTGTAGTTCTTTGAATATCGCAGCAAGCTTCTAATTTCAAAATAAATGTACCCCAAAATCATACATTAAGCAAAAGTTTATGTAGAATAACAGAATAATAGAGTTGGAAGGGACCTTGGAGGTCTTCTAGTCCAACCCCCTGCTCAAGCAGGAGACCCTGTACCATTCCAGACAAATGACTGTCTTCTTAAAAAGTTCCCACATGGGGCACCCACATTTTCTGGAGGCAAGCCATTCTGCTTAATGCACTTTATGCGCCTAAAGCAAATATATACCCTTTTGTAGTCTTTGCAGGCTCTTCTGCTAATACCTGCATTGATGAAATAAAGATCACAGGGAGTCACTCTGGCAATTAATTCCTATTTAGGATTTTTAAATAGCCATGCAGATCTCATTAGGAATTCTACTTCTAATTGGCCAAGGAAAGAAGTGGAAGAGTTAAGGAGTTTTGTGCTGGATTTATTTGACATGTAAAGAAAGGGCTTATTATTGCCTTGTGCAGTCCATAGGAATATTTTTCATTTTAGCTTAAGCTTCCCTTCATCTGTTCTGAGAACTCAGTGTTCCCCACTCTTATGAATATGTAGAGCTGGTTTCAGGGGTGAAATGCTCCTGGTTTGGACCGGATCGGCTGATCCGGTAGTGATGGCGGCAGGTGGTTCGGAGAACCGGTAGTAAAAATCCTTCCCCCACCCCATGCCACCCAATCGTCCAGTCACCCACTTGCCGCTTCTTTCTGGCTCGCTTGCTTTTCCTGCCCGAATGGTAGGAATAGGTTGTGAAAAAAGTTTTTAAAAGGTTAAAAAAAAGGCTCTGACGATCACAGCTGAGCTGTGCGATTGTCAGAGCCCCTTTTTTTTACTTTTAAAAGCATTTTTTTACAATCTAAAAAAAAAAGATTGTGCCCCACAGCTGATTACACACCTGTCGTGTCCCACTCCTCCTCTGATGGCCGGGTCTGGAAAGTCTGTCACAAACGTGGCCACGAAGCCTCTGCAGCTTTGCCAAAGTCCTGTCAGAGTTCTCAGGGCAGGCAGGAATCCAAGGTGTGACTTCAGCAACCAGATTAGACTTTGCCTGACTCAAAGAATGCCAGAAACCAGTTCCTTTATATAGGCCATGGGGTGTGGCTCCATGACTCAGCACTTATCCAGGCCTGCCCCTCCCTTCCTTTTGCTGATGTTGCCTCTCCATTCTCTGAAAGCGTGGATCTGTCCACCTCCAGCTGCCGGCAATTCTAGCTCATGACTAGCTTCATGCTCCTCATGCTCACATGCTGGGGGGGGGGGCGTTATTTGCTCAGTCTGTCCAGACATGGTGCCAGGACTGGGGGCTGGAGGCATGCCAGGCCATTCGTCTGCACTATCAGTCTCTGGCTGAGATAACAGAAGATGAGAGGGGCCTGGCTGCGGAGAGGGGGGTGGGCGAGGCACAACAACACCCCTGCGCACTGTTCTACTTACCCCATGCCTCCTTTTGGTGCGCACTATGCGTGTGCGCGCATCTCGCATTTGGTGCGTGGTGAGCACTGCACATGCGCACGTGCAGTGCACATTTGGCGTGCAGTGCGCATGCGCAGCCAGAGAACTGGTAGTAAACCGATTCAGATTTCAGTACCGGCTGGTTTACTTTACTGTTCATAGTGACCTGAATAACATGGGTTTTATCAATTATGCCTTGTTAGTCACGAGAATTGCAGGTAAGTGTAAAGACTTTCAGCTCCTCATCAACAGAGTCACAGAAATATCTGAAAAATGCGGCTTGAATCTTAACACCTCAAAAACCAACTTCATAGACATCAGCAAAAAAACCATTAATTTACCATCGATAACTTCGGAAGGAATACCACTAGAAAAAGTCGAAAGGATCACCTACCTCGGTTCTAATTTACATGAAAGCTGGGACATGACCACTGAAGTAAAGACAAGGACAGAGAAAGCTCAAACAACATTCTTCAAAATGAAAAAGGTCTTCTGCACTCACGACATGAGCCTAAGACTGAAAATCAGGCTTGTTAGATGTTACATCTTTTCTATCCTGTTCTAAGGAGTAGAGAGTTGGTCTCTGACAGAAAGCATCTTGAAGAAACTAGAAGCATTTGAAATGTGGATTTACAAGCGGCTGTTACATATAAACTGGGTTGACAAAATCAGAAATGAGGAGGTGGTAAGCCACCTGGGAAAGCCAAGGGAAATCATCAAAACTATTAAAAAGCGAAAGTTAGGATATTTCAGACTTGTGATGTGACACCCAGAAAAATACAGCATACTTCACATAATCCTCAAGGGAACGATTGAAGGCAAGAGAGGTCCAGACAGAAGAAGAACATCATGGCTTCAAAATCTAAGGGACTGGTTTGGACAAAATGCAGCAGCAGTTTTTTGTGCGGCTGTTGATAAAAATGGGATCGCCAACATGATCGCTAACATCCAATGATGGATATGGCACCAGGAGGAGGAGGAGGAGGAGGAGGAGGAGGAGAAGGAGGAGGAGGAGGAGGAGGAGGAGGAGGAGGAGGAGGAGGAGGAGGAGGAGGAGAAGGAGGAGGTCCAGTTGATGTTGCAGCAAGATCAGATGTGAGAAGTGGGCCTCTGCACTCCCGCACTGAGTTATCCCCATTGGAGGGCTTCGAAAGGAACTATGCCACCTTCGACATGACCTGAGTTTAACTCATAGAATCATCTATTACAATGTCCTTCCTCTCAAAGACTACTTTAGCTTCAATTGCAACAATTTATTTATTTATTTTATTTATTTATTTTATCACATTTATATACCGCCCTATCTCCCTAGGGACTCAGGGCGGTTCACAGGCAAATAAAAAACTACATACAAATACAGACTAAAACAACAGTTAAAAAACTTATTCTACATAGCCGAATTATTAAAAAAGCAATATAAATAATAAAACCCATTAAAACCAATATAAATTTAAAATCTAATCCAGTCCTGCGCAGATGAATAAATGTGTTTTAAGCTCGCGACGGAAGGTTCGGAGGTCCGGAAGTTGACGAAGTCCTGGGGGGAGTTCGTTCCAGAGGGTGGAAGCCCCCACAGAGAAGGCCCTTCCCCTGGGTGTCGCCAGACGGCACTGCCTAACTGACGGCACCTTGAGGAGTCCCTCTCTGTGAGAGCGCACGGGTCGGTGAGAGGTATTCGGTAGCAGTAGGCGGTCCCGTAAGTAGCGGGACACAAGCACACAATAGATTTAAGCTTAATGTTAACCGCTCCAATCTCGATTGCAGAAAATATGACTTCAGTAACAGAGTTGTTAATACTTGGAATACATTACCTGATTCGGTGGTCTCTTCCCAAAATCCCCAAAGCTTCAACCAAAAACTGTCTACTATTGACCTCACCCCATTCCTAAGAGGTCTGTAAGGGGCGTGCATAAGAGCACAAGCATGCCTACCGTTCCTGTCCTATTGTTTCCTTTTGTTATATCTAATTAATATAGTTACTCATATATACTCATGCTTATATATATGCTTATATATTGTCTAGTTATTTCATGCTTATGCTTATATATACTGTGTGACAAAATAAATAAATAAAAAATAAAATAAAATAAAATAAAAAGCCACCCTGTAGGAGAAAAAGAAGTCATGAGAATGTTATCAGAGTGTTATTCACGAAGCCCCTTTGAAAAGAGAGAAAAGTTTCAGCTGAGAACAAAGTTAGATGTTGGCCTTTTTTAGGGTTCCCTCCCCCCCCACTTTAAAAAAAACAGCCATTGTATTTTCTGGTCTGTTAGCTACATGAATGCCTGGTATCAAACAGACAAGGAACACAGCAGCAATAAACAAACAAACTAACTTCCTACAATTATACAAAAAAAAACCACTCATCAAAACTTTTCTTATCTATAAGATCATCCACATATTATGGTTACATAAAAAAATCAATATGGTTGCCACAGTGGTGTACCACACATGAAAATCTAACAAAGCTTTGATTCTATCATTTCAGCCACCAACTTGGAGTATTTGCCTCTGGGGATGTCCCTGCTAAAGCATAATGCATCATACCATTAGTTTGTCCCTGTTTGTTTAATCATTTGTATCCCGCCTTTATTATTATTTTTTACAAATAACTCAAGGCAGTGAACGCAACTCCCTCCTCCTATTGTCCCCATAACTACCCTATGAAAGTGTTGGGCTGAGAGAAAGAGAGAGTGGCTCACACAGCTGACTTTCATTGGTAAGGCAGAACTAGATCTCATGGTCTGGGCCTTAATCACTAGACCAAAATCTCGTATTTTACAGCAGGACAGTGTTTCTCAATCTTAGTAATGGTAAGCTGTGTGGACTTCAATTCCCAGAATTCCTCAGTCGGCATGATGTAGGAAAAAATTGGATTTTTCCAGTGCCTGGCTACAGTCCTTTTTCCTGGCGTTAATGCATTTAATCTCACAAGTTTTATGGAAGTATTCCAGAGTTCTAAAACAGAGTTCAGTACAAAAAAAAAAAAAAAGATAATACATGATATTGCATGTCAACATCAGCTGTTTGATATACAGTTTGAGAAAATGGCTTCCAGACCCATCATATTTTAAAACGCTTCCATAACATATGATAGATCATATGATATAAATCAGAGTTGAAGTTACTGCATTTCCTAGAACCAACCCTGTCATTTATTTCATGCTGTTGGGTCTTTTTGGGATCATATTCTGTCTATATATCATTTGTAGCTATATCTGTTTTCTGTGGACTACTAATGAACCACATTTCCCTTACCTTGCAAACTCTAGTCACTCCCGGTGTGTGATGTCTTCCTTTTCTTTCACTTTGATACCATTTTTTAAAGATTTTTACCAGTCATCTAGCAAACTGCTAAAAAGAAGCACTGAAGTAATATCCTCGCATAAAATTAGCCATCTAAGTGCCATTATCCTTTGTTCATGCAAAATAAGATATTGAATGGAAAATATATGTGCCACGGTTGTAGGCACTTCCCCTAACCATCTTTTTGATACCATAATGTTGCATGGCTTTCCATTACATATTAGTGGCATTCAGAAGGAACATCTATTTAATTTGAAATATTGGCCTAATTTTTAGATGCCAAAGATAGCTGGATGTGAGAGGAAATTAAATTTTGAAATGGTACGTAGATAAGAGTCATAATCCAAAATACTGCAGTTGACGGGATGGATGAATATAAGTTGATAATATAATATAGTTCTTATATTAAAGCACATTTCTATTAAAAGTAATATATGCCTCACTCCATACTTGTAATGGAATACTGTGTGTGGATGACCTTGGGAGAGGAAGGCAAGAGATGCTGCCTAGGAACCAATCAGAGAAGAGAGGGAGGAGTCACTAATGGATTGACAATCAGAGGAAGAAATTTAGGAAGGACCTGCCCTAATTTTCAGGTGGTTAAAAGTGGCATTGGAAGTTTGTACATTCAGACTTATAAAATTCTGCTAAGGTAGCCTCACGAGATAGTAGAATTAGCTCATCTGGTCATGTTTCCTATCTGGTTTATCCAGGAAGGCTGACAATATTACGTGTAAAGAAAGAAAACTGCATTGGTTGCTTGTAGGCATGTGAAAGCGAAGCAATAATTCAATATAGAAGTGATAAAACATCTATATTTAATAATTTTCCTTTGTTTTCTGAGGTTTTCACGGGTGTTTGTATGTAGGTCTTTGGTTGGAAGTGTAAAAGTGAAAGTGACACTTCCAATTTTACACAGGAGAAAACCCGAACAACCAAAGACCTACATAATTTTCCTTTCTATATACAGTCTTTTATCAGTGATAGCTAACCTTTTACATCACCGTGTGCTGGCCTGCATGCCAGAAATGGCACATGAAACCATTTCGCGAGGAATGCACTGCCCCGCTGGCATTCGTGTGCGGGGAAGCGCCGATACTCGGAAGAGCGGCAGTCCATCGCGCATCCACAAGCTGGCATCTGAACTTCTGGTTTCCAGCACGGACGTACGCCTGACAAACAGCTGACCATCATGCATGCACACAACATAAACCCGGAAGTTCGGGTGCCGGCCTGTGCATACATGCGCTCTTCCGGATTTTGCCGCTCCCATGCACACAATGGCCATCTGACCGGTGCACATATGTGCATAGGATGCGAAACAGGAACCAGCAAAGCTGCACATTCCTCATGGGATGGTTATCTTACCTTACAAACATGCTATCCTGTCCCACCCAGAGAGTATATTGAAGACAGGAAGGTAAGTAACATTATGCTTACTTACTGTACAAACACTAAATGAGTTTGGAACAATATATTTTTAGGGACAAGGTCTTTCCATAGTTACTGGACTGCTCTTAGGGCCTGATAGTGTTTCTCTTCTCTGTGACCTATCTGGAATAACTGTCATCTGATAAGTTGCAGCTAAATTGTGAAACCTTTTGCTTGAAAAGTTAGATTGGCATCATGCTTCTGTACCAGTCAAATTTTACCACCGGTTCGCCGCACACCAAAAACGTGAGCGCTCCGTGCATGCACACACAGCCTTCCACACATGCATGTGACCTTCTGTGCATGTGCTTTGCACACATGTGCATGGCTGAGAAAATATGGCTAAGTAGGATGGCATAGTGCCGAGGCGGGTGGCCCACCCACAGGTCACCACTATCAGTTCGCCTGAACCGGTCCAAACCATCTGAATACCACCACTGTCTCTTTTCCTCCATGAAGTATGGTGTTTTATTAACTTTAACAAGGTAGGATATTGAAACAGTTGTTACCATCCCTAAATTTTTCCTCTCCAAGTCTGGCCAAGGTTTTGATCAGAGTATTTACCCAAAACATCAAGCCAACTATACTATTGCATCAATCAGTGCTTGTATAGTGAAAGTTTCGTGTGTATTTGTGCTAGAATAATGCCAGCTGGAGTACTAGGTGACTCAGAAAGGGCCGTAGCCTTACAGAGAAGCAGATTATCCTTCAGTGACCCGCTTGGCTTAGCAAATTCTCTGGCATTTGAACCAAAGTCATATGAAAAAGATTCAACACTGGCCTTTCTAAACAGAGACAGCCTAAAGACACACCAATATTTCTACCACTGATGTCAAATATCGGTAGAGCATGAAGAATGAGGAGAGGCTTTAGCATAATGAACTTCTTATTTTTGACAAAATTGCTGTGAAACTGTTAGAGCGTCCAACAAATCACTTCCTGATAACCTCATGTTTTCCACATGCCCAGCAGCTAATCTACAGCAAAGAGGAAATTTCTTTTTGCTCTTAACGTCAAGCAGTCGGGATTCAAAATACTGAGCTTGTTTCTTTTTCTGTGACAGGGATTCTTTGGTATTCCACCTCCTGCCCAAGTTTATTTGGAATAATTTCTTGGAAAATGATTCCCATTATAGTTTTGGAGTTTACTTGATGACAAGCAGAGATGGTATTCAGCTGGTTCATACGGGTTCGGGCGAACCGGTAGTGGAAATTGCTGATGGGCTTGCCCACCTGCCCCAGCTCTATGCTGTCTTATTTAGGCATGGTTCTGAGGCTGGGCATATGTGTGGAAGGCCAGGAGCATGCACAGAAGGCCAAGAGCATGCACAGAAGGTGCACACATGCGCAAAATGAGCGTGCGCACGCCTGCCGAACCAGTAGCAACAAAATGTGGAAACTCCCCGCCCCCCGCTGATGACAAGGATCTGTCTTTCTCTGAAAAACACACACAAGAGAAGCTCCTTTGAAAAGGCCAACCCTAGGAAGCCACTGAGCATCGTCCATGCTCCTTATAACATGAGGACAATAATTTGAGGACAACTTTGGGAACTGTTGCAGTCTTTATTGTCCTGGTGTATGTGAGGCATTCTAAATATTTTTTTTAAAACAAACTAGACAACCCGTGATCCATTGGGTCATAGTTTCAGAGATATTTCTTTACCAGATTCCTCAATGCCTTCAATACTACTTCACCTTCTAATGTATTGGAAATTGGAAATTCAAGGAGAGATTCAGAGATCGGTCTTGAAAAAGGCCCACTCCATCAGGGGTTGTCTACAGGAAATCTTTTATGACATTTTGTATTATGTCATCATTGTTTCAGAATAGAATAGAATAGAATAGAATAGAATAGAATAGAATAGAATAGAATAGAATAGAATAGAATAGAATAGAATAGAATAACAGAGTTGGAAGGGACCTTGGAGGTCTTCTAGTCCAACCCCCTGCCCAGGCAGGAAACCCTACACCACTTCAGACAAATGGCTATCCAACATCTTCTTAAAAATTTCCAGTGTTGGAGCATTCACAACTTCTGCAGGCAAGTTATTCAACTTATTAATTGTTCTAACTGTCAGGAAATTTCTCTTTAGTTCTAAGTTGCATCTCTCCTTGATTAGTTTCCACCCATTGCTTCTTGTCCTGCCCTCAGGTGCTTTGGAGAATAGTTTGACTCCCTCTTCTTTGGAACAGCCCCTGAGATATTGGAACTCTGTTATAATGTCTCCCCTAGTCCTTTTTTTCATTAAACTAGACATACCCAGTTCCTGTAACTGTCCTTCATATGTTTTAGACTCCAGTCCCCTGAACATCTTGGTTGCTCTTCTCTGCACTCTTTCTAGAGTTTCAACAACTTTTTTTACATTGTGGTGACAAAACTGAATGCAATATTCCAAGTGTGGCCTTACCAAGGCATTATAAAGTAGTATTAACATTTTACATGATCTTGATTTTATCCCTCTGTTTATGCAATCTAGAACTGTGTTGGCTTTTCTGGCAGCTGCTGCACACTGCTGGCTCATATTTAAATGATTGTCCACTAGGACTCCAAGATCCCTCTCATAGTTACTACTGTGAGAAAAATGATGATTTTTATGTTTTCAGAATGTTTTATAAAGTTAGACAAATTTCAATTACACAGGAGTCATTATTTCTAGATTTTGGATGCATTATGTAAATTAACACATTTAAGATATCTTGGTTCAAAAACACACACAGACAGACAGACAGGCAGTATATGGTAAAGGTTTCCCTGTCCAGTCGTGTCCAACTCTAGGACCCAGTGCTCATTTCCATTTCTTCGCTGAGGGAGCCAGCAATGTCCAAAGACATTTTCCATGGTCATTGACAAATGTTGGTGATACAGCAAAGGCACACAGAACAGTGTTACCTTTCCACCAAAGTGGTACCTATTAATCTACTTGCATTTGCATGCTTTCAAACTGCTAGGTGGGCAGGAGCTGGGCAAGGAACTGTAGCTCACTCTGTTGTGTGGTCCAGGTTCTCACAGGTTCTGGAGAACCGGTAGCAGAAATTTTGAGTAGTTCGGATAACCGGCAAATACCATCTCTGGCTGGCCCCAGAGTGGGGTGGGAATGGAGATTTTTGCAATATCCTTCCCCCTGGAGTGGGATGAGAATGGAGATTTTGCAATATCCTTCCTCCAGGCGTGGGGAGGGAATGGAGATGTTGCAGTATCCTTCCCCTGGAGTGGGGTGGGAATGAAGATTTTGCAGTATCCTTCCCCTGCCACGCCCACCAAACCCACCAAGCCATGCGACGGCCACCAAGCCACACCCACAGAAGTAAAAAAAATGGATTTCACCACTGCTATAAGTACACACACACACACACACACACACATGAAATGCAGAAATGATCCACAATAATATCCCTTTAAAATATCCATAATTTAATGTGCTTAGAAGGGGGTTAGCGGCCAAAGAGAAGTTTCTTCTTACTAAGGAAAAAGGAGATCTTGGAATGTGTGCACTGCTTAAATTGCTTTCATTTAGATGTGGCATCTAAGCAGCTATAGCCTTCCTCCAGAGCTATAGAAGTTTAAAAAGTTGCATGTACCCTTGTGAGTTTATACGGCTTTGGTTCAGCACACTGCGACTGTATCTGCTATCAGAAAACCCCTATTAAAAATTAATTGATTCTCCTAAGAGTTAGGAGAGTTGAAATCATATTCTCCTTTTTTATATATATAGCGACAAACATACAATATTAATCATACTTGTTTTAAAGAGTAATCCAGAAGGGAATTTTACAAGGCCAAAACCTGAGCACTTCTTGTAAAATTTCCTGTAAAATTGTTTTTCTCTGTCCTCGGTTCTATAGGTAAAATGGTGAAAAACAATTTAATGCTGAAAAATGAAAGACACAGTAGGTTTTTAAGACCAAGAGCTAACTTAGTCTATTCAAAACATGCAGCTGAGTTGTATCAATATAACTGCAGCATTATATTTTGCACACACATATCAATTTCTGTTGCTGCTATTTTATTTTTTTTACTTACTAAACCTTTTATATAATCTAACATGGGGGAAAGGTTTCGTTCTAGCATTACAAAGGAGGATATTATAAAAATAGATGTAATCTCTTATCAGAAGTTTGTCAATTGGGTTACAGCTAATTATGAGGAATCTTTTAAAAAATGTTTTAATCCCTGTGTATTCAACCATGATTATGGTGCTAAATTAAGCCTGCAATCTTTTTTTTTCCCCAAGTCAGATTTCTGAGTTTTCATCAGTTAACCCAGTTAACAGTAACAGAGTTGGAAGGGACCTTGGAGGTCATCTAGTCCAACCCCCCTGCTCACACAGGAAACCTGTACTAGGGATGTGAACTGCCGAACTGCTGACCTTTCTGATTGACAAGCTCAGTGCCTTAGCCACTGAGCCACCTACTCAGTTATTCACAGTCTGGGACTCTACTGGATTTAGCTGGTACAGATCAGCAAGCTTATTAAAAACAAATGAAGAAATGTCTTTATCAATGCAAGTAAAATATTTTAAATGTGTAAATTTGGAAAGAAAACAAAATTCGTATTTACTTAAAACTCTTATTTACTTTTATGGGATTATAGAATATGCAGCGATACTCAGAAGGTATTAATTTGTCTCAGAAGTCTGCATGTCCCTTCAAAAAAAAAATTAGGTACTCAGTGATTGTGTACGCGTGTGTGTGCATGTGTGTGTGATATTCTGAGAGGTTTTTTTAACAATCTGCTTTTGGAAAAAAAAGCACGAAACAGAAAAAGTAAGAAAAGGAAAAATAGAAACAATCCTTCTTTGTCAATTCATTCATAGACGTCAACCCTGTTATTCTAGTTGAAAGTCTTTGGGAGTGGGAGGCCAAAATAAATTCAATAAAATAAATAAGTGATAGAAAGACTTTGCAGGTTATTACAGCCATGTAACTCTTAACAATATATGTATATATATACAATATAGATATATCATTAAGTGTTGTACCTTATGATTCTTGATGAATGTATCTTTTCTTTTATGTACACCGAGAGCATATGCACCAAGACAAATTCCTTGTGTGTCCACTCACACTTCGCCAATAAAGAATTCTATTCTAACAATATATGTGCGATCTTAAGCTTGCTTGTTCTTACCCAGAATCCTCAGGTTTGTTCTATTTCTATGTGCAGATTTTTCATGGAACACATTGATTCCTATTTTGAAGTTATATCGTTAAAAACGCAGAGCTGAACAATGCCTTTAATTTAATCTGGTATGAAAAGCTGGTACTGTAAATTGCAAGCATATTAATTATAGTGAGCTAAGCACTGACACACGTAAAGTCAAGCAAGCTATGCAAAATTTGGTATGAATGTTTAGGCCAAAATCACTCTTGAAAACCTTAGTGAGAATTCCGTTATTCTTTCTCTGTAACAAATGTTTTCTTTCCTTCCTTCAGAAACTTTTGTAATATTCAAGTGATACTCAAGTGTGTATGTTATGGGTGATGTAGTCACCTATAACATATAAAACGGTTGCAGGGACTGGGTATGTCTAGTTTAATGAAAAGAAGGACTAGGGGAGACATGATAGCAGTGTTTCAATATCTCAGGGGCTGCCCCAAAGAAGAGGGAGTCAAGCTATTCTCCAAAGCACCTGAGGGTAGAACAAGAAGCAATGGGTGGAAACTAATCAAGGAGAGAAGCAACTTAGAACTAAGGAGAAATTTCCTGACAAAATAATTAATAAGTGGAACAACTTGCCTGCAGCAATTGTGAATGCTCCAACACTTGAAATTCTTGAGATGTTGGATAACCATTTATCTGAAGTGGTGTAGGGTTTCCTGCCTAAGCAGGGGGTTGGACTAGAAGACCTCCAAGGTCCCTTCCAACTCTGTTATTCTATTCTTTTCTGAACTTGTATTTTTAAAGGAAATGTACAAAAGCTAGTGTCAGATGTGCAACCTAAGCCTCAACATATTTGTCTAAGCCTTGAAGCTCACTTGGATTTTAGATTTCAATTGCTTCCTTTGTTTTGTTCTGTCCCATTGAATGCCTAGACTCAATATGCCTATTTTAACAAAGAGGAGGGGTAGGGATGACATGATAGCAGTCTTCCGATACTTGAGGGACTATCATAGAGAAGAAAGGGTTGACCTATTCTCCAAAGTATCTGGGAACAAAATTAGAAGCAATGTGTAGAAGAGCCAATCTGGAACTAAGGACAAATTTCTTGACAGTAGAACGATTAATTTGTCTGAAATGGCATAGGGTTTCCTGCAGAGGTGGGTTTCAGCAGGTTCTGACCAGTTCTGGAGAACCGGTAGTGGAAATTTTGAGTAGTTCGGAGAATTGGTAAATACCACCTCTGACTGGCCCCACCCCATCTATTCTGAGTCCCAGCTGATCGGGAGGAAACGGGGATTTTGCAGTAACTTTCCCCTGGAGAGGGTTGGGAATGAAGATTTTACAGTATCCTTCCCCTGCCTGGCTGTAAACTGCCCTGAGTCCTTCGGGAGAAGGGCGGTATAGAAATTGAAATAATAAATAAATAAATAAATAAATAAATAAATAAATAAATAAATAAATAAATAAATAAATAAATAAATAAATAAATAAATAAATAAATAAATAAATAAATAAATAAATAAATAAATAAATGCCCACCAAGCCACACCCACCAAGCCACACCCACAGAACCAGTAGTAAAAAATGTTGAAACCCACCACTGGTTTCCTGCTTGAGCAGGAGATTGGATTCGGACCTTCAAGGTCTGTTATTCTATTATGGGTTGTTGTTTTTTTTTTCATAATCAGTGGAACAGGTGAGCACTCCATTGCTGGAGTTCTTCAAGAAAAGATTGGACACCCATTTGCCTGGGATGCAATGAGGTCTCCTATCTTTGGCAGGGGCCTGAACTAGAAGACCTCCAAGCAGGGGGTGGGATTTAGCTAGTTTGGACCAATTCGGGCAAACCGGTAGTTATGGCCAGCGGCTGGGCCCGTCCACCTGCCCCTGCCGTATCCTGTCCGATATTTCCTTCTTTCTGGCTCAGAAAGGTGATTCACATAGCACAGCTGATCTCCACGCCTCCGCTGTTCTACTTACTGGGGCTGCCTTAGAAGGTAAGCAACTGAGCTTCAAATTGCTGAATGTTGAACGCTGCATGCACGCGAAGCCCAATCACGCGCTCACAGAACTGGTTGTTAAACCAGTTGCAGCCCTCTACTGCCTCCAAGATCCCTTCCATCCAGGGGTGAAATCCAGCAGGTTCTGACAGGTTCTGGAGAACCGGTAGCAGAAATTTTGAGCAATTCGGGAACCGGTAGCGGATATTTTGAGTAGTTTGGCAAACTGGCAAATACCGTCTCTGGCTGACCCCATAGTAGGGTGGGAATGGAGATTTTGCAGTGTCCTTCCCATGCCATGCCATGCCCACCAAACCGCACCACGCCCACCAAGCCGCATCACACCCACAGAACCGGTAGTAAAAAAATTTGGATTTCACCATTGCTTCCATCCCTATGATTCTATAATTCTATGAAATAAATATATATTTCTTAAGAACAGATATTCCAGAGATTAAGCATTCGAACCACAGACAGAAAGAGTGTTTTTCAAATGCAAACCTTACTTTATAAGTTATAAGCAACACTGCTTCATACTGTATCTATTATAATGAAAACTATTTTTTCACTGCTCTGCAAGTCTTACATAATCATTAAACCCACCCTCTATTTACAACATCCAATATTTGCCAGGAATAGTTTAGAACTGGCTGTAATGAAATTCAAGCCTTCCAAGATATTCACAAGACCTTTGCCTCAAATAGGCTTTCTGGTTTGTTCTCGTACGCTAAGAAATCCAATCCAGCTTCCAAGAAAGCTTGCTTCTTGGATTCTTAATATAATCTTTTAACTTTTTACAATAGTTTCTCCTGTGAGAGTAAAGGAACCAGAAAGATTACTTATTTAAAATTATGCAAAGAACATTGCAATGTACTGTCATTAATTATTCCTACACTGCATGAAATTTGGAAAGGGCAATTGGTTAAAAGGGTAATTGTCTAAGGCAGTGATGGCTAACCTTTTTGCCATAGTGTGCCAGGAGGGCAGGGGGTGGGGTGGGGTCACACGCACGCATGCCCACACCCATAATTCTATGCCCCCGCATATGTGCACGCAACACCACCACCACCCACTCTTCCCTGCTCCTGACACGTAATGGCCTGGTAGGCCCATTTTTCTCTCTTACCTGGCTCCAGAGCTCCTCTATGAGTCTGGGGAGGGTGAAAACAGCCTTCCCCACCTCCCCAAAGGCCCTCCGGAGACCAAAAACTGCCTGTTTTCGAACTTCCGGTTGGACAGGAAGTGACATTTTTTGCTGTCCCCAGCCTCCAGAGACTCCTAGAGACTGCTCCCTTTCTGAGGTCAAACACAACCCTGATGCGGCCCTCAGTGAAATTGAGTTTGACACCCCTGTGGTAGACTGACAGTGTGGTGACACTTCTGACAAGCCGTTTTACTGCCATATGCAAAAAGGTATAGAATAACACAGTCATAAGGGCCTCTTTTGGCCAGACAACCTACTCCTCTACTAGGAGTAAGATATCCCATTTAATGGCTTCATGGTTTTTCATTTCCACCCTTGGCCACCAGAATGCATTTTAAAGCCTTCCTAATCAGTTTTAGCAATTTTTAGAAGTCCTTGTGAGATGCAACCCATATGCCAGCACTTCCTCATCTCTCTATCAGCACCTTTTGCATAGCCATCCAATGACTGGGATTTTTCTTTAACCTTTTTGAGCCTTTTCCATGGACTGGAAGGGTGGACATGTCACAATGCATGCCACCAAAAACCCCTAGATCTCAAACTTCCTTCCAGGTTTTTCAAAGTCTGTGATGATACAGTGTAGATCAGGGCTGTCAAGCTCCCGGCTCATGGGCCGGATGTGTCATACGCTCGCCACGCCCATGCCCAGTTTAGCGAAGGGGGAAAATATCTCGATACGTCACATGACGCCGCTGTGACGCCATGAGTTTGACACCACAAGTGTAGCTGTTATTTGTTATGAATAAAAATAAATCTCTTGATGATCTACTTGGTAAATGTTTCAGTTCTGTTTTTTGCTTTTTCGGGAACCACTCTCTGATTCCCCATTCTGCTCTTCTTTTTTTTCACTAGATATGTTGACCCAGAAAGCTTAGGTCCTATTACTGGGCATGCAGGTCCAATGAACCACACCAGAGAAGAACGGAAAAGATTAACAAAATTATTTATTTATTTATTTATTTATTTGTTTGTTTGTTTGTTTGTTTGTTTGTCAAACATGTACAAGATAGCAGGTATAAATACGATCATGGACATGAACGTGAACGAAGGAAATGAATACGAATAAATATGGACAGTAGGACAGGGACAGTAGAGACATTGGTGTGCTTATGCACACCCCCTTTATTGACCTCTTAGGAATGAGGTCTATCGTAGACAGTTTAAGGTTGAAGCTGTGAGGGTCTGAGGATGTAACAACTGAGTCGGGTAGAGTATTCCAGGCGTTGACCACTCTGTTGCTGAAATTGTATTTTCTGCAATCAAGTTTGGAGCAGTTTACTTTGAATTTGTATTGATTGTATGCCTGTGTATTATTGAAGTTGAAGCTGAAGAAATCATTGACAGGTAAGACATTGTAGCAGACAATTTTGTGTACTATACTTAGATCAGACCACAGGCGGCACAGTTCCAGATTGTCTAAGCCCCAAATTTCAAGCCTGGTGGCATAAGGGATTCTATTGTGAGTAGAGGAATGGAGTATTCTTCTCATGAAATACCTCTGGACCCACTCAATTGTATTATTGTCCGATAAAGAGTGTGGATTCCAGGCAGACGAGCTGTATTCGAGAACTGGTCTGGCAAAGGTTTTGTATGCCCTAGTTAGCAATATAATGTTACCAGAGAAGAAGCTTTGCAAAATTAGGTTAACAATTCTTAATGCCTTTTTGGCAATGCTGTTACTGTGAGCTCTGGGACTTAGATTGTTTGAGATAGAATAGAAAGGAACCTTTGGAGGTGTTCTAAACCACTCCCCCTGCTCAAGCAGGAGACCCTAAACCATTGCAGACAAATGGTTGTCCAGCCTCTTCTTAAAAACCTCCAGTGATGGAGCACCCACAAATTCTGGAGACAAGCCGGTCCACTGACTAATTGTTCTCAGGAAATTTTTGCTTAGTTCTAGGTTGGTTCCCTCCTTGATAAGCTTCCGTGCATTGTTTCTTTTCCTGCCTTCAGATGCTTTGGAAGAATAGGTTGATTCCTTTTTTGTGACAGCCCTTTAAACAGTGGAAGACTGCTAACCTGTCACTCCCCTTAGTCCTTCTCTTAGACTAGACATTCCCAGTTCCTGTAAATGAAAGGAAACTTATTCGCAAATAAAAGGGTTACCCAGAAGGAAATACCAAATGGGCAAACCTTTGCTTGGAGCTCCAACAAACTGTCAGGTTCCGGTGTATAAAGAAAACTTCATACACACACAGATAATGGTTGAATCTTTCACTGGCACAAACTAACATCTATAAATCAGTAAAGGAAGATTTTGTTGGAGCTAATGCTTTGATGCTCCCCACCACCTTATAAAGCTTTATCACCCAGGTGACCGGTGATGGGTTGCTACCGGTTCTACCCGGTTCGGGAGAACCAGTAGTGGAAATCTCGATATGAGAGTGAACCGGTTTGCTCCTAACATCAGCTGGGCCCTCCTGCCCGCCCCCACGCTTTACCTACCTTTATTCCTTTGTTTTTAGCTCAGCTGTAAGGCGCGGCAGAGTGGATTGCCATGCCTTAGCTGGTTTTTCACTCATTGCGCTTGAGCGTAATGCAATTTTGCCGCACGTGCCAACAAAGCAATCATGCGCACAGCGATTTGCGCACAAAGCACATGCACGGTGCAAACTGGTGGTAAAGCTGGTTAGAACCCACCCCTGTAGGTGACCCTTAACCTGGCTCCTCCCCACTCATTGTTCCCTTAGATACCGCAATTAGGCATTATTCCCGCACGTTCCCAGCTCACTGGCTACTCCTCCAGATTAGCCATCATTACAGCCGTTTCCAAACATCTGTGTGACCCACGGTCTCTCAGACTCTCTGCCTCCCCCAATAGCTGCTCAGTCCATTCAGAAAGCTTGCTGCCAGGCCAGGAGATGACGAAGAGGTAAGCAAGGAGGGATCTTCATGTTGCTTGGTGTCCAGGAGGTAAGCTGAGGACCCAGGGTGCCATGGGAGGTGCTGCTTTGCCCAGAACCTCCGCACCCACTGGAATGGCAGCCTTGACATGTGGCTGCATGTCGGGGCTGATACTCCCTTTTATACAATTTTGAAAAGCAGACATTATCATGAACCAGTCATGGAAACTCATATTATTACCAACCAATCATTAAGAGCAACGTCATGCATACATCTGCAGGAATCCTAGTAACACAGTTCAGCTAAAGGCTATAAGTAGGAGAAGACTTTTGTTTTATTAATGTAACACTCCCCTTTACAAATAAAATAAAATAAATTCCTAAGCCACTTTATACCAGGATCTTGCCATCACCTCTAATTATCAGCAGAGGTGGGTTTCAGCAGGTTCTGACCAGTTCTGGAGAACCGGTAGCAGAAATTTTGAGTAGTTCAGAGAACCGGTAGTAAAAATTCTGACTGGCCCTGCCCTCATCTATTCTCTGCCTCCCAAGTCCCAGCTGATCAGAAGGAAATAGGGATTTTGCAGTATCCTTCCCCTGGAGTGGGGAGGGAATGGAGATTTTACAGTATCCTTCCTCTGGAATGGGGTAGGAATGGAGATTTTACAGTATCTTTTCCCTGCCATGCCCACCAAGCCACTCCCACCGAGTCATGCCACTCCCACCAAGCCACACCCTCAGAACTGGTAGTAAAAAGTTTTGAAATCCACCATTGATTATCAGGCACTCCTGAATAGGAGGTAGCTAGCAGATGGTTATGCTCCAATATATTGGCATTTCTGCTTACCAAACCTCCATACCAACAGATACAAGACACAATGGTTTTGTCCTGGGGTGGGCTTCAAAAATTTTAGCAAAGGGTTCTCTACCCAGTTGCTCGGTGGGTGTGGCCATGGTGGGTGTGGCCTAGTCAGCCTCCTGCAGTACAGCAGGGGGGGACAGGCTCCAGAGGCTTTCTTTGATCCTCCAGGAAGGCGAAAATGGCCTCCAAAGGCTCCGGAGGCCCTCTGGAGGCTGGAAACAGGCTTGTTTCTAGCCTTCACGAACTTCTGGTAGGCCCATTTTTCACCCTCCCTGAGCCTCCGTGCGCACCCTGCACTTACCTGCATCCAAAATGGGCCGTGTGGGAACTCTTGGAAGCGGCGGGGTGGGGGCAGCCAGGAGTGGGATTTGGGGGTTCTCCAACTGCACAGAATCTTAGCTAGAGGTTCTCATGAACCCCTAAAAGCCCCCAGCAGCCCTTCTTTGGTTTTGTATGTGGGTTGAATGATAAGTAATATATGAGTAGCCAATAGTTCATCAAAACACTAATGAAATTGGACAAAACTAAATGAATTGAGCTGGCTTATTAGATACTTTGCCTGATTTATCTACAAAGGCCTGAAAATTGTTTATGGGTTCCAACAAAATATATTTTGTTAAGCTCTTCCTTCTGGTTATTGTTTTCATCCACTGCATTTTCTCCTGCATCTGTCCCTATATTATGCAAGGTTCTTTTTATTCACATTTTCTCTTCCTGCTACAGGGGCCTTTGTCTGAATTGGCAAATGCTCAGTCTTTCTCACCCTGTGCAGAGTGGCCAATCACTGCTCTAATACTTTGATTTCTTTTTTTCAACAACCGCTACAAGCTTTAATTTGCTGCAAAAATTGCCGGAAGTCTGCCAATATGCCATAAGCATCGCAGGTCACAATTGCACATTCTTCTCCATTCATTTTCATGTTGCTTCTTCTTCTTCTTAGGACAATAGACAATCTTCCCCTCTCAAAAGGGTGGGGCAAATTACTGTAAATTTTTGGAACTATAATTAGAGGACATTTCAGGAGCTGGGAAAAAAAATAATGACTAACCTCTGAGGCTGCCCTCTCCAGATCAAAAATGGAACCTTATTACTTTTCCTGTAATACTTCAGAGAAAAGAAAATTAAGAATTAAATGGAATCTTTTGAGACTGCAATGGCAAACATTTTCAATAAACGTATAATAGGCTGGGAATGGATTCCCCCGAACAGCCAGAGGGCAAAACAGGAGTGTGTTTAGATTTAGGTAGTTCAGTTGCAAAATCTACCACAACCAATTCTATTTTCATTAGTGGTGAAACTTTGCTTTGCTTGCCGTGTGTGATTGGGATGCAAAAGCTTGCAGAAAATTATTCTAGAGGGATGGAGGGAACAAGAATCAATGGGCTTAGTATTGCAAAAGTACGACACGGCATTGTAACACACAGAGAGAAAGCCTTGTACATGGTTTTGCACAGAGTTTCCGAAGGAAGGAATTCAGGAAATTGTTAATAAGGTTCAACACTCCTTGGAACTCCTGTTTGCTACTGTAGAACGTTAGCACTAGTAGTGGGTTTCAAAATCCGTCACTATGGGCATGCACTCGCACGACGCTTCTGCGCACATGCGAAACTTCTGCACATGCGGGCGGATGGGTGGAGCCGCGCACCGCCACTACTACCAGTTCGCCTGATCCGGGGCGAACCGGTAGCAACCCACCACTGGTTAGCACCCACCCCTCTCCTAGAAGAATGAAATATTTTGGGAAATATTGTAAAAGGCAGAATATTATATTTTCCTAAAGGAGAAATATGCTCTTGGAAAGCAGCCCTCACCTTTCTTAATAGCCCCAGCAGGACTGAGCCAGCCTATCTACAAGACAAAAGGCCTTCAGCTTCAGGAGGATGGGATTATCCTTCAGGGCAAAGCTTGGATCGAGGCTCATGATTTAATTATGGCATCCATCGGAACCCTGACATCAAGTTTGGTTGAACCTTGAGCTGATGTAATGTAAGAGCATGGTTGTGCCATGTGATGAGCTCTGCTGATAGATAATCCTATTATGTCCTGGAGGGTCATGTCTTAATCCCATCACCCCAGAGCTGGAGGCCTTTTGTCTTGTAGATAGGCTGGCCCAGTCTTTCTTAATGGGCACAAAATATCTGCTGGGGGCAGGGAGCTGCAGGGAGCTGCTCTTTGTCTTTAAAAACATGTGTCTCCTTTTCTCAACCAGGGAAATGTAATATTATGGAAATATAATATTTCCTAAAATGTTTCATTCTTCTAGGAGAGAGGTAGGTGCTAACTTTCTACAGATGTTACCTAGTTCGGTAATGAACCATCAGCATAAAAAGAACCAAGCTCAGAGAGCGCCAAGAGCCCCACTATTCCTATCTTCCCAAGCTTCTCTTACTTTCTGGACTACTAATTATCTGGCATCAGCATAATAAGGTTGCAATGGACAGAATCTCCCTTTGAAGGTGGATCCAGATGAGAATTAAAAAGGATCCCAGTATTCTACCTGTCTTTCTTATGGAGGAAGGCAGAAGAAGGATCATGAAGATACTCTTTCTAAGGAGCTCATTGAATGAGTAGTTATATAGAGGTGATAGATTGACTCACAAATTATATCACATGACAACACAAAAATAGCCAGAAACTGTGTAGCCCCAAAATTTTAAAATGTGTACCTGCTTTCTAAATGTATTTCAGTTTCATTGATCAGCCTCTGTACCTGACGTTACACCATACATCAAAGCAGTGGTGGGATTCAGTTCGGGTGAACCGGTAGTAGTGATCTGCAGGTGGTCCTGCCCACCCGCAAGTAAGTAAGTAATAATAATAATGGAATAGAATAGAATAGAATAGAATTTTATTGGCCAAGTGTGATTGGACACACAAGGAATTTGTCTTGGTGCATATGCTCTCAGTGTACATAAAAAGAACCAAGCTCAGAGAGCGCCAAGAGCCCCACTATTCCTATCTTCCCAAGCTTCTCTTACTTTCTGGACTACTAATTATCTGGCATCAGTATAATAAGGTTACAGTGGACAGAATCTCCCCTTGAAGGTGGATCCAGATGAGAATTGAAAAGGATCCCAGTATTCTACCTGTCTTTCTTATGGAGGAAGGCAGAAGAAGGATCATGAAGATACTCTCTCTAAGGAGCTCATTGAATGAGTAGTTGTATAGAGGTGATAGATTGACTCACAAATTATATCACATGACAACACTAAAATAGCCAGAAACTGTGTAGCCCCAAAATTTTAAAATGTGTATCTGCTTTCTAAATGTATTTCAGTTTCACTGATCAGCCTCTGTTACCCTGACGTTATACCATACATCAAAGCAGTGGTGGGATTCAGCCGGTTTGGACCAGTTCGGGTGAACTGGTAGTTGCGATCTGCAGGTGGTCCTGCCCACCCGCAAGTAAGTAAGTAATAATAATAATGGAATAGAATAGAATAGAATAGAATTTTATTGGCCAAGTGTGATTGGACACACAAGGAATTTGTCTTGGTGCATATGCTCTCAGTGTACATAAAAGAAAAGATACGTTCATCAAGGTACAACATTTACAACACAATTGATGGTCAATATATCAATATAAATCATAAGGATTGCCAGCAACAAGTTATAGTCATTCAGTCATAAGTGGAAAGAGATTGGTGATGGGAACTATGAAACGATTAATAGTAGTGCAGATTCAGTAAATAGTCTGACAGTGTTGAGGGAATTATTTGTTTAGCAGAGTGATGGCCTTCGGGAAAAAACTGTTCTTGTGTCTAGTTGTTCTGGTGTGCAGTGCTCTATAGTGTCGTTTTGAGGGTAGGAGTTGAAACAGTTTATGTCCAGGATGCGAGGGATCTGCAAATATTTTCACGGCCCTCTTCTTGATTCGTGCAGTATACAGGTCCTCAATGGAAGGCAGGTTGGAAGGGACCTTGGAGGTCTTCTAGTCCAACCCCCTGCCCAGACAGGAAACCCTACCCCATTTCAGACAAATGGTTTTCCAACATTTTCTTAAAAATTTCCAGTGTTGGAGCATTCACAACTTTTGCAGGCAAGTCGTTCCACTTATTAATTGTTCTAACTGTCAGGAAATGTCTCCTTAGTTCTAAGTTGCATCTCTCCTTGATTAGTTTCCACCCATTGCTTCTTGTTCTACCCTCAGGTGCTTTGGAGAACAGCCCGACTCCCTCTTCTTTGTGGCAACCCCTGAGATATTGGAACCCTGCTATCATGTCTCCCCCAGTCCTTCTTTTCATTAAACTAGACATACCGAGTTCCTGTAACCGTTCTTCATATGTTTTAGCCTCCAGTCCCCTAATCATCTTTGTTGTTCTTCTCTGCACTCTTTCTAGAGTCTCAAGATCTTTTTTACATCGTGGCGACCAAAACTGAATGCAATATTCCAAGTGTGGCCTTACCAAGGCCTTATAAAGTGGTATTAACACTTCACATGATCTTGAGACTATCCCTCTGTTTATGCAGAGGGATGAAGTGAAACCCACTTCTGCATCAAAACCTACATTTCTTCCAGTGATGCTGACATCATCATAAATATCCATTGTTACCCTGGTTCACTTTCAACATGAGGCATTTTCCATTGGCCTTCAACCAAACCAGTGGCATCTCCTGCAGCTACTGTAGTTTGGGAAGGGGATGTATTTAAATTGTCAGTGGGATTCAGCCAGTTCACACCACTTTGGGAGAACCGGTTGTTAACTTTCTGAGCAGTTTGGTGAATTGGTTGTTGGAAGAAATCATTAGGGCAGAGAACCGGTTGTTAAATTATTTGAATCCCACCACTGGTAACAAGTGCTACTCAGCATTTATTGTTAATGACGCTATCGTTCCCATTTGCAAGAGTCTGGGAATGAGCAAAGTAGTATGAAGGTATTGCCAGGAGGCTATACTCAGACCTCGTGAAATTGTTATTAAAAGAGAGAGAGAGAGAGAAAAGGCCCTGCTTGAATGTGTAATTGACAAAACAGGAAGAAATCATCAACACTCCATTTCTTCCTAACTGCAGGATACAGTGATGAGTTCTAGCTGAATCACTGGAAAATAACAGGGCTATTTTCAATTTCATGAAGCTGTGTATTCTTTTTTTGGTTCCATGTGTATAAACATACAGTACCATTGTGCGATACATATATATACAGTATATATAGCTATATAGTATTATTACAGTATTTTTTTTCATCCTCATTTTTTTTAGGGCAATCGTTCTCTTATATGCATTTTTCTTGAATGTGCACCCTCTTTCACTTCATTTCATCAACCATCTTTTTTCATACTACTCACTAGTGTAATTCTACATATTCCTGTAGCACTAATTCTTTCAATTCTTCCTTAACAGCTTCAATGTATTCTCTTCTCTACATCCATTAATCTTCGAACACTTGTTCCTTCTTCGGTTGATCTATTTTAATACTAATTCTGCGTGGTTTTTTTTTTTTCCCTTCAAGGTTCATTTTCCAAAATTCATATTTAACACTATATTATGTCAAACACTTGGACCTACGTATTGCTCTTCAGTAATTGTCTCAGTCTTTCATCATAAGAATCATATCATTCCTTTTCTATATTTATTTATTTATTTATTTATTTATTTATTTATTTATTTATTTATTTATATATATATATATTTATTTTGTCAAATACATATTAAATAATATATATAAGTATAAGCATGAATTGAATACATAAAATGAATACAACTAAAGGGAATATTAGGACAGGGACGGTAGGCACCTTGGTGCTCTTACGCACGCCCCTTACAGACCTCTTAGGAATGGAGGGAGGTCAACAGCAGACAGTCTTTGGTTAAAGTTTTGGGGATTTTGGGATGAAACCACGGAGTCTGGTAGTGCACTCCAGGCATTAACAACTCTGTTACTGAAGTCATATTTTCTGCAATTGAGATTGGAATGGTTCACTTTAAGTTTGAATCTATTGTGTGCTCGTGTATTGTTGTGGTTGAAGCTGAAGTAGTCATTAAAGCCAAAACTTTAAGGTTTTGGTTACTACCTTTAAAGCGCTCCATGGCTTAGGGCCAGGGTACTTACGGGACCGCCTACTGTTACCACACGCCTCCCACCGACCCGTACGCTCACACAGAGAGGGACTTCTCAGGGTGCCGTCCGCCAAGCAATGTCGGCTGGCGGCCCCCAGAGGAAGGTCCTTCTCTGTGGGGGCTCCTACCCTCTGGAACGAACTTCCCCCTAGCTTGCGCCAATTGCCTGACCTTCGGACCTTTCGCTGCGAGCTGAAGACGTATTTGTTTATGCGCGCGGGACTGGCTTAAATTTTAAATTTTAATATTTTAATAGGGATTGAATTTTAATTAATATTTAATACAAATTTGTAGGGGTTTTTAGGTCTAATTGTTTTAAATTTTGCCAATTATATAATAAGTTTTTTAATCTCTGTTTTAGTTGTAAATTGTCATTGTTTTATATTGGCTGTAAACCGCCCTAAGTCCTTCGGGAGAAGGGCGGTATAAAAATCTAATAAATAATAATAATAATAATTGATAGGAAGGGCATTGTTATTATTATCTATTCATTTCTTATGTATCAGGTCACTTATGCCACAAACACATAATCTGCCCCCAGTCACTGAAAGTTTGATACACATGAGCTTCAGTGGCGCAGTGGTTAGAGTGCAGCACTGCAGGCTACTTCTTCTGACTGCTAGCTGCATTTCGGCAGTTCAAATCTCACCGGCTCAAGGTTGACTCAGCCTTCCATCCTTCCGAGGTGGGTAAAATGAGGACCCAGATTGTTGAGGGAAATAGGCTGACTCTGTAAACATGTGTTTAAGATTCAGTCTGAAAGAAACCAAAGCAGTTCATCATGACCAGAATGACTGAATTAATTTGTGGGACATGCAGCATGTTCCACAAAAGATATATAAACCCATCATTAAATGTGCTGGATTTTAGATTTAGTGTTTGTTATCCTTTTTGTTCAATTTTGGCTTGCAATTACTATAAATTATGTAAAGTAGAACAATTTAAGTGTTACGTGGAATTGCTTCTACAAAGACACAATAGACATACCTAATGATTGATTAATGAGCACTATAAGTTATAACCAATGTAATCCTAGGTTGCATTAACTGAGGGATAGAATCAAGATCACAGGAAGTATTAGTACCATTATATAAAGCCGAATAAGACCACACTTAGAATATTGAATAATATATGCATAGAATTGGAAAAACAATAATATACCAACCGAAGATAATTTGATTAGAAAAGTTTTGGAACGTGCAGAAATGGACAAACTTACAAAGGAGAGACAAGAAAAAGAGGAAACAGAATATTATATAGTGTGGGAGAAATGGTACGAATGGCTAGAGGAGAGAGATAAAAGGCAAGGAAAGATCAAATAAGGAAGATATAGGAGTAGAAATGTAATAACAAATAAGAGGAAACGGGAAAAAATGCAGATTGTAGAAATGAAATTGTGTGCACTGTTATTTATATGTATATATGTAAATAAATCAATATTAGAATTATATGTATAATATTTTTTTTTGTTTACATTTATATCCCGCCCTTCTCCGAAGACTCAGGGCGGCTTACAGTGTATAAGGCAATAGTCTCATTCTATTTGTATATTTTTTACAAAGTCAACTTATTGCCCCCCCAACAATCTGGGTCCTCATTTTACCTACCTTAAAAAGGATGGAAGGCTGAGTCAACCTTGGGCCGGGCTTGAACCTGCAGTAATTGTAGGCTACTGTGTTCTAATAACAGGCTTCTTAACAGCCTGAGCTATCCCGGCCCCTTGAAATAAGGGAGAAAAAATGGATAAGTAAGAAATGTTTTACCGATGCAAAATTGTTGGGGGAGAAAAGATTTTTTTTTCATTTTTTAAAAAAATGTTTAATTTTTTTTTTATAAAAAGAATATTGAATCCAGTTTTGGTCACCATATTATAAAAAGAAATGTTGAATGGCTGGAAAGAGTGCAGAAAAGAGCAACAATGGTGATTAGAGGCCAGGAGGCTAAAACATAGAAAAAACGGTTATAGGAATTAGGTGTGTCCAGTCTAATGAAAAGAAAGATTAAGGGAGACATGATAGCAGCATTCCAATGTCTGAGAGGCTGCTGCATGGAAGAGGGGGGTCAGCTTATTTTCCAAAGCACCAGAACGCAAGACAAGAAAAAAATGGATGGGAACTAATCAGAGAGCAGCAACCTATAACTAAGGAGAAATTTCCTAACAGTGAGAACAATTAACCAGTGGAATGGCTTCGGTGCTGAAATCCAAATTTTTTCACTACCGGTTCTGTGGGCATGGCTTGGTGGGCATGGTGCAGCTTTATGGGCATGGCAGGGGAATGCTACTGCAAAATCTCCATTCCCCTGCCCCGACTCCAGGGGAAGGATACTGCAAAATGCCCATTCCCTCCCTACTCTGGGGCCAGCCAGAGGTGGTATTTGCCAGTTCTCCGAACTGCTCAAAATTTCGGCTACCGTTTCTCCAGAACCTGCTGGATTTCACCCCTGAATGGCTTTCTTTCAGAGGTGGAGTCTTTCAAGAAGAAACTTGACAGCCACTTGTTAGAAATGGTGTAGGGCAGTGATGGCGAACCTTTTCAGCACCGAGTGCCCAAACCGGAGTGCTGGAAACCCGAAGATCATCTGGCCAGTGCACATGTGCGCACTGGAAACCCAAAGATCAAGTGGCAAGGGTGCGCGTACCCACAGAGTAAGCTCTGTATGCCACTTCTGGCACGTTTGCCACAGGTTCACCGTCACGGGTGTAGGATCTCCTGCTTGTGCAGAGAGTTGGACTAGAAGACCTCCAATATCCAGAGGTGGGTTTCAGCAGGTTCTGACCAGTTCTAGAGAACCGGTAGCAGAAATTTTCAGTAGTTCTGAGAACCGGTAGTAAAAATTCTTTTTTTTTTTATTCAAAACGTTTTACAAAAAAAAAAAATTCCGCCCCCTCTTTTCCCCCCAACCCCCCTCCCTTCACTAATCCCTCCCCCCTCTCCCCTGACTTCCCGGATGAAGCACAAGGTATAGTTAAAAATAAAACAAACATATGCTAAGAAGATTTTCCCCCAAAACTATTATACCAATTTTCCCTCTCTAGCTCTGACTTCCTCCTAACACAACCAAAATCCTTCAAAAAAAATATATTAACAATTAAGAATAACAAAATATGTAAATCAATAAAACAAATTAATCCTAAAGTATTTAAAACCAACTAAAACATAAAAATCCAATCCAATTCAAAGAATATCTCCCTTATAGCTTCTATAACCATATAATTTTTCCCCCAGGTCTTTCTTACATAAACTCTTTCAAAAATATTCTATTCAAAATACAATACAACACATTATAAAATTTCAATTCCAAGAATTACAGTAGCTATTCAAATTTAGTCTATCCTCGTCAAAATCCAGTATAAATCCAAATACCTAGTCTTTTATAATAGATATAAAACATATAATCAACCCATTTCTTCCAGATCTTCCTCACATATTGTCTTTCAGGGACAGTAATATTTTTGTCTGTTAATAATTCAAAGGATAATACTTTTGTCTCTTGCCATTTTTTTTGATGCATTAATCTCTGTCTTTCCTTCATTTCTCCTTTTGAAAAGTCAGTCACAATATTGCCTAATAGATCCTTATGTTCAAAAATCCACAAATTCTGACTGGCCCCGCACCCACCTGTTCTCTGCCTCCTGAGTCCCAGCTGACCTGAATGGGGATTTTGCGGTAACCTTCCCTTGGAGTGGGGAAGAAATGGAGATTTTACAGTATCCTTCCCCTGCCACGCCCACCAAGCCACGCCCACAGAACCGGTAGTAAAAACATTTTGAAACCGACCACTGCTCCCAACTGTTACTCTATTTTGTTCTGCCCTAGATTTGTTGGCCTAACGGTGCCATAAGCATCATTTGGAGAAGGAAGAAAACCAAAAGAGTCAGAAAAAAGAAAACAAAAATTGAAATGAGATGAAGGTTCTCCCCTTCCTCTCCGCAGCCCCCTCCCCCACCCACACAATCTGAAACTATACTCTGCTGATCGCTGTTAAAAATAACTCTTTATCTTTAAGGGGAAAAGGTCACCAAAAAAAAAAAGGTAGCACATGAAAGAAAATGTATTGTTATTCTCGTGTCCCACTCCTCCGCTGACTGCCGGGTCAGGGAAATCTGAATCAAGCTTGCCTCTGCAACTGTGCCCAAAGTCCTAGCAAAGTCCTCAGAGCAGGCAGGACACCAGAAAGTGACTTCAGCAAGATAAATTCAACTTTGCCTGACTCAGAGACTGCCAGAAAGCAGATCCTTTATATAGGCCATGGGGTGTGGCTCCATGACTCAGCACTCATTAAGGCCTGCCCCTCCCTTCCTTCTGTTGCCTCCGCCTATCCAGTCTTCTGATGTGAGGGTCACTCCAATCAGCAGCTGTTGAAAATAAACTTTCCTCAGGCTCACATGCTGTGGAGGAGGGGGAGGGGTCTAGCTGCTCTGTTTGCCTGGGCATGGAGCCAGGGCTGGGGCCGGGGGGTGCTCCCTCCTCTGCAGCCTGCTTGGGCATGGAGCCAGGGCTGGGACCGGGAGGTGCCCCCTCCTTTCAGCTTGTCTGGGCATGGAGCCAGGACTGGGGCCGGGAGGCATACATTCCTCCGTGTTCGGGAGCAGATAAGAAGGCCCCGGCTGCTGTGAGAACGGGCAAGACACAACAGTTATAATGGATGATGGAATATATATAGAAATATAGAAATATATAGAAATAAGGGATAACGGGACAAAAAGATAAGTGTAATTAAAGGAAACTAGAGGGGAAAATGTAAATAATAGAGGATTACCGATACGAAGCTGAGGTAAAGAAGGAATATATGTTTTATGCTAGTGTTTGTTACGTCTTGCTGTTTTAAAAAAATAAAAAGTTGGTTTTTTTAAAAAAAATAACTATCTAGCAGACATTGTTCTGGGCTTCTGACTGAATATTTTTTCTGACACAAAAGCAACAAGATTGAAAGAGGTGAGCTGAAGAATTAGAAGACTGCAGAAAGACTGAAGATAAAGAGGAAGTTAATTAAGTCCATCGTTAATGGGCATTCAATTTAACATAATATAATGATCATCTTACTGGGAATCGTTCCAGGTCTGCCTTTCTTCACCAGTGATGTACTGCACCGAGAGAAAAGTCCAGCAACCACAATTTTACTTGCTGTCCCCATGACTAGCCTTGTCTTGTCAAAAATCATGATTTATGCAGCCTTATCCCCCTGCTATTCTGTGCTGCAAAATTCCCGGGACCAGAAATCACGGCATTATTATGTAGGTGGCTCTTTCTCTTCTCACTAGAAGGGCTGGATTCTGGCCAGGATGTCTAGGGGAGGAAAAAAACAAACAAATTGTAAGATTGCGAAGAAACAGTATTTCCCCAGAGAGGACTTTATACCAAAAAGAATTGAACAAGTTTTGGTTTCATTGATTTCAACTGTACTGAAATATGAAAAATGCAAAATAATCGGTCTTTCTCTAGACTTCATGTATAGAAACAGAAATGTTACCACTTATTCCCCATACGAAAGGCTATTAGCTGGAACATCCACAAAGCAAGGGAATATAGCTCACTGGAACAAAGAGGTAATTTCTCCCTTATTTATATATTAGTTTATGTGATTATAGCAGCTATATTAGCTGTACGTTCCAATAAATAGAATAGAACTAACTTTCTTTCTTTCTTTCTTTCTTTCTTTCTTTCTTTCTTTCTTTCTTTCTTTCTTTCTTTCTTTCTTTCTTTCTTTCTTTCTTTCTTCTTTCCTTCCTTCCTTTCCTCCTTCCTTCCTTCCTTCCTTCTTTCCTTCCTTCCTTTTTTTCTTTTTTCTTTCTTTCTTTCAATTTGAGCCTGCCACACTCAATCAACCCTTGCTGCGTTACATTTGATAATTTTTAATAAGGCATCTAGTGTATAATGAGGGACGCGGTGGCTCAGTGGCTAAGATGCTGAGCTTGTCGATCGAAAGGTCAGCAATCCAGCGGTTTGAATCCCTAGTGCCACATAACGGGGTGAGCTCCCATTACTCGTCCCAGCTTCTGCCAACCTAGCACGTAAAAAATGCACGTAGAAAAATAGGGACCACCTTTGGTGGGAAAGTAATAGCGTTCTGTGCACCTTTGGTGTTTAGTCATGCCAGCCACGTGACCACGGAGATGTCTTGGGACAGTGCTGGCTCTTCGGCTTTGAAACAGAGATGAGCACTGCCCCCTACAGTCGGGAACAACTAGCACATATGTGCGAGGGAAATCTTTACCTTTACCTTTACTGAATAATGAATCAGAGGAAATTGTCCAAGGTTAAAAATCACAAAATAATATCAAAACTATAACAAACACCCCAAAATTACAAGAAATAAGTATCTAAAATATCTCATTTAGAAACCAAATTCTGTCTTGAACAGTCCTAAAACGTAACATGGGAGGAGCTATTCCAATTTCAGAGAAATTTTTTTTACAATTTACAAATGGAACACTACTATCATCTCTTTCAGAAATTTGATTAAGAATTATCTTATTTTGTAGACACCCTAATGCTGATAGGCACCCTATAATTCCTAGAAATATAAAAATACATGAATCATAGCAACTTATGTTTAAATCAGGGGTGTCAAACCTGAGTTTATTGAGGGCCGCATCAGGATTGTGTTTTACCTCAGGGAAACTGGGGGGGGGTGTAGACAGGAGAGCATGGCCATCATTGTCAGGAAATTGTTATTTGCCTAACCAGTTGGCCAGGCAATATATAAACTAACTATATATGTTTGTAGAAAGGCATGATATTGCTTTAAGGTTGTGCTGCATCATTGCAAGCATCCTGATTGGTTGAATGTATAAAAGGACTACTAAATTATGGCTTGTGGGGAATCTACAGGGACGCTACAGCATTGTTACCTGATGATATGCTGCAACTGTATATTTGAGCTTTATGATCATTGCTTGATCATGGCTAGTTACTGATTCCTCAATATTTACTGACTGTTGTGTACTGAACTGTGTTTTGCCGAACTGAAAGAAGACCTTGTTTGTTGTGCAAGTCTATGTTTTGGTAAGAAGACTTGATATTTGTAACATCCCTGACTGGCTTTGTATGTGTATGACCTGGATTGTTTTTGGACCATGACTTTGCCTTTTCCCTAAAAGTAAAAATATATCAAACCCCAGTTTGTCTGTGTAGTGACTGTTATTGTCCACAACCAGTCTCAGTTGTTTTCATGCGTAGGGTACTCTGCTCAATGGTCCACAATCTTGGTTGTGAACCCAGATTACCCTTAACAATCATGACATCACTTGTATTAGGAGCACCTATGGTGGCCTGAGCGCTCTACCAGTGAAAATGGGCTCCTGAGCTCCATTTTCGGCTGGGACGATCTCCTGCAACCCTCTGCCAGCAAAAAACGGAGCATGGGAGGGCCGCGCGTGGCCCTCACAAGCTCCATTTTTGCTGGCAGAGGTACCACAGGATGAAAACCTCCCTGGATTTAAAGCTCTGCCATTGTTGAAGGCATCAAGGAATCTGCGGGGAGGAAATATCTCTGAAATGATAATCAAGGGGTCAAGGGTTGTCCAGTCTTCTACACAGGGTGAAATCCACCAGGTTCTGAAGGTTCTGAAGAACCAATAGCGGAAATTTTGAGTAGTTCAGAGAACTGGCAAATATCACCTCTGGCTGGCCCCAGAGTGGTGTCGGAATGGGGATTTTGCAGTATCCTTCTCCTGGAGTGGGGTGGGAATGGAGATTTTGCAGTATCCTTCCCTTGCTACGCCCACCAAGCCACACCCACCAAGCCATGCCACACCCACAGAACCGGTAAAAAAATGTACTCCACCACTGCTTCTACAAAATTATCTTCCAAATATGATGGATTACAACTCAGCAAATTCTAGGCATGTCATACACAACGAGAACTTCTGGCCTGTTTTGGCAAGAACAGTTACCTTCACAGTCATGCACAGCCTCACTCCATCATTAATAAAATGCTTGCCAATTTCAGGACTCGCCTTTCCCGACATTTATTTTTTCCATGCAATATGCATACCTATATGAAGGGGTACTTTTTTCTACTTACCTACCCAATGTGCACGAGCGTGCACACACACGCACACTCACCCACATTATTAGCAATAGTTAATAGCACTTAGACTTATATACTGATTCACAGTGCGGTACACCATGCAAACCTCTCTAAGCGATTTACGGAGTTAAATTACAGAGTATATTAATTAGATATGTTATTAAACACAATCGCTGCACCCTCAATATAAGCTGGGTTTTGCATAACAGGCTCAAATGGGTACCAGTTTTACATCCCCCCCAAATGGAGCAGAGACTGTTGCAGGTGCCATTCATGGCTACCATCTCTGGTGCAGCAGAATCAGCTTGGGAGGGCGGTGAGCATTTGAGGAAATAGAAATGCATGGCAGGTTTCTTTTCATTTCTAACTGGGTCGACCTGCTTTATTCACCTTGCTTGAGGCATCCGAAGCCATGGGACCTGTCATTTCAAGGTGTCTGACGTGTGTTCAAACATCAGGCACCTTGAAATGATAAGACCTCAGGCTAGTAGTATCTGAGAAGCTACCAGAAGCAGGGTCGAGGTAGCAAAATTTCAAGGAGGGGAATTTCTAGTAAGATTTTTCTTCCCATTGCTATTTAAGTGAAATAGGGACATTCAGACAGACTTAGAGCAAAGAGAGTTTTTCTTCTTGTCTGATGTATAACCTGAATCACATTCCAGGAAGATGTGTGTGTGTGTGTGTGTGTGTGTGTGTGTGTGTGTGTGTGTGTGTGTATTTTCATAGGTTTTCATGGGTATAGGTATGTAGGTTGGCGTAATTCAGGTCTTTTCCCATGTGAGGGTATCTTGGTGACGTTTCAACAAGGTCTCACTTATCATCTTCAGGCTGGTGATTACAGCTTCATGCTTGTGCGAGCAAAGCGTGGTTGGAGCTGCCATCTATAAATACTGGTAGGTTTGGAGTGTTGGCTTTGTTGCTGTAAGCGGGTTGGTTGGTTGTGTGGTTGCATCTTGATTGGTAGGTGGAGTGGATGTTTGCAGATTATTCGGCTGTTTCATAGCATCCTGTGTGGGTGTGGTCCTAGTTTTGTGCCCATTAGTCTTCTGTGCTGTAACGACCTGGGTAATAGGCTGTGTGGGGAAACGTCCTGAGTTCTGAGAATATGACCTCCTGTAATGGTAATGGGCTGTGTGAAAACGTCCTGAGTTCTGAGAATATGACCCCCTGAGTCCGTGTGTGTATGTGTGTGCGTGTGTGTGTGTGTATTAATTTAGTCCTTTTTTTTTGGCTTGTTTCAAGAGCTCAAAAGAGGCATATATGATACTCCATTCTCACATTTTCTCCCATAATAGCAATCCTGTGAATTAGGTTGCACAAAAAAAGAGAGAGAGAGAGACTGGGATGAGGTAGATTTGAACCCAGTTCTCCCTTTTCACCACTAATCCTAAATTCTTAGTTCTCAAGTAGGTCAGGTAACAAGTCTCCTTATTCTTTGATTCATTCACTCAAGTTCTAAAGCTGCCCATCTCAATCAATGACTCTGGGTGACTTACAAATCAAAAAAATATACACCAATAAAAACATTTAAAAAACAATAAAAACATAAATATATGTAGTATTCTGGCCAGTTAGCAGTAAAGCCAGGAAAAGAAGCCTTACCAGGAGGGGGATGCGGACCTGATGGGCGTTATGGAGACCTGGCTGGGCACAGAAGGGGGCGTGCCCCTCATTGAGATGTGTCCATCGGGCTTCCGTGCATTTCATCAGCCGAGGGTTCAAGGCAGGGGTGGGGGGGTTGCGGTTATTATAAATGAGAGTTTGGAGCCGAGGGAGATCTCTGTCTCGCAGACAGCCGGCTGTGAGTCTCTCTTTGTGCGGTGGGGCCATGGGGTACAGATGGGTTTACTGATCACTTACCTGGCTCCCTGACACGTGACAGCAGCTCTGCAGTTGATACCTCCAGGCTTATGGTCATGGGGGATTTCAACCTGTCGTCGGTAGGTGAGTCATCGTCGTCAGCTCGGGAGTTCATGGCCTCAATGGCAGCCTTGGACCTGACCCAGTTAGTGAATGGGCCCACACACACTGGGGGACACACGCTGGACTTGATTTTTGTCTCAGGACAGTGGCTGAATGATCTGGATGTGGGGGACTTAGTCATTACTCCCCTGCCGTGGACATATCATTCTCTCCTTCATCTGGACTTTTGGACCACAGACCCTCACTGCAGGGAGATGGAGCCATTTCGTTGGTTCCGTCCCAGGTGCCTGATGGACCCGAGTAGGTTCCTGACAGAGCTTGGGCCATTTCCTGAGGATCTGGCCCACGGCTCAGCCGAAGAACTCGCTGCCGCCTGGGAAAGGGCGGCAGTGGGGGCTTTGGACTGCGTCGTGCCGATGCGGCCTCTGACCCGGCGCTGCTCTCAACTGGCCCCTTGGTTTACTGAGGAGCTGAGAGAGATGAAGCACCGGAAAAGATGCCTGGAGAGCGCCTGGAGGGCCAGCCACTCCGAATCTGAACGAACACTAGTTCGGTCACATATTCAGACCTATCTAGTGGCAATAAGGACGGCGAAGCAAGTATACTTTGCCGCCCTTATAACATCAGCAGATAACCGCCCAGCCGCCTTGTTTAGGGCGACCCGCTCCCTTCTGTTTCAGGGGGCTCGGGAGGACCCCTTGCAGGGACGGGCTGAGGAATTTGGAAGTTATCTGCACGATAAAATCGCTCAGATCCGGGATGGGCTGGACACAGATTGGGTAGATCCAGACCGGATGACGCGGGCATGTCTTGAGAACATTGTTTGGGCTGAATTTGACCCTGTGACTCCCGATGACATGGACAGGATACTGGGGAGGTTGAATGCCACCACATGTTTATTGGACCCGTGTCCCTCCTGGTTGGTACTGGCCACCCAGGAGGTTACACGAGGCTGGCTCCAGGGAATTACCAGCGCTTCTCTGAGGGAGGGAGTCTTCCCAGCCACCTTGAAAGAGGTGGTGGTGAGGCCCCTCCTTAAGAAGCCTCCCCTGGACCCAGCTATTTTGGCTAATTATCATCCGGTCTCCAATCTTCCCTTTTTGGCGAAGGTTGTGGAGAGTGTGGGGGCCTGGCCACTCCCCCAGTACCTGGAGGAAACTGTTTATCTAGACCCATGCCAGTCCGGCTTCGGGCCTGGGTACAGCACAGAGACAGCTTTGGTCGCGTTGGTTGATGATCTCTGGAGGGCACGAGACAGAGGTTGTTCCTCTGTTCTTGTCCTGTTAGATCTGTCAGCGGCGTTCGATAGCATCGATCATGGTATCTTGCTGCGGCGGTTGGAGGGCCTGGGAGTGGGAGGCACCGTTTTACGGTGGTTCTCCTCCTACCTCTCCGACCGCTCGCAGACGGTGTTGACAGGGGGGCAGAGATCGACCCCTAGGCAATTCACTTGTGGGGTGCTGCAGGGGTCGATTCTCTCACCCCTCTTGTTCAACATTTATATGAAGCCGCTGGGAGAGATCATCCATGGTTTCGGGGTGAGCTGTCAGCTGTATGCTGATGATACTCAACTGTACATCTCCACCCCGAACCACCCCAACGAAGCCGTCGATGTGATGACTCGGTGTCTTGAGGCCGTTCGGGTCTGGATGGGGACGAACAGACTCCGACTCAACCCATCCAAGATGGAGTGGCTGTAGATGCCGGCGTCCCGGCACTGTCAGCTTACCCCACTGCTGACTGTGGGGGGCGAATCGTAAGCCCCCAGGGAATCGGTGCGCAATTTAGGCGTTCTCCTGGACGCATGGCTGTCTTTAGAAGACCATTTGACAGCTGTCGTCAGGGGAGCTTTTTATCAGGTCCGCCTGATTCGCCAATTGCGCCCTTTCCTGGACCGGGACTCGTTATGCACGGTCACTCATGCCCTCGTCACTTCCCGTCTGGATTACTGCAATGCTCTCTACATGGGGCTCCCCTTGAGGAGCACTCGGAGGCTCCAACTGGTACAGAATGCGGCCGCGCGGGGGATTGAGGGAGCCCCTCGTAGCTCCCATGTAACACCTCTCCTGCACAGGCTGCACTGGTTGCCGGTGGTCTTCCGGGTGCGCTTCAAGGTGTTGGTTATCACCTTTAAAGCGCTCCATGGCATTGGACCGGGATATTTACGGGACTGCCTGCTGCCGCCAGTTACTTCCCATTGTCCGGTATGTCCAGTGCGTGCTCACAGGGAGGGCCTTCTTAGGGTGCCGTCGGCTAGCCAATGTTGGCTGGCGGCCCCCAGGGGAAGAGCGTTCTCTGTGGGGGCCCCGGCTCTATGGAATGAGCTGCCGGTGGGACTCCGTCTCCTCCCTGATCTCCGGACCTTTAAACGCAAGCTCAAGACTTTCTTTTTTCACCAAGCGGGGCTGGCCTGATTGATTTTAATATGGGGGGATTTAGCGGGTTTTTAATAGGGTTTTAGTTTCTGAAAAATTTAGCTAATATTTTAAGTATACAGCGGTTGAATCGGATTTTTAAACTTGTTATAGTATTTTAATTTGTTTGGGATTTCTGTTGTTTTATTGGCTGTACACCGCCCTGAGTCTTCGGAGAAGGGCGGTATAAAAATATGAATGAATAAATAAATAAATAAATAAATAAATAAATAAATAAATACCACACTCAGCACCTCAGGCTCAGGAACACGATCAGGTTTTTAGGGCCTTACGAAGGGCTAAGAGCAGGGGTGGTACTCACTTACCTTTGCTACCGGTTCACAAATGTGAGCACACGTGCCACCTCTGCGCATGCGCAGGGCCTTCTGCACATACGCAGATCATCAAAAATGGGATGTGATGATGTCCGGGTGGGTGGGCAGAGCCTCCCACAGCCACCGCTACAGGTTCACCTGAACCGGATATAACCAGCTGAATACTATCACTGGCTAAGAGGGTTGGGGCCATTGTGATCTCTGAGGAGAGGATATTCCACAGAGCTGGGTCTACTGCAGAAAAGGCCAGTCTTCTAGTCCTCACCAGCAACCTCTTTGCTTGCTCAATCTGCTAGATCAGGGGTCTGCAAACTTGGCTCTTTCAAGACTTGTGAACTTCAACTCCCAGACTTCCTCAGCCAGCAAAGCTGGCTGAGGAACTCTGGGAGTTGAAGTCCACAAGTCTTGAAAGAGCCAAGTTTGCTGACCCCTGTGCTAGATCAAGATATATAACCCTTTTCTAAAACTGTGAAGCGTTGCCTACTCTGCCCAAACTTCAGCTGCCCAACACAAAATATTAGAGCTTTTTTCTAGAGACACCATTCCATTAGGGATTTCTTCCTGAAAGTATGATTTCAGTGAATACAAATCGATTGCTTCCCAAGTGTTTTCTCTTCACATAATGTTTTTTTTTAAAGTGATTTCATGTCTGTCTTATGGATTGCCTACAAAGCCTATATTGGACAAGTGGTGTGTGTTTTTTTTCATTTAAAAACAAAACAAAACATTTTTCTAAATTTATCTATGTGGTAGGAAGAGAAACTAAAAAAAAAGTTCATACATAACTGTCAAACTAAATCCACAAGACTAAAACAGAAATCTAATAAAAATGTAATGCATCACAGGTCTTACATAATCTCTCCCAAAGAGGGAGGGAGGGGAGAAGAGAGAGAGAGACTGGGAGAGGGAGGGAGGGAGGAAAGGAGGAGGGGAAGAGAGGGAGGAGGGAAGGAGGGAGGGAGGGAAGGAGGAGGAGGGGAAGAGAGAGGAGGGAGAGAGAGGAAGGAGGAGGAGGAGAGAGGAGGAGGAGGAGGAGGGAAGGAGGAGGGAGAGGGAGGAAGGAGGAGGAGGAGGAGAGGGAAGGAGGGAAGGAAGGGGAAAGAGAGGGAGGGAGGGAGGGCAAGAGGGACGGGGAGAGAAAGGGGGAGGTGGGAGGGAAGGAGGGAGGGAGGGAGGGAGAGTGAGTGAGTGAGTGAGTTTGGAAGAAAAGTTAGTATAAAATGCTTGTTTCCAGCTGTCCTTAATTCTTGCACGCGGATGTAAACCCTGTTGTAATTTGCTGGTACAGTAGTTTGAAGACTGAAACGTGAACAAATTTTATCAAGATTTTTTTTTTAAAAAAAATGTTATTCAGAAGATAGTGATGTATCTCTAGCATGCCCAACTGTAAATAGAAAGCTGATATATATCGGCACTTTCTGTATAGAAGAAAAGTGACATTTTACACTGCAGACATTTGTCTCTTTGTGGTCATGAATCTCAAGCATGATGATGTCTGGGGCCACCTCATCCCTTTTGGGTAAGATGGCATGATAAATCCCCAATGCTCACTAAGGAGAAATGTAACTGTAAGCAACAGCATGGGAAAAGCAAGCTAGTCTGATGCGTTTTTATAGTTGATTTATGCTCAAAAATGACAGTGCCAGCACTGTAGTTCAGTCCTATGAAGAAGAAGAAAAAACCTCTACATTTTTTCTACAAATTTTCATTGACTTTTTTTGTAGCGGGAAATTCATTTTAGAAATGCTTTTCAAAGGGGAAAAGAATGTTATTGAAATCCTCCTGGACAGAACTTATTACTGATATAGTAAAGGGTTATGTGCCACTGCTGGTTTTCTTTCTACAGGCGTTTCTCCAGGGTTTAGAATAGAATAGAATAGAATAGAATAGAATAGAATAGAATAGAATAGAATAGAATAGAATAGAATTTTTTATTGGCCAAGTGTGATTGGACACACAAGGAATTTGTCTTGGTGCATATGCTCTCAGTGTACATAAAAGAAAAGATACGTTCATCAAGGTACAACATTTACAACACAATTGATGGTCAATATATCAATATAAATCATAAGGATTGCCAGCAACAAGTTATAGTCATACAGTCATAAGTGGAAAGAGATTGGTGATGGGAACTATGAGAAGATTAATAGTAGTGCAGATTCAGTAAATAGTTTGACAGTGTTGAGGGAATTATTTGTTTAGCAGAGTGATGGCCTTCGGGAAAAAATTGTTCTTATGTCTAGTTGTTCTGGTGTGCAGTGCTCTATAGCGTCGTTTTGAGGGTAGTGGTTGAAACAGTTTATGTCCAGGATGCGAGGGGTCTGTAAATATTTTCACGGCCCTCTTCTTGATTCGTGCAGTATACAGGTCCTCAATGGAAGGCAGGTTGGTAGCAATTATTTTTTCTGCAGTTCTAGTTATCCTCTGAAGTCTGTGTTTTTCTTGTTGGGTTGCAGAACCGAACCAGTCAGTTATAGAGGTGCAAATGACAGACTCAATAATTCCTCTGTAGAACTGAATCAGCAGCTCCTTGGGCAGTTTAGCAACCTCCTTGGATTTCCCTAGCAATGACATCAGTGGCTGTGAGATTCCAGTGATTAATTGTTCTTATTATTAGGAAATTTCTTTTTTGTCCTCGGTTGGAGCTTTTGTTTAATGATTTTTCTACCTGTTACTTCTTGTCCTGCCTTCAGGTGCTGTGGAGAATAAGTTGACTCCCTCTTCTCCATGACAGCTCCTCAAGTACTGGAAGACTACTGTCATATCACTGCTATCGAAGCTGTCGAAGTGCTGTCCCGGTGTCTGGAGGCTGTATGGGGAGAAACAGGCTCAAGCTCAACCCCTCCAAGACGGAGTGGCTGTGGATGCCGGCATCCCGGTATAGTCAGTTGCAACCGCTGCTGACTGTTGGGGGCGAGTCACTGGCCCCAATGGAGAGGGTGCGCAATTTAGGCGTTCTCCTGGATGGGCGGTTGTCTTTTGAGGAACACCTGACAACCGTCTCCAGGAGAACTTTTTACCAGGTATGCCTGGTTCGCCAGTTGCGCCCCTTCCTAGACCGGGATGCCTATGCACAGTCACTCATGCCCTCATCACTTCTCGCCTGGACTACTGCAATGCTCTCTACATGGGGCTTCCCTTGAAGAGAACCCGGAGGCTCCAGTTGGTCCAGAATGCAGCTGCGTGGGTGATAGAGGGAGACACTCGTGGCTCTCATATAACACCTCTCCTGCGCAAGCTGCACTGGCTGCCTGTGGTCTTCCGGGTGCATTTCAAGGTGTTGGTTACCACCTTTAAAGCACTCCATGGCTTAGGACCGGGATATTTACGGGACTGTCTTCTGCTACCACATGCCTCCCACCGACCGGTGCGCTCCCATAGAGAGGGTCTCCTCAGGGTGCCGTCAGCCACCCCACTCCATGGGAAGGATACTGCTAAATCTCCATTCCCTCCCCACTCCTGGGGGAAGGGTATTGCAAAATTTCCATTCCCACCCCACTCCAGGGGAAGGATACTGAAAAATCTCCATTCCCTCCCCACTACTGAGGGAAGGATATTGCAAAATCTCCATTCCCACCCCACTCTGGTGTCAGCCAGAGGTGGTATTTGCCAGTTCCCCGAACTACTCAAAATTTCCTCTACTGGTTCTCCAGAACCTGTCAGAACCTGCTGAATAGCACCCCTGCTTTTTTCCCCCAACCCTAAACTGGGCATGGGCATGGGCATGGCCCGCAGGCTGTGAGTTTGACACCCCTGGTTAGATATATCTAGTTCTCTCAATATAACTGAAGTTCCACCTGCTTGTTATTGCATCACAGTGGAGTTTGTGATGCATGCAAAGTAGGAGGAGCTTCAATCACATCATGGTTGGCACTATCTTCATAGTTTTTGACCACACCCTGAAAGACTTCACGATGGACTTCTTTGCATGGGATTTCTTCTGACCGAGGAATTACGGGCAGCTGGAAGACTTTGGAGCAACAGAAAGGTGCATAGATGTCAGCAGGAGCATCTGCTGTCATTTTCAACAACTATCAAAGCTCGAAAACACCAACGAGGGAAATGTGGAGAAAAATTCACAAGCCCCATGAGAATCAGACAGAAAAACAAAAATTTTGAGGAACTGCAAAGCAGATTTTAGCACCCATTAATGCATCCTGTGTCTGACCATATCCAACCGTGAGGGAAAAGAAAGGAGAAAAGAAATCTGTTACTTTTGACCTTTCCAAAAGCATATCTTAAATTAAACCTACAAGAAACTTCGGACTGAAGACTCAAACAATTTATTCTCTGAAACTCTACACTAACCAACTGTAACACATTCTTAGAGAAGTATTAAATGGTAGATATACTTGCAGTCTATGTGAAATGAGCAATGTCCTGTCATTTTACAGAAGAAAAATCATTGGTACTGTAAGAAAATTCATGCTGCCTATCTCTGGCTAGTCCTTTTGCCAAATCTGTTGATAGATAGGAAAAAAACAAAAGATATTTTGGCAGAGGGTAAAGTCAAATTAAACATGGTGGCTGAATGATGTGATTGAAGCTCAGGTGGAACAAATCATATATTTTATTATTGCAATCCCAAAATAAGACTAAACAAAAAAACTGTAATATGGAATGATCAGTGAAGACCTGGGCTAGAAGTATAAGCACTAAAATGTATAATATAAAACTGTACATAGAACGTAGAATAATAAGGTTGGAAGGAACCTTAGAAGTCTTCTAGTCCAGAGGTCACCAACCTTTCGCACCTCAGGGACCACTAAATTTGTAATTTTAAATCCCGCAGACCACTAATATGATC